>NC_056523.1:234721179-234932635 GCF_019175285.1 Sceloporus undulatus
GCCCTCCTTTGGACACGCTCCAGTTTCTCAATGTCCTTTTTTAATTGTGGCGCCCAGAACTGGACACAATATTCCAGGTGGGGCCTGACCAGAGCAGAATATCAGGATCGAGGCAGCTTACAACATCAAGTAAAACACAGTATAAAATACAACATACAGTTATAATATATCCCATTAATTCCCTTCCCCCGTCCATACTACAATTAAATATCATTAAACAATAAACAATAAAGAATTAAAAGAATTACAATAGTCAATAATCAATAGCTTCATGCACCTGTGCTAGGATTAGTGCAAATGGTACTGTTAAGTTTTGCACAGTGCAAACAGAAGATTGTTTTTTATGAAGCTTATAAGATTGGCCCAAACAAAAAAGCAGTTATATTTTAGATATTCTCACTGTTTGATGTTGTATATGCTGCTATGAAAAATGAACTTGTAGGCCCCCAAAACAGACAGCCCAAAAGGATTGTGCCGTAGTTACAGGTAGATACTTAAATGTCAAATAACTTTTTTTCTGTATTTTCACAGTTATGAAAGGGGAGCTATATTGAGATAATTTAATACTACTGCCCCGATGGTGAGGCAGCAGCTAGAGACAGTGGTTATCATTTCATATCTTCTTATATTTCAGAGGGAGAGAAGATCAACTGGACCTGATCCCCTTCCCCATCACCATTCCCTTCTCCTTTTGTGTCATGTCTTTTTAGATTGTAAGCTTGAGGGCAGGGAACTGTCTTATTAAAAAGATTGCATGTACAGCGCTGTGTAAATTTACAGTGCTATATAAATAAAGCTTAATAAAAATAATAATACCTTACTCTCTTCTTTCTTTCATGTTTTCCCTAAACAGATGAGCTGGAAGACTGCTTCAACTTCTGCTTTTGTATTATCACATCATTAGATGTTGTTCATGAAATAATATTGTATCCTGTTTTGTTGGGATTTGTTTTAGTTCTTTTTGAGTCACAAATATAGCACAAATATTTTTTATATTTGTATATTTAATGTCTAAGATTCAATGCCTTTAAAATAAAATGTTTGTCTCTTTCTCATTCATATTAATACAGATTTAGGAAAAGAAACACAGTGGTAGAATCACTGTCCAGCTTAGTTTCAAAACAGTCTGTAGATCAGCTGAGTGAAGGTAAGAAAAATACCTTTTTCTTCTTCTATGTCTTCTATTAAATTATTGTAGTTGGTGCTAGTTCATGCAAAATAATAAACCATGTTTAAGGGCAGGACATTGTTTAACTGTTTACCTAAATGTGCATAGTTTTGTAATTTTTGGAGTTAAGAGTTTCTTTGGAAAACATTAATGGTACACTGCTCTTTTACTTTCATAGGTTTATCTCATATCTCATATTGTGCAGTTTTAAATATAAAAGTGCTGAAATGATCCTGTTACGTGTGTGTCTGTTTTTTTTAATGTTTACCAAATGTCAGTAAAGGACATTATTCCATAGCTTAACTTTTGTTTTCTCAGTACTGCTTAGATCTCCAAGTAGATACCAATTAGTTCAAAGAGTTGTGTTTTTGTTCTGTGGTGACTTGTGGGGAAAAAGGTTAGAAACAACACAACAAATGCACTTTTGCAAGTAGCAAGTGTAGTAACTACAAGACATAAAGTCCCGTGTTTAAATTTACCTCAGATTAGCAGTTGGCTTCATTGTGATCTCTGTGCCTCACACAAATGGGTCATCCTACACCTGTACAGTGCATTTTTCAGAACCTTCTAAAGCATTTCATAAGCTTTTTGATGGTAGCTCTGCCCACCTCCACACCTCTATATAACGAGTTTCCCACCAAACCGATCATTCCTTTTCGTCCACTATTCCAGCAGAATCAGTAGAATGGTTCCTCTTATGGTTGCCTCTTGCACCCACTGCACCACATTCACACCTCAGGACAGACGGATTAGAGAGTTGCATCTGAAAACACTCTTGTTTGAACAGGCCTTCAAACCTCAAGTATGATCTACACGGCCCTCAGAATCTGTTGATATGGAACTAATAGAGAGAGCATCAGAGATGACCTCAATCCCAGCCTCTGGTTCTTTCATTTTCTCCACTGTCAAACATATATGGGCAGAATCGGTATCTGTACCATCTAAGACCACATAGGCCCATTCTGATACTGCAGTGATGTGCCAACACTCGCTTACGCTTGGCCATTTGCTGGAGGTGGAAATGGAGTTACTAGCTTACTAGTGGAATAATAATAATAATAATAATAATAATAATAATAAGCGCTCCAAGGACAAGGACTGCCTCCACTCTCCTGCCTCAACTGTGATGACCTTCTCTCAAGTTGCTGTTGAGGTTGTCTCCTTGTAGGAGCCATCCTTTTGTTCTCAGTCAGCACCTGTTCTCCTCAAGGCTGTAGGATCCACTGCTTTGAGGGACTTCCCTCCTTGAATGTTGGAGACCCTGTATTATTCTTCCATATCTGTTGAGGTGGTTTCAGTCACTTACCCATAGCTAGAGAATGTATCAGAGGGTGAAATTCTGGAGTCTTCTTCTATTGTTTGGGTTCTCAGTTACATCTCCTTCTAGGCAGCCTCCCTCTTCATGCATTCCTGTGGCTAGACTTTTACCTCCTCTACTGTTTCTACCAAATCAACAATCACTTCGGTCTTGATTCAGATCTTCCTAGGCTTTTACCAGTGATTCTGACTCATCCTTGAGTTCACATTTGGTACCATGGCCATCAGTATCACAGACATCATGGTCAACATGGAAGAAGACGTTTGAGGATCAGCTCTTCAGATTACTGCTAAGAGAGCTTTCCTATCTTCTCCGGTCACTACATGTGGGAATATGAGATCCCTCATACTGTCAGAACGAGGCTTGCCTGCAGTATTATTGGAGCTGTAAGCAATTTTGGGGTCATCACTGAGAATGTCCTTTAGCAGCTACATCAGAACAGCCTACTACTCAATGTGCTGATATCGCCTTGCAGGAGAGTCCATCAGTGACACATCAGTAGCCAATCTATACCAAGACACTTTTTTCAAACTGCTCAGTTTTTGGCTGCTACATCATCTGCTCAGGTGGAGATTCCCATTGAGCCCAGGGTCTTTCAACCTTGTCCTCTAGTTCTGGTTCTGACCCAGACTGAAGTATCATTCCAGTATGAAAGTCTCCTCCAATGCTATTATGTTCGGTAGATCCTTCCTCTTCCAGTGATGACACAAGAGCATTCGTGGACCAAATGGCAAAGTTGCTATACTTGTCTGTAATGTGTCCAGACTCAGATCAACATTCTAACTTCCTTCTCTATGCTTCCATATCTTCTGCAGGTTATCCATAAGTCTTGGATGACTCCTTCTTCTATACTGTCTACACTTCCGCCTCCTACCTGTATAGTTTGCTAGTCTCCCATTTGTGTGAGTCACAGAGACCATGAAGAAGAAGGACAGGTTGCATACCTGTAACTGTAGTTCTTCAAGTGGTCGTCTGTGAACTCACACAGCCCTGTCCATCTTCTTCTTGTTGTGTCCTACCTGTCCTTTGAATTGCTGTAATGGTGTTCATAGAACTGGTGGTTTCAGCTGGAAGCTCCTTATATAGAGGCACTGAGGTGGGTGGCACTATCACAAAAAAACCTTTAGGTCATGATCTAAAAGGTTCTGAAAGATGCACTGCACAGGTGCAGGATTACCCATTTGTGTAAGTTCACAGATGGCCACTCAAAGAACTACAGTTACAGATATGCAACTTGGCCCCCTTTTATCCCCAATTTCTCACCTATAAAATGTGGAAATTGGTCTATTTTAAGGTTATCTTAAGGTTTACTGTAATATTTATTTACAGTCGGACTTGAAATCCACAGACTTGAAAACCCACAGAGAGGCAACTGCCATTAACCTCAGTGGTTAATGAAAACAATAAAATAAAAATAGAGCAGTAAATACAATAGGTAGATTTGTATGAACTCTTTTGATTATCAACAGAAGGCAATGAGAATGGACCGATAATGAAAGATAAATTAAACCATGTGGATCAGTTTAATATGCAAGTAGTCTAAGGGCTAAATCCAGTGTTTGACGTACAGAGAGTAGATCCTACAGAATGAATGAGAACTTTTTTACAACTAACTGATGGTCTCTTGATTTCATTGGGTCTGTTCTAAGTAGAACTAATGGTTGGATTTAGTTGTAATTATGGAGATTCTTTTATTGTGTGTGTCGATGTTTAATCCCACTCATTGCTACTGTAATGATATTACTGTAGCTGTAATATGCTTGGTATTAAATAAGTTTTCTTTCTTGTTTAATAGAGGAAATGCATGCAGAAATCTGTTATGCTGAATGTTTACTACAGAAAGCAGCACTGACATTTGTACAGGTATGCTTTAAATATCAAATAAATGTAGGGCTTTCAGTAAATTCTGTTCCTCAAGCCAGTATTTTTTTTCCTGATTAAATTTTATTGAGTTTTTACAATAAAACATATTAAGTCTATATAACAATGACAAAAATAACAACAACAGTTAACTACAAGGGTCAACGGTATGCATCTGATGAATTCTGCAGTAAGCCAGTGTTTCTTAAGCTATCTGATGTGGGGGACCAACGTATTTTCCAAGTGCGCTTGGCATCATGTTTGTGCCCATTGGCTACAATAGGGGAATTCTTATCTGTTTTGCCAATCTTACTATTCTATGCCTTTTGAAAACATTTTACATTAAATATATAGGGGGCAGACAAGCCTCTTTCCCCTTAAATGCATCAGGGTCCCGATTTTGAGGTAAGGAAAATATAAACTTTCTTTCCCCAATCACTTATTTTCCTAAATCACTCTGCTTTTCCAGCACTCAAACAGGCACCAAATACGAAAAAATGAATCATAAAATCATACAGCTGGAAGGGACCACAAGGTCCATGTAGTCCAACCCATTGTTGTGCAGGAATAAACAACTAAAGTACTCCTGAAAGATGCCCCTCCAACGTCCAACCTCTAAATAAATAAATAAACTTTCCAAACCCTCCAAAGATTGGGCTATCAGATGGCTGTTTACCTAAGGAAACTTACATTCCCAAAGCTTAGGCAGGCTTTTACAGCTCTTCGTTTTCAAACAATGCCTTCAGCCATGATCGATGGTAGATATTCACACACACCTAAGGATTCCCATTTATGTATTTGTGGAGCTCCAGAAATTGAGGATTTGCCTCATTATCTGCTTTTTTGCTCACTATATACTGATCCAAAAACTAAATTTATGGGATCTATTCTGTCCAATTTACAGTCTAATACTACTTCTGAAAAGATTTTTTTCCTCCTGTCTGATATTGATTCTAAGGTAACTTACAATGTTTCACTGTTTGCCTCAGCAGCAATCAAAATTCGGGCAAGGGTAATAGCAGACATTGCAGTTGATTGTCATGGGGATGATCTTATCTAAACTTTGAAGTTCTTTTTAATGTTGTTTTATTTAATTGTCTGGAATTTTATTATGTTTAATGTATAAAATTTGGATGTCAGTTATTTGATGGAGCATTTTATAATTCTGAATTTCTGTCATCAATTTTACATTTTAATCATGTGAATGGCCTTTGGCTTAAGCATTAATAAAATTGATTGATTGATGATGTTGAATAGTACTGGGCCCAGGACAGAACTCTGTGTCGCCCCACTTGTCATTTCTCTCCAGGATGAAGAGGAGCCATTGCTGAGCACCCTTTGGGTTTGGTTAGTCAGTCAATAGATGCATCTACCAATAGCATTGTCTAGCCCACGTTTTACGAGCTTTTTGCAAGAATATCATGGGAGACCTTATCAGAGGCCTTATTGAAATCAAGATATTCTATTTCCACAGCATACCCTTCATCTACCAAGTCTGTAACTCTCTCAAAAAAAAAGATATAAAATTAATCTGGCATGATTTGTTTCTGAGAAACCCATACTGATTTTTAGTAAACACAGCATTCCTTTCTAAGTGCTTACAGACTGCCGGTTTAAGGATCTTTCCTGATATTGATGTCAGGCTGACTGGGCAGTAATTATGTGGTCCTCTTCTTTCCCCCTTTTTTGGGACAGGGACAACATTTACCCTCCTCCCAACTGCTGGGCCTTCTATTTATCAGGAATTCTTGCCAGTGGTCTGAGATTATTTCTGCCAGTTCTTTTAATACCCCTGACACCTCATAAAGCTTGTTTTCTGTACCTTTGATCATCTTGGACCCCCTTCTCTGGACACATTCTACCATATCTTTCTTGAACTGTGGTGCCCAAAAGTGGACATAGTATTCCAGGTGAGGTCTCACCAAAACAGAACAGAGTAGCACTACTACTTCCTTTGATTTGGATACTATACTCTTGTGGATGCAGCCAGGAATTGCATTACCTTTTTTCGCTGCATCACACTGTTGACTCATGTTTAGCTTGCGGTCTACTAGGATCTCTCAATCAATTTCACATGGACTGTTTTCAAGCGAAATGTCATCCATCCAATATTTGTACATTTCATTTTCCTGCCAAGATGTAGTAGATTATATTTACCTTGCTGAAATTCATTTTGTTAGTTTTGGCCCAGATCTTGTCTCTGTCAAGGTCATTTTGAATTCTGCTCTGATGCTTTCAAGTACTATCTTCTCACTCTCCCATTTGGTGACATCTGCAAATTTGACTAGCATGCCTTCTATTCCATCATTTAAATCGTGTGTGTGTGTGTGGAGAGAGAGAGAGAGAGAGAGAGAGAGAGAGAGAGAGGACCCAGGACTGAATCCTGAGACATGCCACTTTTGTCCAGAATGAAAAGCAACCATTGGTGAGCACTCTCCATTCGATCTGTCAACCAATTACAGATTCACCTAACTGTTACACAGTCTAGCCCACGGTCCACCAGTTTGTCTGCAAGAATATCATGGGGGACCTTACTGAAATCAAGATATACTACATCCACAGTACTCCCCTGATCTACCAACCTTGTAACTCGGTTTTTAAAAGATAAGATTAGTTTTTCATGACTTGACTCAATGCATGTAGGGCAGTTTTTTCATTCTGTAATATGACCTCGCTACCTGTAGGTAGTAGCACATAGTAGCAAATGGATCATGAGACCTCACATATTTACTTGTACAGTATCTTAGTCCTCCCATCACTCAGGGATGGCTCCATAAGCCAGGAGTGAGTCCTAGAATGGTACCACAGCTGATGCAGCACTTCTGTTACCCCAAGAGAGCTTCACCAAAGATTTTTATTGAGTGTCCTCATGACGCTCATGATAACATACAGAGAGGGGGAGAGGTTGAATTCTTGGCTATGTCATCTTGTGTAACAAGTGAGGAAGAAGAGGTGAGGTTTTGGGTGTAGCTACAGCAGGCCACCAACACTGATATGCTCTGATTCCTTCCTGAGCCTTTGCTGTAAATATTCCATATTTGTCATGTGATACAGAAACAAAAATGAATGTGTAAATGAAAATGCTATTTTCTTTCATTAGCTTCGCATTGCAAAGAGATTTAAACAGCTAAGTATTAAGGGCAGAGGAAGTAATGTGGTTGATATACATGTGATCTTTTCAACTAAAGAAGCATGAAATGAATTTGGACCCTTGGCTCTTACATGCAAACATGTGCTCTGTCACGGATCTCTGCAGATCACACTTCTTGAATGTGAGCAGAAAGGTAGAAAGGATTCAGTCATGCAGAAAAAATGTTCTGTATATCCTCAGATTATTTCCGATTAAGAATTCTCCAGACTTGTTTCGCATACTGATCTTTGTAGCAAACCATTTATTACTGTACTTGCAGTGAATCAGTGCCTTTTAATGAATAAGCCACAAAAAACTATTATTCATTACTTTTTAACAACCCACTGTTTAGCCCAATAGTAATGTCTCAACCAATGAGTTAATGAATAATAACAAATTAAATAACGTTTGTATTAGTGGATTAATTTTGAACACACAGAATAGTTGAGGAGCAAGTCTAAAGTAAGTGGCATGTGTGAAATATGTGTGAGATAGTAGACTTGCATACCTCCCAAAAGAGTTCGTTGCAATAGAATATGTTCTGACAGCCTTTTTGACTATAACTTGTTCTTCAGTCAGGTGCACACAGGTGCATAGAATAAATGAACATTTTAGACATGGAGAAGAAGTGGAATATCAGAAGCGCAAGTAATATAGCCTTTTAATAAACTCATGTTGTAACTTGCAAAGTGAGACCTGTAAATCTCAAATGATGAAATTTATATGCTTGCCAAAATACATTAAGCTTGCACAATCTGTTCTGGGTTCTACCACGAGATCCAGAGGCAAGATGTGCACAATGATCAAAAGATCTTTTCCCAAATGTGCATTATGCAATGATCAGATCTATTTTGCCAACCCTTCTGTTACCAAAAGCTGTAGTAGAGAGTGCCATTAATCTTTACTGTTCACTTCAGATATTTTATATATGATAACATTCCATTGAAGACAAACATTGCCATCAGTCTCTTTTTTCTCTCTCTCTCTCTCAATGAGTGTAAGGACCTAAGCAAAGCAGGTCTGTAAAAATGTTTTAGAAGGTATATTTATTTGCTTTTATCCATAATAAAGCAAAGGCCATATTATATCGTTACCATGACAGCTCTTGTCATTCTGCTCCTTAGTAGTAGTGCTACGTGGAAATACTTTTGCTATTCTATAATCTTTTTTCTTGGGGGGGGGGGTGAGGCAAATTGCAATTAACTGCCACAATTCTCATGATGTATTGCAGAAACAAACAATTGCTTGAAAAAGAGCAATTTGGTTTAGGTTCTATTTATGGAGAGCTAGCAACTCCATAGTTGTGGCTATTGGAAAAAGCATCAGTATGACTAAATGTTCTGTTAACGTACTTTATATGTAGCCTGGTTAATGCTATCTTTTTTTTTTCTCTTGTAGATCATTGTTTTATTTATGTAAACCTATAGAAACTGGCTAGAATCAATCCAAAAGCTCCAAAGATCAGGAGGGAATATGTGAAAAGTCTGTCAATAGTACAGATTGGCTAGTTCACTGCTCATTCAACTGCATGCTAAGCATGTTGTTCAATGTTAGTTCAGCTACTGTATATGACAAGTGAAGCTGTGGCTTTGTACAGTGCTCCTCTTTATGCTACTGCTCTGTAAGCCATGGTTTGATTACTGCTCTTGGGCACTGTGTATAGTCTATCCAGCAGTACATGTTGCAAAATTGATGACTTCTGGAAAAAATGACACACAAATTTCTGACCTACATACAGTATTACTAATGATTTATCACTGAAAACTACTGTAGATGTAAAACAGTGGTAGGGAACTTGGTGTCTTTTGGATATTTTATATTACAGCTCCCATCAGATTCAGCCAACATGACCAATGGAAAAGGATTGTGGGAGTTATTGTACAGAATATTTGAAAGCATCATGTTGCCTATCCTTGATTTAAGGCTCCATAAGACTGTTATTATAGTCTTGTTGTTGTTGTGTGTCTTCAAGTCCTTTTCAATTTATGCCTACCCTATTGTAACCCTATCATGGGATTTTTCTTTACAAGATTTGTTCAGAAGCAGTTTGCATACATCAAGTTAAATTTAGACACTTGTAGCACCATCTAGTGGTGTCTTGATTTGACCTGGTTTGATATAAAGTTTTAATCTGTTAGATTCATTTCTTTTGAAAAAATGTGCATAACGTGTGTGTGTGTGTGTATTATTTGATTATTAATACCTTACACAGATTTATATATTAAACCTCATTTAGAAATATTACAAATGTTTGTTTACATTTCATAAGCAGTTATGTAAAATAAAGTCCTCACATAATATAATTACACAAGTTCACTATTTGGTTTAATTTTTAAAAATCATTTTTCTGCAGGATGAAAATATGATCAACTTCATCAAGGGTGGCCTCAAAATCAGAACAAGTTACCAAATATACAAGTATGTTCCTGTGACATTGATCCTGTTGTATTATTGTATATTTCTTATTATTCCTCCTGCTTCTTCCAGGATAAATATTCATCCCCCTCTCCTGCAACCTACCAGACACCCTAAAACCTTCTCCAGGAGTCAGGAAGCCCCTCTGGAACATGTTTCTGTCACCACAGTAGATTTCAATAAGAGAAAACAAAAGCTGATTCTTCTGACATTAAAGGATACCATTACATCTTGTCCTATATATTTATGCAGGAAAGAACATATATAATGAGTCTATCCGGTGTTTGAGACTTTCAGCAGAGTTTGTGTTGTAAATTTTACTAACCTGAGAAGGCAGGTTGATGAGCATGAGATATGAATTTCTCTTCAGCAGCCCCTCAGTTGTGAAATTCCCTCTTCAGGGAAGTCAAGTTGGTTCCCTTGCTGAGCCAAAACCTGGTGGCCAAAACTACTATTTTATATCACCTTTGGTTTAAAAAAAATTAAATTGTTTTAAAATATTTTTATCTGTTTTATTGAACATCATTTTGAGCACCTTGGTGAACTGAAAAGTGATTAACATTTTTTTAAATAAACAAATACTCGTAATGCCTATAGTGCATTTCCTCACTCCCAGGACACTTAAGCTATAAATCTATACATATTTAATTGAGGAAAAGCCCCACTATACGCCATATATTATACTCAGTACACTCAGTACAGTGCTGGCATCCTACATTGTAAGTGTATCCTGCATTGACCAGATAGTTGGACTAGATGAACTTAAAGATACTTCAAATGATAATTCTGTGCTTGGGTTGCATGCAAAAAGTTGTGCTAAGCACAACATTTGTGCTTAGTTTGTTTATTTATGTATTGAATTTATATCCTACCTTTCCCCCCAAAATGGGATTCACATGAAATTATAGTTTCCTCATGAATGAGTTTTCAAAGCACTCTGAACAGTTAAGTATGCTGCCAATGGTAAAGATGTTGTCTTGTATGTATTGGCACCTCATTTTAATGAGATTTGAGACCGTCTGAAAAGGAGCAACCTTTTGTTAGTTGCACTAGTGCCCATCTTGAAAAGGTATTATAGGATACATACTGTGTTTTGGAAAGAGCAGTGAAGGGTTTGGATTGCAAAAGGGTGGCAGTAAAAAAGTGGTGGTCCAAATATTCATTAGATTGAAAGATGCATAATAAATAATAATAATAATAATAATAATAATAATAATAATAATAATAATAATGTATTTATATACTGCCTTTCCAAGAAGATCAAAGCGGTTTATAAAATTACATAAAAACACACAATACATAAACAATTTACACAAATAAATAAAATACCTAAACAAAACATAATATATACAGTGGACCCTTGTTATACACTGGGGTTTGGTTCCAAGATCCCCCTTGTATAACAAAATCCATGGATGCTCAAGTCCCATTAAGTATAATGGCATAGCAAAATGGTGCCCCGTATAAAAAATGGAAAATCAAGGTTTGAAATTTGAAATTTAAACCTTTTTTTGAATATTTTCAAACCGTATATGGTTGAATCTGTGTATTAAAAATTCATGTATAAGAAGGGCTGACTGTACAAATAAAATCCCATCCCTCATCCATTAACTAAAATACAATCATCATTAAACACTAAGAATAAAATTTAAAAAAAAACACCAGAGGTGCTTTTCTCTCTCTTGCCTCCTTACAATCGCTTCTGCTTGCAAGGTTTTTAAAGCCGAGCAGAAGGGCAGGGCTGGTGGATGATGAGTGCTGGTCTCTAGGAGCCTTCAGGGCCTCAGCTTCCCTTGCCTCCTCATAATGGGGAGTGGGTTATAGTTTTAAATTAGTAGGTTCTGTAAGTGTAAAGGAAATGCTAACAGGTTAGCTCTCTCGAAAATGACTGTTTAGTAGGAAAAATCATATAATGAACAAATGGTGATGATAAAAAGAGGTAGTCTGATGTCCTTCAGCTCCTGAGCACTGTTGCTGTTCAGCTCCCTTTCCAAGCATGCAAACCTATTCAATAAATGCAGCTGCACTAGTTGAGATCTGAAGGAAATTCTCAATAAGAAAGTGATTGCTTTGTTAACTGAAAGGCCATTACATTTATGAAATCAAACTATTTTGAGTGCTCTTTTAAAAAAGCATATGGTCATATGTAAACTTGCACATTCACAGTTTACCATATAATAGTGTGTCAGGACAGTGAACAGCTCACCAGCATTGATGTAAAATGACAGCTGAGTATTGTTAGCCCTGTGCTGAAGAATATCTGATGGGAACTAGCCTGGGACAAGTTCCTACCTATTTTCTGTTAACCTGTAAATTACCAAAGGTGCTGATGGTACTCAGTAACTAATCCAAGACATCTGAGCAAAAATAATTTGCAGCAAATTGTAAATTACCAAGAATGATGATGGTACTCTGTAACTAATCTATAACATCTGAGCAAAAAAAGTAGAGTTAGACATGTGTGAGTCTCTAAAGTAATTGCAGTTTATAATGTTGCAGATGGATATATGTTCTACTTATATTATTATGTGTTTTTAACTATGATTCCTGTCAGCTCCTTTAACATGAAAACATATTTTTAATCAAAAGAGAATGTCATCAAGTTCTCCAGATGACCCAAGACAGCAAAAGCAAGAATGAAATCTACCACCAGTTTGAAGGGGGTGTGCAACTAGGAATTGGAGCATTCAATTTGGTATGAGTCCTCTACTGTAATCTCATTTTTGATTCACATATTTCTACCAAAAGGGATAGTCACTAATCTTGCCATTTTAAAAAGACAAATGAAATTATAATACTAATGTTGTAGGTTTGCAACAGAATTTTGGGGCAGATTATTATTCATACTTATTTACAATTATGTTGTTTCAAAGTTAATGCCAGTAATTACGTGTTTAAGTTATCCAAACGTTAGAGTGAAATATTTTTAGGATTTTAAAGATATTTTCTTTCTTTCTAAAGTTCTTGATTGTCAAGTATTGTATAAAAACTGATAGAATTCTTATTCCTCCTTTGTTGTAGATGCTGTCCCTTTTACCAGGAAGAATTCTCCGGCTTCTAGAATTTATTGGATTTTCAGGCAATAGGGTATGAAATTTTGTTTACACCATTATTAATTCTTGGATAGCTTAGATACTAACAGTGATAGGACAATAAATCATTGATTAGCATTGATAGAATACATCCTGTTAGGCTTCAGCTGTCATTGACAAAGTTATTGTGCTCTCAGATGCCTTTGGAACCACTTAACTTCCAGTTAGCACCAAATGCAGTAGAATTCCATATTGCCTCTTTTGTCCTATGTAACTAGGACTAGTTTCCAGCTTTCCTACTGAGTTTGGTAGAAATATCACACAAATCTTTAATCCTCTCAGCATACGTGCCAGTGGATCCTTTAACACATTGGGCTGTGCCTATGGATGGCTGTGACAATGTGGAAGAACTAATTTAATTGCACTATCTGCCAGTGAATCTAGGGAGTTCATCACACAGGATAAAAAAAACCCTAAGGAGACACGCAAAAGCATGATTGATTTTCAGACACACCAGGGTTAACGCATCATTAAACCAGCTAGAAAGTCAACAAAGTTAGATTCTTTTTACTTTGGGGATTTTCCAGAAGTAAAAAGAATTGCGTTTTGTCTCCTATCTAGCCGGGTTAATGTCGTGTTAATGCACCTTAACAGCAGTGTTGTCTGAAAATCAATTGCGCTTTTGCATGTCTTTTCTACTTTCTGTCCAGGTTAATGCTGGGTTAACCCAAATGTCGTCTCTTGCAGGGTTTCCCCCCTACTTTAAATCCTATTTTTGCACAGGATCCCTCCCATGTGATAAATTTCTCTGAAGAGAAGGAGCAACATACAACATATGGAGGCATTCTCATTTCCTCACCCTTTCTAGTTGAGCTTGTGTGGACTGAAGTGGGAGGAAAGAATCAGTGTTTACTGGTGTTGTCAACCTATGAACTATATGTTGTGTAGGCCAGATATTTTTGAGACCTGTTCTGCAGACATACATAGAAAGAAAGTCAGTCAGTCATTGGAAGATAAATAAACAATTCTTGCTAAATTAAAATGAATAGTTTTGATAGCATACTTCTCCCAATTAGCTAACATAACATTTCCACCTTTATGTATAGTTCATTGCAATTATGAAAAAGCATAATTATGCAAAATGGCTGCCACAATTACTACTTTATCTTGGGAGTCATATTTCTCATGCCCTTCTTTTCCTTTCATTGGTGTTGGTAGAAATAAGAGAAAACTGTGTCTTACCCTTTCCAATATTTGATTGCTGATAGGAGCTAGGCCTCCAGCAGTTACGGGAAGGAGCTTCTGGTGCCACCCTGCGGGCCATTCTGTGTACTTTCACCTTGCTGCTGTACCACACTTATGTTTCATTAATTCTTGGTAAGAACTGAAAAAAAATAACTGGAAATCTATGAGAATACTGTATATTTTAATCACATATGTATAATCTTTTGATGGGGTATTTTGTTACATCGTGCTTTCAGCAGTGTTATTTGTTCATATTCTAAAGTGGGTGTATAGCATCCTGGATTAGTCATCACTAGTGATGAACTGATTAGCAGGAGAAGAAACCTGCTTAGGATAGGGGGTAATGCTCAACTAAAGAAAAATGTGTTGTGGTAGGAAAGGAAGGAGACACCTGTACCAGGGAGGGCAGAGAACATACAGTGGGCCCTCAGTATACAAGGGGGAACCGTTCCAGATCCCTATGCGAATGCCAAAATTTATGGATGCTCAAGTCCCATTGTCCTGAATGGTGGTGCAGCCACATGGCCACGCCACCATTGGGGACAATGGCACTTTGACCCCCGGACCCCCGATGCCTGCCTTGCTGCTCTTACTGTGGCAGGCAGCAGGGGGCTACTTCTTCTTTCTTCTCCTCCTCCTTCTGCTGGCTCTTCTGCCACTTCTCCCATTACCCCCCATATTCACCCCTTTTCCTCCTCCTCCTCCTCTTCCTTCCTCCTTCTTCCTCTATGCCCCCCTGCCCCCCAAAGCCTGCCTCGCCACTCTCATTAGCAACGGGCTGGCTCCTCTCCCCCCTGCTTCCTTTCTCCCCGTTTGCTTCTGCCTCCTCTTCCTTCTCCTCGCCTCACCTCTGCCCCTTTCCTCTTCCTCCTCGCCCCTGCCACCGCTGCCGCCGTCTCTTGCCTCATCTTCCTCTTCCTCCTCATCCCTGCCTCCTCCTGCTGCAGCCTTCTCCTCCTCCTCGTCTTCCCCAACTCTTCTGCCCTCCTCCATGTGGGCTTGCCATCCACAGATCCACAGATGTTAATTATATTTTGGTAGGAGCTGATTCTTTGTTGATAAACAAGTTAATAATTATAAGCCCTCTTAAACATAGAGAATTTTTAATTTTAAGTCTCAATGGGGAATTTCAGTACAGGAGTAACAATATATTTCCTTATATATATGAAATAGGTAAACTTCCTTGTAAAGCTTTATACTGATGCTGTCAGTACTAAGAGAGAATTTTGTTACTTTTATAGGAACAGGAGAAGCCAATCTTTTAGAAGCTGAAATGCTTCTACAGCCTTACCTCCAGAAATTTCCAAAGGTTAGGAGATTTTTCTCTTTATAAATGTTTGTTTATTGTTCTTACAACTAGAAAGGTTATAATTTGTCACTTTCTTTTTCTCAAGGGTGCCATCATTCTATTTTATGATGCCAGAATAGACATACTGAAAGGAAATTTTGAAAAGGTAATATTCCACTTTTCTACAATAAAATCTGAGTTCATGTTTTAAGAACACTTAGTTTTAAAGAAACTTTCCTGGCAGTTAAACCAAACAGTTTAATAGTTTAAAGTAATATCAGTTAAATCAGTAAACCATCCCCTTCTCACAGGCTTATCAATTAAAAAGATCTGATACAAGGGGGAAAGGAGTGGAGACAAAGGAGAGGGTGAAAAGCAAACACAGGTAACAGCTCTTAAAGTTACAAAGTTATCTTTCAATCTAATGTAGTTATAAATATTTCTATCAGAAGAAAAAATTCTTTTCTGCAATACAATCACATCAATTCTTTTAACTCACTCTAAGGGGTTAGTCAGGAACGTTGACTCCCTAGATAACTAGAGCATTTTACTTGGGTTCTACAGCTGTCCTTGCAAGTTAATTTCCCAATTTAGCAGACACTGTACCTGTTCTAAGCTGATGAAAAAAGCCACTCCTTCCACATTTTGGAATATACTACTAGATATGGACATTTATCTTTGAATTCTGTTAATCAGTGGTTAGATCTATTCCTGGTGTATAATACTTTGGAAAAAAGATAAAGGTTTCCTCTTTGACAAGATTGTAAAGTTATGTCTGACAGTAAAGTGCGGTGCTCATTTCCATTACTAAGCCAAGGGAGCATTATCAAAGACCACCGATGGTCATGTGGCCAGCATGATTGCAAGGAATGCTGTTATCTTCCTACTGAAGTGGTTCCTATTTACTTGCACTTTTACATGCTTTCAAACTACTAGGTTGAAACTGCTGAAGAAATGTAGTCCATACATTCTGAAAGGAAGCCAGTTTATTAGAGACCCTGTGCATCATTCTGATTTCTCTGTTGTCAAGTTTCAAGTAACTTATGAACACATAAAATCACTTCAACCTGTTTGGTGCTGAGAATGAGACTGGATGCCATAGGTCACCCAATGCTTCATGTTCTCTGTGATATATTTCCAGTTGTATTCTGTCAGTTCAGTGATGTCAAGGGGCTTTGGCTTTGGTAGGTTTCCTCTCATTCTCACTGAGGCTGCAGGAGCAATCCACAACACATCAGTTAAGTTTTTGTATCAATCTGTTCAAGGTAGGATCTCCAAAATTCTAAAAAAGTTGCAGCTGTTGCTCTCCAACCCTTCTCTGTTTTTTAATTGCCAACTGATCAAACATTTATCTTTCTCTCTTAAACCTATTCTATTCTAAAAATTCAAATGCATGTATTATTAGAGCAGCTGTGCTGTCTGATCTGGTAAATAATAATAAGGAAAAAAACAAAAAGATTTGGAAGAAGTTTCTGAGGATGACTGTTTGCCTTCTGAGAAGCAAAGGCTTTCTGAGAGGAACAGTTGTTTGCTTCCTTCTTTGGCCATGGCAACTTATAAATGATGTGTCTGATTGCTTCCCAGTAAACGACTGATAATTTCTGCAGCGTCTGTCCTTCATTCTCTTCACTTGGTCCTTCACATCTAGTAAGAATGCACTTGCTGCCCTCTCAGCTTTGAGCTGGGGGAACAGCCGTGTCTCATTTGCATATTTGCTGTAGTTTTTCTGCATCATGTTTCGACCATAGCCTTAGGCATTTGCCCCAGTACACTACATTATGTGGGACATAAAGGTACCCCAGTGGCCAAATGCAACAAATATGTAGGGACAATTTTTGTCCCAGCTATTTTTTGTAAAAATAGCAACTGTCACAGCAGATGGCTGAAATGTGAGCATATTGTTTAAAACTCTTGAGGTGACCATATTAAAAGATGCCCACTTAGCTATGTTAGTCTGTATGCAAAAGGATCTTGTAGCACCTTGGGGACTAACTGAAAAAGAGAAGTTGGTAGCATGAGCTTTCATAGATATAAGTCTACTTCCTCAGATGCATAAGTTAGAATGGAAAGTCCAGAGACAGACCTAGATAAAAAGGCTGTGTTTGAAAATGTCCATAGAAATGCAAAATTTTGTGGATGTGGAAAAGAGGTGACAAATTCAATCTTAACAATGATTGTTGAGGACAAGGTAGGAGGAAGGATGTTGCCTAAAACCAAGGTGAATGGATAGCCATATGAATGAATATTGGAATGTAGTGTGGGAAGCAGAAAGGAGTTGTAATAAACTGGCTTTGTCGATGTAATTCTTTACCAATTCTATGACAATACAGCTCTGAGGTTCTAAAACATCCTATCTACTGAGGATTAAACTTTAACTTATAGCCTAATGTATCTTATTAATTTCCAGTGTCCATAATCACTTGAACTACCTATGCTAGGGATATATTTTTGTACTCAGAATTCTATACATTTAATAGATCTACACGATAACAAATATACAACCCCCCCTTGCTTACATTTTTTTCTGGTGAATCACAGCAATGAAAACATTTAAAGATATTTTCCCACTTGGCCCTCCCCTCCCCCATGCAAAATAGATTATTCTCTGGATAGATAGAGGTGTAGGTCACACACTATTGGGATTTCCCCACTTTCCAGCTGGCGAGGCAGGAGTCCAAAATTCTTTTTCAGTTACAACCATTGACCCCTCTTCCTTCTCTGTCAGGTTTTTATTCTTGCCTTGCCAGCTGGTCATGTTTTTTTCTCCCTTCATTAGTTCACACTGTATTTAGTTAATTATATACTAGTAATGGAGGGAAATATTTAAAAGATGAGAGTAGTGGAGGAAGAAGCTGGCACGATGCAGCCCTGTTCCAGAGCAAAAGGAAAAACTGAGCACAGTGGAACCTGTAACTGATCCCAACTCACTGATTGCTACCAAGCAGATAGTGAGTCTAGAAGTTAATAAAACTAATTCAGACCAGATGTCCACAGCTCAGTAAGGCTCTGGTTATAAGGATAAAAGAGCATTAAAACATATTTTTATTACTTCTAGTGAAAGTGAGTCAAAGGGCATGTTAGGGATCCCCCCTCAGAAGAAATAGATAAAAGAAAAAGAGAGAGTTGATGAGTTAGCTGGGTCTGAGGGATATAAAAAGCCAATAAAATCTAAAATTACCTTGTTTAAAAATCCCTGAGCGTGTCTAGTCAGGGAATCAGGTTTCCTGTCAAGATACAATAGCGATGGCTGCTTTGTGCCACCATGTTGAAAATGGAGGTTTGGCTGCAGGAGTTGGCACAAACTATAAGGCAAACTCTTCTGTGATCGGTCGAAAGAGAGCAACTTCTGAGCAGATGCAGGAGTTGGCTGACAGTGCTAAATATCAACAAAGGAAGGGCTAGTCACAGGTTAGCTTGCTAATAATAATAAATAAAACTTTTATTTATACCCCACTTTTTGTTAAAACAATCAAAGTGACTTACAACAGTTAAAATATTGTAGTACATCCATATATACAAAGTATCCCTCCTTAAAAAAGATTAAATAATATTAGATTTAAAATTGCATAACTATTAAAAACAATAACAGTGGCAGAGTCATCACATATATGTGGAGGAATCACCACATGGCCGAGAAGTTTATTCTGGAAAAGACTGCCAGAAGAGATCCGTCTTGACAGCTTTCTTGAAGCTGTCTAAGTTGGTAATTTGACGGATCTCGTCCGGCAGGCGATTCCATAGACTGGGAGCTATTGCAGAAAAAGTCCTCTGGGAAGTCGCAGTTAGTCTGGTTTTTAAAGGTTGCAATAAATTCTTCCCAGAGGATCTGAAGTACAGGGCGGGTTATATGGAAGTAGATGATCCCTTAGATAAGTTGGGTCCAAGCCATGTAGGGCTTTAAAGGTGATAACCAACACTTTGTACTGTGCCTGAAAGCTAATAGGCAGCCAGTGGAGTGACTTCAGTATTGGTGTTATATGGTCACTTCTAGATGTTCCAGTAATCAGTCTGGCCGCCATATTCTGTACCATTTGAAGTTTTCGGACTAGGCACAAGAGTAGCCCCATGTAGAGCGCATTGCAAAAAGCAAGTCTTGAAGTTACCAGTGCGTGTACTACAGTTTCAAGGTCCCCTGGTTCCAGGAAAGAGCACAGCTGGCGTACCAGCCGAAGCTGATTACATGCATTCTTGACCGTCACATTTGCCTGATTTCTCATGTGAAGCGACGGATTGACTATGCTAACTTTTATAGCCATTTTTTGTCAAATATAAATCCATATTTACCTGTGGTACTATTGTCAGATTTAATAGCGTTGATATTTTGAATTCTAGGCTCAGGTAACATTCCAGGAATGCATTAAAGCGCAGCAAGAGTGGAGACAGATCCATCACCTTTGCTACTGGGAGCTGATGTGGTGCTACTCCTTTCAGCAGAATTGGCTTCAAGCATATCGGTATGCAGATCTGCTTTGCAAAGAAAGCAGGTGGTCAAAGGTAAATGGGGAACTAGTTATTGTAATGAAGTGGCGAGAGCTACTTCATATTTACACCAGGTACTAACATTCCCAACACAAGCTCCCCCATAAATTCCACCAATTTAATTTGTCTATTGAAATGTAAGTATCTAGATGCTGTGGCAGCTCTTATTACTCCTCTCTGCTGTGACTTCAGACTTGGCATTGGCCTATGCTAAAATTCATTTAAATTTAAATCATCAACTGAACTACAGTGACCACCTAGTGGAAACTGAAGTGAGGACTCTGGAGATTGGACTTGCACAGGCTGTTGGTTTGCTAAAAAAAATGAGAGTGATAGCTTTTCTTTTGACTGTCAACTGGAGTTCTATGAACATATGCAAACATCCACAAACATCCATGAAATTCCAACTGGTACATGTTTTAGTAATTAACTTAATATGTGCATGATTAAAATCTATGCATTAGAATATATACAGGCTGAACAATTATTTTAATTTATCTAATGCATTTTTCAACTGAATCCATACTTCAGAGTTTGGCTTAATCTAATGATTTTAAAATGTGAAAGTATTAATACTAGTTTAAAGTATTAGTTTAGAAAATTCCTTATACAAGTAAAATTATTCAAGGAAAACATGGCAAGTTCAAAAATGTATGCAGAAGAAGATGTTTTAAGACAACCTGAAATCATTTGTAAGTCTTACAATATTAGACCTTCTTATCATAAGACTATTAGACCCTTGAATAACTGTGTTTCAAGAAATTATCAGTTGCTTAATTATTTTGTTTTATGTTGGACAGGCAATATATGTGTTCCAGAAGGCTGCCATTCTGTGCATGCTTCCAGATTCTGATGTAAAAACAACAGGCGAAGACATTGTAGCTTTGTTTAGGTAATTTTGCTTTATTTTAGTATTGGAAGTTACTCAAACTAGGTCTAGAAGTAATTGCCTTTTGATGTACATGGCTTGATGATCTCATTTTAATTTGTTTTTCTTGTGTCATTGTCACAAACTTGCACAGAGAAAAATTGTGTCAGAAGAAAAGAAATCCTTTGGGATTTGCTACAAAGTCTCTTCTGTTACTTGCATCCTAGTTATTTATATTCCAAAGTAGAGATTTTAATGGACAAATTACTTATATAAGATATAATAATAATAATAATAATAATAATAATAATAATAATAATAATAATAATAACTACTTTTATTTATATCGCGCCTACTCTGATTAGGATCGAGGCAGCTTACAGCAAAAACAATCTGATACATAATAAAACAACGGTACTCAATAACCCCAAATTCTACGCCCCTCCCCACCAAAAATAACAATTAAATCATGTATACATTTTAAAAAATACATTAAAATCAACAAAATGGAGGATCAGGTGCAGACTAGTTGGCGAGGTGGGCTGGACAATTGTTGATGATCCATTCAGTTCAGTGGGTGGCTGATATGCTATTCTGGAAAGGCCTGTCGGAAGTGGTCCAAGCTGGTAATATGACAGATCTTGTCCGACAGCCCATCCCACAATCTGGGAGTGGTTTCAGAAAAGGTCCTCTGGGACACCGCAGCCGATCTGGTCTTTATCGGCTGCAACAAATTCTTCCCAGAGGACCTGTGGGCGTGGGGTGGATTGTACGGAAGAAGGCGATACCTTAAATAGGTTGGACCCAAGCCATGAAGGGCTTTATAGGTCATTACCAACAGCTTGTACTGTGCCCGGAAACTGAAAGGCAGCCAGTGAGGTGATTTTAAAATAGGTGTAATATGGTTGTTTCTGGTTTTACCCGCAACCAACCTGGCTGCCATGTTTTGAACCAATTGAAATATCCGGACTAGGTACAAGGGTAGCCCCATGAAGAATGTATTGCAGAAGTTGAGTTGTGAGGATACAAGCACGTGTACCACAGTTTCTAGGTCCCCCGGTTCCAGGAAAGGATGCAACTGGCGTATCAGCCGAAGCTTGGTACAGGTTTACTCTACTCTTTTTGGGTAAAAGTTCTTCCTCAGATTCACTCGCCCTCTAGTCCTCTTATCATGGTTTGAGGATCTAGGCATTTCAATGTATTAATAAATATAAATGATTGCTCTGGTTAAGCATTATTGGAAGCTTGTTTAACCCTTTGTAAATCTTAGGAAGTTAGCAGAAAATCAACTAGAAATCAGTCTTCTAATATCTGGATAAAAATATCTGGATATTAATTGTGGGTAGAAAACTTTTCTAGCATACTGTTTCTCAAGCATGTTGAACATTATCAATCTTTCTTGTTGTCTTTCTCTGCCCCTATTATTCTGCCCCTCAATTTACAATTCCTTTGCTTATTTTCTAACAGTTTTGCTAGATCAAACTAGTATTTATCAACAAGTAACACCTTGAGAATGTTATGGTGCCATTTTGGTTTTGGTTTTATTTGTCCCTTGCTCTCCAAAAATACTTGCTACAATGTGTTCATTTCCATCTATAGGTTCACATCTATAGGTGTGTTCTAGAAACACGTGTAAAGAAAGGTGACATTAAAAAAATGTTTTCTGTCTTCTTTTCCAAATCTTTTGGCTTATTTCTGCTGCATAAAGCTAGTTTTAAGATACATACAGAACTGGTCAAAAGTTTGAAAATTGCTGGCCTACAGGGAATTAAGTAAAGCATCTCAGGAATAAATTATTTAATTTATAATGTTTACAGGTTTATTACTATAACTCAAGAAATCTACACCGTTTTTCCTCTTGCAGACAAGTAGAAGGTTTAAAGCAGAGAATTGCAGGAAAATCTATCCCAACAGAAAAGTTTGCTGTGAGGAAGGCTCGACGTTACGGGGGTGCTCAGCCTGTGAAGCTAATAGTACCTGCTCTGGTATTTACAGCAGACTTACTTCAATCATCTTTTGAGTGACAGAGTAAATATGTATTTGTGTGTATGTTTCGCAGTGAATAACATATGTGGAGTACATTTTCCCTTAGCTTTATGGGGGAAAACCCTCAACCTTTTCCTTTGCCTTTTAATGATTTATTATTTTAATTATATCTGTATAACTGACTTTGGGATGAAACAGACCGCCCCTTCCAAAGGAGGAGTGGGGCTGCAGCAACCGCACACCGTGGTCTACATCTGTCTTTTTGCTAGCTGAAAAAGAAACGGCGTACATCCACTCCTTTTTGCACCAGCAAAAAGCCAGCTTTTCTTCCCTGGCGCAACTGGAATCCAGCTTTTAGGCGCTCCAGGGGTGTATAAATGCCATGCCCCAGAGCACCCAGAAACCAACCCACATCCAGGCAGCCAAGCAGCTTGAAGCCAGCTTCTGGCATTAGGGGGGCATGTATGTTGTTTGCCATGCCCCCAATACATCTGCAAGCCAACTTTTTATGCTGGTCTGTTTTGCACCTTTGTCTACCAATATGTAAAAGATGGCTGTAGAGACCTTTCATAGAAAATGAAAGTAGAAGCCACCACCAGTTCAGCTAATGCTGTGTGTTGTGTATTTAGACGCAAGCAGATGTCCTTGATTGAGGTACAATATAAATGTTCCCTTGCTTGAGGAAATGTGAATGATCACCTCCTGGATAAGTCTGTCTTGTGTAGATACTGTACCTAGGTTATTCTGTTAGATAATTGGGGATTCAAATTCCTTCTGGACTGTGAAACCCCACTGGTGACCTTAGGCAAGTCACACACTCTCAGCCTCAGAGGAAGGTAATAGCAAAACCCTCTGAACAAATAATGATAAGAAAAGCCTGTGATAAGTTTGCCTTTGAGACTTCGTGAGTTTGAAACAACTTGAAGACACACAACATCATCAACAACAATTGGGTGAATATATATTCTAATGAAACAATGTTCAAGGTATTCTGAAGGCATTTCTATGTGTGGTGGTTAAAGTACAGAACTAGTCCTCAGTTACCCAATTTAGATAACACAGGTGCTTTACAGAGCTCCCAAAAAGGGCGCTCTACCGGCGCCCATATTTGCTGCGCGAGGGAGCCACAGCGGACAAACCGCGTGGCTCTCCCATGCAGCAAAAAGAACCCGCAAAAAGTGGGTTCTTCTTGCAGCGCAGTTGTGACGCCGCAAGGCGCCAGTGGCGCACTTGCAACATCACAACCGCACTGCGGCGTGCAGACGCTAAGCATCCGTCATGTCAAAATGGCGGCGCCCATGTGTATAGGGTGCCGCCATTTTTACGCCCCCAGTACGTACTAAGGATGAGGCCTGATTGGACACTGCGTCCTCGGCCAACCCTAGTACCTACTGGGGGCAGAGCAAAGGCCCATCTGTAACGGGCCTAAGTTCATATAAAATTATCTAATACTGTAGAAAGAGGGTTTTTCTTACAAGCTGCTTTTAATCATAATGTGAAGCTATTTATAAAACAACATAATATTTTCTATTTCTTCTGAATAGAAATGCTATTATCAGTTGATCATAAGAAAATCGTGATGATTTTGTGTTAATAGCTGTTTTGTCATGACAAGTCAATGTTTCCTACAAACTATCAGAATATAATTTCAGAATATTCTTAGAAGCCCTGATTGTGTAATAGTTAAATCCTTTCGTAGGTGGGTAAAATGAGTACCAGCTTGTTGGGGGCAATTGGCTTACAGATTGTAAACCGCTTAGGGAGTTCTAGTTCACTGATAAGCGGTATATTGCTAGAGTGTGTTTCAGCTGATTTGAAAGAAATATTTAATAAAACATTAACAGTCCAGGTTTATTCACAAACTTAAATAAATGGATAGCTTTAGATATTAATTTTATAGGTCTATTTAGGGTTTGTTTGTTTGTTTCAGGAAATGATGTATGTTTGGAATGGCTTTTCAATTGTTGGCAAGAGGACTGATCTCACTGAAAATTTGTTAGTAACAATTGAAAAAGAAGAAACCAGTTTAAAAAATGAAACTAGTAAGTAATACTTTTAAATGTGAATCAAAGGTTATAAAGAAATATTTGTACAGAATCTTGCTGGAACATCTAAATCAGGGCGGGAATCACGTGGTCCTCCAGATGCTATTGAACTCCAGAAGCCCAATAATAATAATAATAATAATAATAATAATAATAATAATAATACTTTTATTTCTACCCTGCTTTTTGTCAAAACAAAGCGGCTTACAATATTAAAAATAATATAAATATATATACAAAATATCCCCCCTTAAAAAGAGAATTAAACAATTAAAATTTAAAATTACATAAAGACAATTACAATTAAAGCAATTAAAACAATAACGGTGGGCAGAATAATCACATCTATGTCGGGGTGTGTGTGTGTGTTATTTACATGGCTGAGTAGTTTATTCTGAGAAGGCCTGCCGGAAGAGATCCGTCTTAACTGCTTTCTTGAAGCTATCTAAATTGGTAATTTGACGGATCTTGTCTGGCAAGCTATTCCATAGAGTGGGAGTGGTTGCCCTATCTTCAGTGGTGAGGCTACATGATTCAGTGGCGACATGATTCCCAGTAGGAAAAAGGTGACTGGTTAGAATGGACTATTACATGTTTTTTTTTTCATTCTGTGTTGGCTTTCACAATAAAATACTACTTCCAGTACTAAACAGATATTTGTTTTAGTGTAACCATTAGTAGGCCTGTTTTCATACTGTACCTTGATTTCAATAAGTTTTTGTATATCTGGTTTTTAGCGGTTTTAATTAATATTCAGGTTTAAATGAGTTAAATCCAATTTCTGATAAGAAGCTATATGTACCAAAAAATTGTTACATCCACTCTTGGCATTTGATACCTTAGATAATACAGTGATCATTTTAACAACCACCATTATTATGTTTGCTATTTAAAATCTGTTGCTGGTTTATTTTAAGATCACAATGAATACTACATGGATGACATCTGTCTACTGCAACTGCTAAAAGGGCTGTGTTTGAAACATTTAGGAAGACTCTTGCAAGCAGAGCTCTGCTTCAATCAAGTTATTCAAAGGTAAAAATGGGAAACAGCATTTTAAAAAATATAGTTGCAGAAAACATAGAACAGCATTCCTTTCTCATAGGTTTTACATATGGGTAATTGGATTTTACTTCCAAGTCTTTATATAATTTCTTAAAATGCTGAATTCACTGGGAAACATGAACTCAGGATCATATTTGCTAGCCAGTTTTTAACTAATAACTTTTAATATATGTAGAATTCTGCTCTGTGTTATATTCCACCAAATAATGACATAATGTCCTTTTGATTTCTTAGTGAAAAGCAGCTGAAATATGATAATTACCTAGTTCCATATACAATGTATGAACTGGGTCTTCTGTACAAACAACAAGATGAAAGAGAAAAAGCAATAAGATTTATAGAAGCTGCAAAGTAAGTGGTAATTCTTTTTATTCAGCTATAATAGTGCAAAAACTTTGAGTAATTGCTTGATTAGGATAAATGTTTTAGGAAAGTGTTTTGGAATCTCAATATTCCCTCCCTCCCTTTCTTAATACTACATTATTGTTAAATTTAATGATTGCAAGCAAATAGTAATTACTTTAGTTGGTAAATATAATTGTTATATTACTATTATTAAGCATCGTTATCTGATGCCCAGTGTTTCAGCTCCATTTCCAGAGTTTTCAAGGAGTGTGACTCTGTTCAACACAGACTGACTCCTGTAGCCCTTTGTTTTCTTTGGATTAAGTTTTTGTTTGTTCACCATCATCCACTCCATTACATGATATCAGATATTATTTGAAAGGGGGGAGAGAGAGTTGAAGGCCATCAAATTATATCAAATTTTATCTGCTTCAAACAAAAGACTGCTGCAATTTTAACAAATATATAATAAGCTCTCAACTTTCATGGGGGTTATGGGTATAGGATCCCTGTGAAAGTTAAAAGCCATTAATATTTTAAGCCTCCCCCCAAATATGCATGCTACAGGGTCTGCTGCTGCAAAAATCTCTGCCTTGTTCTCAGGCAGCCTCCACTGTACTTCTGTCACCTATGCTGTTGGTTTCCAAGCTTTCCAACCTGTGCCTCCTAGGATGACAACACTGCTGAAAAATCTCCTGCAGTGTCCTCTTACATCTCTTGGGGAGAAGGAAGACAACATAAAAGAGATTTTTGCAGCAGTTGTAGCAGGTCTGGGACGACTGTGCTGGTTCACCACCTCCTCTTCATCTCCTTTCCTGCCAATAGCCCTCTCCAGCCCATGGTACACGTGGTCTGCAACCTAGGCAGTTTCTACCTACTTCTTACCTACCTGCCCCTTTGCCTGTCTACTCACTTTTCCTCTCACCACACATCTCTCAGTGTAGAGAAGGATGAGACATTCACAGAAGCAAAAGCAAGAACAACTAGTATCCCTTCACCACCTTCACCACTTCCTCCTGTCCCTCTCACTCTAGCTGGAAGAATTGCTAGTTGTTCCTGCTTCTGCCTATGTGAACACTTCCTCTTCACCCCCTCTGAATGTATGCCATAACAGGGAGTGAGGGGAAATACAGATTTAATGCCTTTTATAGCCTGTCAAGAAACAGAAATAATGCCAGCTTCAATCCACAGAGCAGCATAGGAACACAGCTAGGTACTTAAACCTTAAAAAACATATGCTGGATAACGTCTAATACGCCCACCCTACAGGGGAATGACAGTATCTCAAGGGGGACACCAACTTCAGACATTGATTAACTGACCTTCCAGAGAGGGAAATACTTTTCCAGTATCCCCTTCAGCTTTAGACCTTGTGGCAGTTAAAGATAAGGCAGGCCACTGGGGTAAATTATCTGGGACTTCCAGAATCTGATTTACTTTGTCTTTGATGCACATACACATACAAATTCTCAATAGAAATACATCCATTCACCAGGACAAGTAACACAGGTTAGGGCCAGAACAGAACGACATAAAAAGCTGGCTTTGAGCCAGCTTCGGGGTGTGGCATATGGATGATGATGTGACACCCAGAAGTCGACTTCAGTTTGCCCAGCTGCCCACATATGGACTGCCGTCCAGTGCTCTAATAACATGGCATTTATAAGGCACATGCCACCGGAGTATCTTAAAGCTGGCTTCTGGCTGCGGTGGGGCAAAAAAGCCAGCCCAAAAAAGAGCAGCTCTTTGCCATTCCTTTTTCAGCTGGCAAAAAGGCTGATAAGAGCCACAGTGTTCCACCTTCGGAAGGGGAGGCTTAAAGCCGCCCCTTTGGGGCAGTGTATTTTGCCCCTGAGTTAGCAATTGACATTGTCCAATAGATCTGTCATGGTGCATTAAAAAATATATGTATATCTTTGATATAAAAAGCTTTCGCCCAAATTTGCCAGGTACTTATTCCAACCTTGCCATGTTTTTGCTTAACCAAAGCTTTGTACTTTCATCTGAAAATTTCATATTAATTTAACCAAATGTCAAAGTTGGAATTACTATACTTAGAGGTTCTTTGATTTGGCTTTTGTCCCATTTACATTGTCTGGCAGACCAACATGTTGCTGTAAATAAATTTCTCGACACAGAATTGGTGATAGACTTCTAGTCCATTACTAAAGTTTTGAAACAAATTTATAACAAATTTATATTTATTTTGGTAGGTGATTTTAATGAGGGAACTGAAGCATGTAAAATGCTGAAATCCTCTAATTGCAGGAGTTTATAGAGCAAGATTCATTTTGGAGGTCTTGTTACCAGTCAAACCTAGATTCTTATAAGCAATGAGATTGTAAGCATGTGCTATTATTTATTATTTATTATATTTAGTTATAAATTTATATGTATTTATATTTATTATTATATTTTTATAGTTATTCATTTATTATATTTTGGATGGATGGTAACCCCAAAATGAGGGACCAACATGTTAAATGATGTTGAAATAATATATAATCAACCATGCTGCTTTAATTATTGCAAAAATGAGTGCACTCCCGTACCCTGATCTCAGTTTGACATATATGAAGCTCTCTTTGCTTTCTTAATTGAGCAAACCAAAATCTACGTAATTGTACTCGCTGTGTTTGGAAACATGAAGATATGAAGAAACATGTGTCCAGTTTTAGAGAAGTTGGACACTATCAGTGTATTGGTAGTATTGAACACTTATACTCCATACACTCTCTCCAAGTGGTTTGACATATATCTTAAATAGTATGAGAGACTAGACTGAATGTTGAAAGATCCTACTGTCCAGTAGCCACATCATCAAACCAGAGCCCTCTAGCACACCTTATGAATTTGCCCATCCAGAAAAGACTACAGCCACTGTGGAACTATACCTCTTAATTCTATCCCAGACAGGTGACACAGAACAGTATCATGGTGAATCTGATGATATGCCATGGTCACAAAGAAATCTTGCAAAACCAATAAGGACACATTCAGTTCCTTGTGTTTATGGTTGCTAAGGAGATAAAAGCAGATAAAAGCTTTGAGTGAGACTATGAGCCTAAAAGAAGTAATATTGCTACACAGCTTAATTTATAATTTTCTGCCTCCAGTTTGCTTTGTTTTTCCCTGTATGAAAAAAGCCCATAAGAAAAAGAGAATAAATGCTAATGGTGGGTAGTTGTTCAATTTATTGTTCTCTTTTGCAGAAACAATTATAAGGAATATTCTATGGAATCCAGGTTACACTTCAGAATCCACGCAGCACTTAACAGTATGAAAGTAACTCCTGCCCCAACGCCTTGATGTTATCCGAGAGTGATACTTAACTTAAGTGTCTATATGTTATTCTTGGAAATGTTACAAAAATCATGTAAATGGTGTAACAAAAAAGATGTAGTTTATATTTTCTATCATTTGTGATATGTAAATGTTTGTCATCCTTTTGAGCAATTCTTTTTTCTATGGTGCACTTCCATATCTCTGCTTGACATTTTAGAAGAAGACATTATATTTTGTTTATAAAAGGATTTATTTCATGATTGACATGAAAGGGAAGTGTTTAAAAACATTGCTGGTGCAATAAAGAGTAATTCAAACACTTTATTTTTTTATGAGAAGACTAATATTGTTTATGCATGAAATTGTGTGATGACTGTATTCATAGTTTCACCATTTAATGAAAGCTTGAATTTATGCAATACCTTTATTATAAATTAGGACTTTTAATAAGTTGGCTGCTGGTAGCCGTAGTTGTGTTGTCTGCATTTGAAGCTTAGATTTACACACCAAAGATTGGATTTTTCATATTATAGCCAAAAAGAATGAATGGCTAAAAGTCATTTCATGAATGTTAGCTTAAAGTCAGTGCAATATATTAACAATATACATTTGAACAAAAGTAAGGTAAGACAGTTTTTTGCCCCATAAAGGTGTTTTCAAGATACATCAGATTTTTTTTTAAAAAAACTACTAAATAGCAGTAGTAATTCAGTTGTTTGCCCTGCTATATGTATTTAATTTATTGGTGTAAATATATATCTTATCTTCTAGGGGTCTAATCAGGGCCATTTGGTTTCTACTTCCAAAAGTCAGTAGGTTTGATATTCCTTCTCTTGTACACTTTCAAAATTCCTGTACACTGAAATTCCAGTTTATGAATATTTGTGAAGAGGACTTATACCCAAAAAGTGTACTTGTATTATGATAGAAAAGCATTTTTAGCACAGTGGGATTATAACATACAGTCGACCCTCTGTTTTCATGGGCAATCCGTTCTGGACCTCCCCATGAAAACAGAGACTCACATGTATTCAAGCCCCATAGGCTTGAATGGGGCGCGCACCTCATTGACGATAACGGAGGTCACTCTTCCATGAGTAATCAAGAACACAGATCCCAAGTCTGCGAGAAAGGATGGGCAACTGTATTGAAACAATCTAAGTACAACCATGCTATGTGCATAATTTTTTTTTATTCTGTTGAACCTTCAGACAGATGCACATTTCTGAAGGCATGCATATACCAGCTCATTAATAAATAACAATAAAATAGTTTATGGGGAACCCTGACTCATGCGTAGTGCTTAATTGCACCTGCTGAAAACACAAAAAGCTAAACAAACAGCAGACCTTTCATCTTTGTTGTTATATGCATACTGGGACCTCTGACTTGTCTCTGCCTCAACAAGCCACCATGATAAGTATTTGCACCTTACGATGACTGTAACATGTCTAAGGGAAAACAAGCAAGAATTCGTACATTACAATAAAAAGAGATGAAGGATATACAGTTTGTTTAGACAGGTGAAAATATGAATAGCCAAGCAATATGAAGTTGCTTGTTGGAACCTTCACAGTAAGCCAGATGCTTCAAAATACTGTAGAAAGTAAGAATCCCTTCTGTTACTTAAGGACCAAATCTATTCCCTGTGAATGTTTTCTTAGTTTCATAGTTTTCATATGTTTCCATAGCTTCAATATGCATTTACAGTACATAGTGCTATTATTATTATAATTTGAGGTTATGATTTTCTGTTGCTGTTAGGCACTTGCTGTGAATTATGTGGTGCTAAACTAATGGAAAACTTGGGGCACTATACGTTTTTTTTTAAATTAATAATTTTAATATAATTGATTATCACATGCTAATGGATACTGGACAAAGATACATATTCATAAGCAGCAGTAATAGGGATAAAATATATTCAGTATTTCTTAGTACAGTTTTTCAGACTTACAAATGGGGATTTTGACTAGTAGATTGTTGATGGTTATGCCCGACAACCTTCTTCTGTTTCTCACTATGTTTTATTCTGCTGTACCTTTCACCATGTATTCTTTTCCAACTGTTGGCACGCTCTATGTGTGAGGAGGAATTTTTCTCTCAGCATTATAAGATCACTGTAACAGAATATCAAGGAGGAGGTCTGCCTTGTTAAATTCAAAGGAAGTACGTTTGTGCCAAGCTGAGAGGACATGGTACCCATCGTTTTTCCAGATATGTTAATTTTCTTGTCTATGAAAGCCCATTTGTTACCAATAAATTCAGGCACATGTAGCTTTTTGCTTTTAGTTCTTTCGCTAGGATGCATGTTCAGCACATTATTTAAGTTCCAATATGAGCTTGCGGATAAGGAGTTCTGATACTGAAAGTTTCTCCTGTTTGCTACCTGGTGACTGTTTAAATCTTGTTTTTTAAATACCTAGGCCACAGGCATTTTTGAGCTATCGTTGCAAATTTAAAAAAAATAATGTACCCAAGTTTGCATGTACATGACTTCTTTAATGGTACTGAATTATTTGATACATACTGACAATAACATGGTTAACATATGGGATCACTTCTAGATTTAAATGATTGTGATATTAAATATAGGAAGACAGTTACTCACTATGCTTAAGACAATCTCGCTCCTAGTTATACTTTTACATTGAAATTATTACATCACTTATATCCTTATGCTGTAGCTTTAAATATTGATTCTTTTAATGACATTTAGCTTCAATATATATTCACACACAGCATTGTGCTTTTATTAACTGATAATGGTTTCCACCTTGTAATAGAAATCTTAATGAGAAATGATAATGTTAATGAAAGATGATATGTTATATAGAAAAGGTGTTACTAAAGGATTTCATTTGTATACATTGTCATGGTTATGATTGCCAGCTGTCTTGTATCTTTATCAAGAACAGAGAATAATATGATAAATAGATTTAGAGCATTTTGCCAGGTGTTTTGCAATGTTTGACAGCTATATCCTATACCAGGAACAAAATCGTTCTCGAAATCTGTTTTTAATACTAGACTTGACTGTGAATGTAGTTTTTGTTCTCCTACTGCCTAGTTCAAAAATTAGTTGTATTTGTATTAGCTACTATTTTTACTGTCTTGATTGCATTTTATTCCACCAAACTGTCTAAGAGGGGATTCATTTTACCAGGCTATCTTTAAAAGAAATGACATAGACAAGTAGCCTAATCTGTACATAGTTGGTTGGGAGGAAGTCTGGCTTGGGTTCAGTGGAACTTACATGCAAGTAACTGTGCATAGGATTTCAGCTTTAATGTGCTGATTACAGTGTAGCACAAGATTTGTAATTCTGTAACTGAGCAGAATTTGGACAGAGATGATAGCCATATCTTGGTATGAATTTGTCACAGAGTTCTGTTCATTTGTCTTCCTGTGATAGGAAGAGCAACAAAATAAAAATGTGCATTTAAAAGAATACTGCTTTGATGACTGTTAATTATCTCAGCTAGCTAAGTAGCATTCCCTGCCATCATTAAAGAATCACAAGGCAGTGAGATCTGTAGAATCACTCACATTAAACACATTCCCAACAGGATCTTCACACACTGCTGTCCTTCCTCACTGTCCATATACTTGCTAGTTTTGGGGAGACTATTTGCAGGACTTAGGAAGGTCATGGAACTTATATAAAACAAATGTAGAATGGGATTGTGATACTTTCAGTATGATTTTATTATTACTCAATGGTCAGTGGCTTTAACTGTTTGTACTCCCCCCCCCCAAGAATGCATCCCTGTGATGGTCATTATTAAAGCAAAATATACTAATGCAGAGCTGGAGGCCACTTTCTGGGCTGTTCTTCGTTTTTAATTACCTTGTTTGTTTATTTTTAGTCAAAATGCAGGAAAATACATAAAACCTAGCTGTGTATAGTCAAAATTAGCTAAAATATGTGAAACATTTTATTACATTTGTATGTGGTATGCTAAATATACTGTATATATTTGACTGTAAGTCAAGAAATTTATGTCCCAAAATGGACTCCAAAATCATGGGTCAACTTGTATATGGGGCAATAAGTTAATACTGCTTATAAAGTTCTTAAAAGAAGTGCCCACCCTTCCTTTGTAGGGAGGGATCTTTAAACAGCTCCCCATTTGAGTCCCCATGTACACTCTCCTCTGTGTTGTTTGTGTTTGTGTGTGTGTGTCTTATCCCTCAGCTTTCCCTCGCAGCCATAGTTAACAAACAGCTGCTGAGACAAGGGGGAGAAAGAGAGAGTGTGCCACCCTGTTTGACTCTCTGTGTGCTCTCTCTGTGTGTGCCTTATCCCTCAGCCTTCCTTCATAGCCAGAGCTAACAAACAGCTGGTGAGGCAAGAGAGAGAGAGTATGCCAATGCTTGTACCCTATTTTACAAGCCATGAGCCTTGGAAATCCTGGGAGTGAAGAGAAGAGGGGGGGGGGTTGTACCCCGTTTTGCAAGCCATGAGCCTTAGAAATCCTGAGGGTGAAGGGAAGAGAGAGAGAAAGGTCTGTACCCCGTTTTGCAAGTCATGAGCCTTGGAAATCCTGGTGGTAAAGGGAGAGAGAGAGAGAATGTGTGTGCGCTAAGGTTTGTTTCCCAATTTTCCATGCCAAGACTGGTCCCTGGGAGAGGTCCAGGGAGGGAGAAGTAGGGAAGGAAGTGGTGCTTTGTCTTCCCCTTTAGATCTTTTGTAACATGCCCCAGTGTTTGACCTTCAACTTAGCCACGAGTCATATCAGAATCCATGATTTTGGTCCAAAAACTGCCCTCGACTTATACATGAGGTCAATTTATAGTATATACAATAATTTATAATAATGGTCTATTTTCAATCACTCATGCAATTTCAGAAGAACATACCCTACATAAAGTTTTACTGTGACATCAAACAATCTCATTAGCCTATAGTTCGCTGGATCATTATAGTCCTTTCCCTTAAAGACTGAAAAAACAATTGAGGAGGTCCATTTTTGGGGAAATGTACCAGGTCTAAAATGGCTAAAATAGGCCTGTCAATCCTGAAAAACTTCAAGAGGATTACTTCCTCCCCTCTGCCCCCCGGACTTCATTGTTTTTAATTGCATGAATTAAAGCTTTTATTTCACTAGTAGTAATAGGAGACCACAGAGGTGAAAAACCGGTGCTAATGTGATGGTTTCAGCCATACCATCCAGGCAAGATATATTGTGAAACAATTTTATAAAATGAACTTCCCAATATGCCATCGATACATAAAAATCTTACATTATAATTAGGTCTCTCTTCAAAAGTAGCAGGCAGACACCAGTATTTCACCATGTCTTTTTGAGTAAAAGATGAAGCTACTTCTTCCTATGCTTCCTTTATTGAATTTTTTTCTCTCCGGAAGAAGTTGTAGCTCAAAGAATAAAAATTAGTAGGTTGTTTGATTTCACTTACATGGCTACAGGACACCCTTCAACCCTGGACTGTAAATCATTTCAGCCTGTGTTAGCTATAATATCCACTTGGGCTATTGCTCTGGCTCACAATCAAGTGGTCTTCTGGAGATGCAAATATGAAATGTAAGTGATTGATGGCCACTTTCCAGTCCTGACCTTACTGATTATAGACAGACGACAGACAGTAGTATAAACGCTTTTCTACTAGGACAGTACATTAGTAGAAAATTGATCAAACTTGCTCCATGTGCAAAATTGGCGGCTTCTCTATTTATTCCTTCCAAATTACTGATAACATTACTAATAGTGATCACATCTTTATTAGCTATAGTTATCACCATTTGGCTGGACCAGTTGTTCAAACTGACAATAGGATCCTCAACCACCAGCTGTCAAATCTGGAAGAGGGGAAGAACACCTTACCAAACTGCAATTGTCATGCCCCATGTTTTGGCTATTACCTCCATCAACCAGATAGTTCTGCATCATGTTGTGTGTCTTCAAGTTGTTTCCAACTTGCCGTCCTGTGGATATTTTTGTAAGATTTGTTCAGAGAGCTTTCCCTTTGATTTCCTGCGAAGCTGAGAGACAGAGTTCCCTAAATTTTCCCATGGTTGAGTAGGGCGAATCATCCAATGCTCAAACCACTGTGCCACGCTGCTATCTCTGGTGTTTATACTCGGCTCCCAATAGGACTGAAAACTATTTCAGTTCAAGGCCCATTAAAAATACTTCCCAGTGAAGACAAGCAACAATAAAACTACTGTTCACCCTCACATATGTAGCAGGAGTCCAAAGTTACACCCGGCACATAAAGCGCCCCAATAGCTTTATGTCGGACATGCAAACATGCCAGGTTGGGAACATAATTGTACAGCTCCTTCAGAAGTGCGTGGTATTGCTTCTATCCCAGCCCTCTCTCACACCACTGGCTTCCATTGCCTTGTATCCCACCCTTAACCTCTCTCTACCATGCCGTAAGTTTGTATTTATTTTAATTCTAGTGCAATTGAGCATCATGGCCATCTATTAATAAAAGAAGAAAAATTTCACAAGGAGGAGAGACGAGAATCACAACCACTTACACCACATGACTCTCCATATTGGAACTGCCGCAGTAGGAACTTATCACATGTGAATCGGGTGGAAAAGCAGTGCAATTGGGAAGCATCAATGGGTTTTGCTCATCAATGAGAAGGAAGTCTGTAGAAACAGATTAACTACCGACCAGGGACTGGACAGATACATGTCATGTCATGATATAAGATAGGCTACAGATGCTGCTATTCTGCTTTAATTCTACTTTTCAACTACCTGTGATAAAGTCCATAAGTGCCTTTCTCACATCTGATGTCAACGAATAGTGACACACATGGCTGACTAATACAAATTCACATCCATCGGTGGAGTCACTGGGTTGGCTCACACAATGAAGTAATTCATGGTATCACTGCATATTGGCCCTCCCTCTTACCACATATGCAGATCCTTAGTAATGTTTTTGTACTAATGGTACTCATAAAATTGTAATTCTCATATATCACTGAATGGTAATGGCAATAGTTTGGCATGCACAGCTAGCAAACAAAAAAGTGATATCTTTAACTTACAATCCCATTGCACAGCCTACATGTATTTCATGTGCATGAGTGTCATTGTGGTTAAAATTAAGTTTCATAACATGTATGTTTTAAAAGAAAATTAAGATTTTTTTTTAAAAAAAAATAGAATTAAATTTAAAAATGTAAAATGTAAAAAATCGAGCCCTTTTTTTCCTCCCACTGAGCCTTGGCTCACTCACTCCATCTCTTCAGCACTTTAAAAACACCACAGTCCATTTCTGCCAAAAGAGAACAGTGATGGAGTAGTGGTCATCACAAATCCATGCACTTCCTGCACCCCCTAGTGTGCTTCTGCACCTAATGTGCAAGTATGTTTATATGAAACCCCCTAAATTTGTCAAGTGTGTGCAGTACAAAGTTTTATGTCTTCAGGCTTTTGGGGGAAACAATAAACCATTTCCCCCATCTGTTATTTGCTGACTTCAAAACAAATCCAACAACCCCATTCTGAGGGAGGAGCGTGGGCAAGCCTGGTTGATTCCAGAAATCAGAACTCAGGGAATGCTTGTGAAGGGAACTTGGCAGGGGGAAAAGGATACAAAATTGGAGGCTTGTTAAGGATACAGAACAGAAAGCAAATAGGGGAACGGGATGGCACAGAGTTCATGATAAGATGGAAGGGAGATGGCCTAGAGACAGAGCAAAGCTGTAATAGAGATAGGACAGTCAGCGGGGGAAGGACTGAATAGATTTTGGGAGCTGTCAGTGGTTAAATGGTTCAGGGATGAATGTGTGATCTAACTGTGTACTGTATTAATAAACTTCTACTTGTTTATTCTTAACAGTGCCTGTCCTTCCTGCAAGATTTGATAGCAAGTCTGGTCACACTTACCACCGTGACCCAAAACGCACAGCCACTGGTCCACAAACAAATCACCTTGGGTCAAGTACTGCATCCAGGAGAGATCTTGAGGGGAAAAGGGGCAGGCGAGCGACAGGAGCCGAAGGGTTTTGGAACTACGGGTCAGCCTGGAAAAGGGATCCATGACTCCCCAAAAAGGGGTGGGGGAACCATCACCTGGGTGCATCACATGGCAATATTGTTTAGTCTCAAGTTAATTTATTTAATTTTTAAACATGCTATTAGTTAATAAAAAGAACCTTTTTATTCCAACAGATTTTTAATCAAGGTTTATAGTACAGGTTTTTAGGTTGTATTGTTTTGAACTGAACTGTTTTTAAATTGCTGTTCATATTTTAAATTGCTTTTAATCTTTTGAAGTGTATGTTTAAATTGTTTCCCTATTGTGACTACAGAGTCCCTCCCTATTCCAGGGGAACCATTCCTGCCCCTCCCACTGGTGACTCACAAAATATTCAAGACCCATTGAAAATAATGGTGCATGGGTGAGCTGCGGCATGGACATGCACCACCATTTTGTCCCTCTCACTTGCTTCCTCCCACGACTGAGTAACCGCAGATCCAAGTCTGCAAAAAAAGGATAGACAAGTGTAATTTAATTCTATTTAATGTTCACTGTTTGTATGGTTTTCGTGGTATCATTCTTATTTAAAATTGTAAACTGCTTTAGTTCCAATTTGCATCATATAGTATTTAAATATAACAATAACTTTAGTGTGATATGGGGATGATTTTCAAAGAACCTGACAAAACCTAGATATGCACAAGCTTGATTAGACACTAAACCATCTGACGGGTTTTGGTTAGTGGTGTAGTGGTTTGAGTGTTGGGACTTCAACTAGAGACCAAGGTTCAATTCTCAGCTTGGCCATGGAAAACCCACTGAGTAACTTGGGCAAGTCCACACTCTCTCAGCCTCAAGGGAAGGCAATGGAAACCTGGTCTGAACAACCTTGCCAAGAAAATCCCACATGATAGGGCCACCTTAGGGTTGCCATAAGTCAGAAATGACTTAAGGTACACAACAACAACACAGATGGAATATTAGTCTCTTCGTTATCTCAGTCATTCACTAATAAGAGCTGTTTTGATGTGCTCTCTCCATTGCTATTATTTTAAATAGTGTAGGCATGAAACATCTCTATCAGTTGTGTAGGTTAGGATACGATGCACAATAATTTTTCTTTCCTATCACCTATTTTAGTTAGGGTTGGTTCTGAGCTTTTTTCCATATTTTTTTGACAGAGGCCGCTGCCGACATACTATGCTGACTCTCGTATATTTCGTGATAGCTTGTTTAATTCATTACCATTCATAAGCAATAAAGGTAAATGTGTTTTCTTCTCGTCTGACCTTGCACGCACCAGAGCTGAAGAACTCTGTGTTGATTTATTGGTTTTGCAAGTCAGTCTTTCCCAAAATACAGTGATTATATTGTAGCTATATATAATTTGTGACTTGAAACACATGAGACCTATGCAGACATAGTCAGCTCCTGTTTCCACCGTCTTCCCCTTGTTTCATTTTATTGGCTATGGAGGGTTTGATGGAACTGTGTGAGCGGAATATGTTCGTATTGTTTCATCTAGGTTACTGCTGTTCTTGGTTTTCCTCAGCAGGTGGCATGTTCACAAACTGTGAAGCTGTTCTTGCTGGTTTCTCCTAACTTCGAGAAGAAAGGATAAGGAGAAAAATTCACCAGGTCACAGGAACAGTTTTTTCACACTTGAGATTTGCAACAGGATGAAGGACATCTTTCCCTGGAATCTGTATCTTTTCTGGTTTGTAATATGTTTTTAACAGATGTGCAAAAGTCATGTACCTTTGAAAAATGTGCACCGACAAATGCCTATATTTGAAACAGTGCACAATACATTTCAGTTGTTAGGAAAGTACATATAAAATATGCACACTTTAAAATGCTTGCAAAAATAGCGCACATTAAAAAAACCCCACAAAATTATAGATCTCAGTGTGGGAAGAGAGTCCCACAACCCATACAGAATTGGAATAGGAAGAGGATATCAATGAGAAAATGGGAAATGCAGTGAAAATAGTACAAAACATTATCCCTCTGTTCAGACATTCCTAATGCTATGTTGTTCTGCAACTCTACCACCGTCTCACCTATACAAGAACATGGGAATATTCCCAGAATTGGTCTTTTGTTTTGAAGAGGCTGTGTGATAACGATTGTCCCCAACTTGGTATGTGTGCCTTTCTTAGACTTTATGAGTCTGGTATTGTAAAGTGATAATATATACTAAACTAAAGACGGAGCCACCACTTGCCAATTAAAGCGTTTTAAGAAAAAGCCAGTTTCATAGAGCCTTGGACAAAGTGTGTGCTATGGACCAGGGGAAGGGAGGACCTTTTTTCTCCAGTTGTTACAGAGGCGTATAATGGTATATGTCTGTGATGGCGAACCTAGGGAACGTGTGCCCTCTCTAGCATGCAAAGCCATTTCTGAGTAGATGTGGAGACAAGAGGGTAGGGGAAAGGGAAGGAACAGGTGCGCACTTGTTCCTCCGCTTCCCTCAGCCCTCTGGGCCTTTAGCTGTCTCCGGAGAAGTCTCGCCCCTGGAAGTCCCGCCTCCTGGCACTGGTTAATACCCGGTGTGGGAATGCCTTTGAGTTTGGGCACTTGGTCTCTGAAAACGTTTGCCATCACTGGTATATGTTATATGCTCAAGGAAAAGCAACGTGGCGGAATTGCATTCATATCCTACTTTAACTCTGGGTGGGTCACTGTTGTTAAAGCATTTTGATCTTTCCATGGTTAAGAGTGAACTGGAGAATATTGAAAACAATTAGTCTTAATGGTGGTTGCTACTTTTGTCCCCTCCTCTTTCCTCTTTATTATTGGTAAATATTATATGTTTTCAATATTGAAATAATATAGGAGGGACCATTCTTCTTCCTACCCATTGATCTTCTTCCAACAAAGTGGTGGTGTGTTTATTTTAAGTATAGAGGTTTGGGGTTGTTTGAATAGGAGCGGTGGGGAAAATATCCAACTTGTATACTGTCATTGAATTATGCCATCTAATATTAGTTACAAAGTATTTTCTGGAAAAATTTGAAAGAAAACTAATTTATCAGGTTGGTTTTTCTGCACTGGATGGCCTGTTCCCTCACACCTTTTAACCCAAAAGCCCCCTTTCAGCTAATTTCATAAAATTTCTTGTAGGTTTGTGGTGTATGTACATATGTATGCGTGCTAGAGAACCAGTGTGGTGAAAAGTTTGAATGTTAGAACTTTACTCTGGAGATCAGAGTTCATTCCCAGCTCAGTCATGCAACCCACTGGATGGGCTTGGGCAGTCACACTCTCCCAGCCTCAGGGGAAGACTATGGCAAATCTCCTCTGAACAAATCTTGCCAAGAAACCCCATGATAAGTTGAACAATGTTAGGATGAACAATGTTAGAACTGCACCCTGCAATAAAATTAAGAGAAAATTAGTTTGCTGAACAAATCTTGCCAAGAAAACCCCATGATAGTTTGCCATAAGTCAGAAATGACTTGAAGGCACACAACAACAACAATGCATGCTAGATTTGTGTATGTGTGTTGCGTGTTGTGTACTTTCAAGTCATTTCTAACTTATGGTAACCCTAAGACAAACCTATCATGGGGTTTTGTTAGCGATGTGTTCACCACACTAATTTCTCTAATCTTATGAGGGTGTAGTTCTTAACATTGTTCATCCTCTTGTCTGTTGTTTGGATGTAGCAATAGGTCAGAACAGAGCGGCATACAGGGCCTGTCCAGTAGTTTGAAGCTGCTCATAACCAGCCAATATGGTAAACCTCAGAGAGTTTTTTCAAAGTGGTGGGGATTACTCAACATCTGCATTGTATGCATACACAGAATTCTGTTTCCACAGAATCCCATGCTGGAGTCAGTGACAATATCAAAATAATATTAACAAAAGCTTTGAGTTGCAGTAATAGTTGTATACAACACATGGAAAAATTTTGTTACACAGAAAAGCTTTTAATGCTAGAAGCTGGACTAGATCAACTGCTCTTTCCTGCACAGTGGTTCTGTGAGAACAGAAAAAGGACATGAACACTACAAATGATAAATATTGGTCTGCAGCTGCTGGCTTAATTTTAAGATGCTTAACTTAGACAACAGTCTCTTCTGGCATATTATTCACAGCCTTCAGCACATTCCTCGGAAGCATTTTTACAGCTACATAGATGTAATAGACTTCTTAGCTGACTTCCCATAATCAGCAAGTTTCCCTGTCAGTGTCTGGTACTGAAAGGCACATTTCCTTTTGTGACACACCTTGAGACCTGTTTTGAGTCCAGATTGCTACAGGGTTTCACAAAGCTGGGAAAAATCAATTTCTAGCAGAAAGGGAGAGTGGATTAGTTTTTTCTGCAACACGGAACTAATGTCTGATCCAAGAATGCTATAATAAGCATGCTGCTTTCCAATAGCAATTCATTGCAAAGGAGAAACAACTGATGCTGGAAAATTTAGGACAAGGCTAGCCAGAACTAGCCAAATTATTTAACCACATGAGACAGAAACTCTTAGAGGACCGACTCTGCACTCTGCCACTAAAAACAGAATAATGTGATTAATGAAATTATAAATTACCATTAATTAAAATATATTATTGACAATTAGCTCTCCTTACATAATTGCTGAAATCAGCTACTTACTTTGCCTGATGGTAAGCTGCCCCCTGGAAAATGGTGTGGGTTTGTGTGGACCTGTGGGGTCCGATATTCTTCCTCCACAGGATTGTTGTGTGGCGTGTGAACCCATTGCAACAATGGGGATCCTTTCCCATTGACTCCCTTTTCTCGTTTATTTGGGACACTTAAAAGCTGAACTTGATCTTCCAACTGAGTCATAGGAACTGTTTCCAGACTTAATGCAAAACATGTTTGCAAAGAATCCCTCCTAATCCCTACTGAAATTATGTATAATCCTGTTTTTCAAATAGCCCTTTTAGTCCTGAACAGTGGTGAGTCTGCATCTGTCTCTACACTCTTAAACACGTATACCAAAATTCAGAAGCCAAGCAATGGATTTTTGCATCTGGAAGTTCTGGGCTGTTGTTTTTGTTTTAACTTTTATTAAAGACTCCTTCTTAATATTAAGCTCCGGTCAGTGCTATTGTGCTTTTCTTGGCAGGATTTGTTCTCTCTCTGAGAAAAGCAAAGGCAAAACCCCTCTGAAAAAAGATAACCATGAGGTTCACTTTAGGGTTGCCATAAGTTGAAAAGAGACACAGCAGTCCTCTGGTCTCCAAAGTCCTATTCCAACACTCAAGCCCCAAGCCTTGTTGATGCTTTCCCTCCTTATTACCTTCCGCATTTTTATACCTCACTTTACTTACTATCCTTCCACATAGTGGACAGATGGCTTCGATCACTGCTTCTCTCAAACTATAAGGTGTGTGAGAGAGGCAATATCCCCCCCAATGCCAGAACTTGCACTAAATTTAGTCCATGGATACAATTACAGTGGTGCTCCATATCCATGGATTCTTTATCCACAGATTTGACCATCGCAGCTTGAAATGTTCAAAATATACTGTAAGTTCCAAAAAGCAAACCTGTGGGTTTTTTTTCCATTTTATTAAGGGACACCATTTACTATGCTTGTATTTAATAGGACTGTGAGCATCCACTAATTTTAGTATCCATGGTGGCGTCCTGGAAACAAACCCCAGCAGATGCCAAGGGCCCAATATAGATCTTTCTTTCTTGGAAACTTGTTAAGGACCATAGTAGCTGGGTGCTGTCAAATGGCAATCCTTTGAGGAACGTTGTTCTAGATCAGTGGTTCTCAACCTTTGTCTTCTAGTTTTTGGGCTTCAACTCCTAGAATTCCTGAACAATGAGCATACTGACTGGGAATTCTGGGAATTGAAGTCCAAAACATCTGGAGGCCAGTCAGAGAGCGCTGGTGCCACAACAAATCCCAGGATTTTATAGGATGGAGCCATGGCAGTTCAAGCAGTGTCAAATCTAGTTTGTTTGGTAGAACTGAAACCTTTGCAAATTTCTCTCTTCCTGAACACCTTTTTTCCAGGAGAGGCAAGTGAGAAGCAACAGCCTGGATCCCTATGATTCCTAAAGGGACATGAAGTTCCTACTAAGGGGGAGAGCAAACTGAACTGAACTCAAGAGCAGCATCACAACTGTATTTTTAAACACCAAAGTGAGGAGACAAAAGGAAAGAAACAGAATTGTCCCATAATTGTGATTTTTATTAATTTTGCATGGGTTGTTATGTGTATTTGCCAGGTTCAGTTTGGCATTTTAAATTCAATTTTAAAAAGTGGTAAAGTGGTAAGTTTAATTTATTCTTATGAGTCTTTCAAACAGCTAACAGGTGGGCCGCTGCCGGATGCCCAGAGGAGGTGAAAAAACCTCCAGGGTCTCTGGCCAATCTGCCCTGGAGGAAAATTCCTTCCGACCCCAAAGTGACGGCCAGTACTACCCTGGGCATGTCAGCAAAGGCCCTCCTTTTGCAAGAAAATGGTGAGGCTCCCTCCTCCATCTCTACATGTAGAGGACATGCTGGCATCCTCCAGGCTCCATCTTATCCATCCAGGGAAAGCCCTCGTCTGGACAGTGTGGTGTTTTCTTCTGAATTTTACATTAAATTTAGTGAACAGTGCTTCTATCTAATGTATTTTAGCAAGCAGGGTTTTTTAAAAATGCATCAGAAATTTTTACTGGAGTATCATTTTCAAGTGAGTAATATTCAACATCTTGTACAACCCATTTCCAATGGTAAGGTTTTCTTATTTGGATCTCTGCAGACTTGTTGCATTTCTTCTTTTGAAGGGGCTTCATATTTCAAAATTCCCTATGTATATCTTTTATTAATTTTATTTCAGGGGCTTGTCGTTCTCTGCCGGTTCACTTGGCAGGTTTTTCCAACAGTAAGGATCACGGAGGTCTTACATAAATTCAGCCTGAAAACGATGACATTGGAAAGGCAAAGACTACTACCATCTTGAGGGGAGAGAGGCCTGGCCTGGAAGACAAAGAGCCCTCCTCCACCCACCATCTTGAGGGGGAGAGAGGCCAGGCCTGGAAGACAAAGAGCCCTCCTCCTGACCACCATCTTGAGGGGAGAGAGGCCTGGCCTGAAGACAAAGAGCCCTCCTCCTGACCACCATCTTGAAGGGGAGAGAGGCCAGGCCTGGAAGACAAGAGCCCTCCTCCAACCACCATCTTGAGGGGGGAGAGCAGGGCCTGGAAGACAAGAGCCCTCCTCCTGACCACCATCTTGAGGGGGAGAGAGGCCAGGCCTGGAAGACAAAGAGCCTCCTCCTGACCACCATCTTGAGGGGGAGAGGCCGGCCTGGAAGACAAAGAGCCCTCCTCCAACCACCATCTTGAGGGGGAGAGAGGCCAGGCCTGGAGACAAAGAGCCCTCCTCCTGACCCCATCTTGAAGGGGAGAGAGGCCAGGCCTGGAAGACAAAGAGCCTCCTCCAACCACCATCTTGAGGGGAGAGAGGCCATGCCTGGAAGACAAGAGCCCTCCTCCTGACCACCATCTTGAGGAGGAGAGAGGCCTGGCCGAAGACAAAGAGCCCTCCTCCTGACCACCATCATGAGGGGGAGAGGCCAGGCCTGAAGACAAAGAGCCTCCTCCTGACCACCATCTTGAAGGGAGAGAGGCCTGGCCTGAGACAAAGAGCCTCCTCCTGACCACCATCTGAGGGGGAGAGAGGCCAGGCCTGGAAGACAAAGAGCCCTCCTCCTGACCACCATCTTGAAGGGAGAGAGGCCGGCCTGAAGACAAAGAGCCCTCCTCCAACCACCATCTTGGGGGGAGAGAGGCAGGCCTGGAAGACAAAGAGCCCTCCTCCAACCACCATCTTGAGGGGAGAGAGGCCGGCCTGGAAGACAAAGAGCCCTCCTCTGACCACCATCTTGAGGGGGAGAGAGGCCTGGCCTGAAGACAAAGAGCCCTCCTCCTGACCACCATCTTGAGGGGAGAGAGGCCTGGCCTGAAGACAAAGAGCCCTCTCCCTGACCACCATCTTGAAGGGGAGAGAGGCCTGGCCTGAGACAAAGAGCCCTCCTCCTGACCACCTCTTGAGGGGAGAGAGGCCTGGCCTGAAGACAAAGAGCCCTCCTCCTGACCACCATCTTGAGGGGGAGAGAGGCCTGGCCTGAAGACAAAGAGCTCTCCTTGACCACCATCTTGAAGGGGAGAGAGGCCTGTGCCTGAAGATAAGAGCCCTCCTCCACCACCATCTTGAGGAGGGGAGAGAGGCCTGGCCGGAAGACAAAGAGCCCTCTCCAACCACCATCTTGAGGGGAGAGAGGCCTGGCCTGGAAGCAAAGAGCCCTCCTCCAACCACCATCTTGAGGGGGAGAGAGGCCTGGCCTGGAAGAAAAAGAGCCCTCCTCCAACCACCATCTCGCGGAGGAGGAGGCCTGGCCGTAAGACAAGAGCCCTCCTCCAACCCACCTCTTGAGGGGGAGGAGGCCTGGCCTGAAGAAAAAGAGCCCTCCTCCACCACCATCTTTGAGGGGGAGAGAGGCCTGGCCTGGAAGACAAAGAGCCCTCTCCAACCACCATCTTGAGGGGAGGAGAGGCCTGGCCTGAAGAAAAAGAGCCCTCCTCCAGCCACCATCTTGAGGGGGAAGAGGGCCTGGCTGGAAGACAAAAGAGCCCTCCTCAACCACCATCTTGAGGGGGAGAGGGCCTGGCCGAGAAGACAAAGAGCCCTCCTCCAACCACCATCTTGAGGGGGAGAGGGCCTGGCCGGAAGACAAGAGCCCTCCTCCAACCACCATTTGAGGGGGAGAGGCCTGGCCGGAAGACAAAAGAGCCTCTCCAACCACATCTTGGGGGAGAAGGCCTGGCCGGAAGACAAGAGCCCTCCTCCAACCACCATCTTGAGGGGGAGAGGGCCTGGCCGGAAGCAAAGAGCCCTCCTCCAACCACCATTTGAGGGGGAGAGAGCCTGGCCTGAAGACAAAGAGCCCTCTCCCACCACATCTTGAGGGGGAGAGAGGCCTGGCCTAATAAAGAGCCCTCCTCCAACCACCATCTTGAGGGGAGAGAGAGGCCTGGCCTGGAAGAAAAAGAGCCCTCCTCCAACCAAAATCTTGAGGAGGGAGAGAGGCTGCCGGAAGACAAAGAGCCTCCTCAACCACCATCTTGAGGGGGAGAGAGGCCTGGCCTGAAGACAAAGAGCCCTCTCCAACACCATCTTGAGGGGAGAGAGGCTGGCCTGGGACAAGAGCCCTCCTCCAACCACCTCTGGGGGGAGAGAGCCTGGCCTGAGACAAAGAGCCCTCCTCCAACCACCATCTTGAGGGGGAGAGAGGCCTGGCTGAAGACAAAGAGCCCCCTCCACCACCATCTTGAGGGGGAGAGAGGCGCCTGGAAGACAAAGAGCCCTCTCCTGACCACCATCTTGAAGGGAGAGAGGCTGGCCTGGAAGACAAGAGCCCTCCTCCGACCACCATCTTGAGGAGGGAGAGGCCTGGCGGAAACAAAGAGCCCTCCTCCTGAACACCATCATGAGGGGGAGAGAGGCAGCTGGAAGACAAAGAGCCCTCCTCAACCCCATTTGAGGGGAGAGAAGGCCTGGCCTGAAGAAAAAGAGCCCTCCTCCAACCACCATCTTGAGGGGGAGAGAGGCCTGGCTCTGAAGACAAAGAGCCTCCTCCAACCACATCTTGAGGGGAGAGAGGCCTGGCGGAGCAAGAGCCCTCCTCCAACCACCATCTTGAGGGGGAGAGAGGCCTGGCCTGGAAGACAAAGAGCCCTCCTCCAACCACCATCTTGAGGGAGGAGAGAGGCCTGGCCGCTGAAGACAAAGAGCCCTCCTCCAACACCATCTTGAGGGGAGAGAGGGCTGGCCTTGAAGATAAAGAGCCCTCCTCCAACCACCATCTTGAGGGGGAGAGGCAGGCCAGCACACAACAGGCCTCGCCTGGAAGACAACATTCTTTTTTAATTAATTTCAATTATTTTCTTTTTAAAATATTTTGATTGTACTTTGGTATTTGTCTTGCAATTTTTTACTTGTACACCGCTCTGATCAACGCGGAATAGCGGGTCTATAAATAAAATTATTATTATTATTATTATTATTACTCATAGCCTGGATCCATCAACAATAAGAACAGAGATTGCAGTCAAGGTATCAGAAGAAGACTAGGACTGGGAAGGGCAGCTATGAAAAAACTAGACAAGATAATAAAATGCAAAGCTATAATACTGAACACTGAAGTAAGGATCGTCCATACCATTGTGTTTCTAACCTCCATCGATGGATGTGAGAGATGGACAGTAAAGAGAGCTGACTGAAAGAAAATCAGCACATTTGAGCTGTTGTTCTGGAGAGGAGTGCTGAGGATACCATGGATGGTCAGGAAGACATGGATACAGAAACATACCAAGTCTGAACTCTCCCTCGAAGCCAGGATGGGCAAACTAAGTCTGTCATATTTTGGTCACATTATGAAAAGGCATAACTCCCTAGAGAAGACAATAATATTTGGAACAGAAGAAGACAGGAGAAAAAGAGGTGGACCACATATCAGGTGGATAGACTGTTAAGGAGACTACAGCTCAAAGCTTGAAAAAGTATGCAGAGTGGTGGAGGATGGAGGGGCTTGGAGTTGTTTCATCTATGGGGCTACTCTAAGTCAATGTCGACTTGAAGGCTGTTAACAACAACAACAGTAACAAAATACATTGATTTTTCAAACATCCTAACAAGTGGACTCTGCTGGATACCCAGAAGAAGGCAAAAAACCTCCAGTGTCTCTGGCCAATCTACCATGGAGGAAAATTTCTTCCCGACCCCAAAAGTGGCGGTCAGTGCTACCCTGGGCATGTCAGCAAGGACCACAAACCACCAACCTGCCAACTCTTGCTCAGGCCAAACATATTCCTTCTTACCTTAAGGCTCACATAATAAGCCTTTTTCTGTATCCACAGGGTTCATTTCTGGACATCACTTACCTTGTGACAGTTTCCTTGAAGCTAACTTCTGTTAAGATGTTGTCTATCTTTCTCAAATGTTCTGCATTCGCAGGGTTCATTTCTGCACATCACTTACATTATGATGGTGTCCTTTGAAGATGACTTCTTTCAAGGTGTTTACATGAATTCACAGTTTTCATGATGACCCTGGGAATGAAAAATCATGCACAGATGTTGCATGGGATTGATCCAATGAAGGGGGCTTTTGGTGGTGGTGGGGAGAATACTCACCTGTTTTAATGGACTTTCCTTTCATCTACTTTGTCTCATTGGACGAAACAGACTTCTTGAAACTTACTTGTTGTTGGGTAATTGCATGGAGAAGAGATGAGAGGAAGAGATCCCACCGAGGCTTCTGTTCCTGGTGCTCAGAGACTTGACCAGAGCTCCTACCTACCTGCCTATCTACCTACTTACCTTCATCAAGCAGCAAAAAAAGTGGGCTACAGATGTGTTCCTTGCTCCAGATGGAAATTTAAGAGGCCTGGATTGGGAATGATGTGGTTACTTTTTCTGGCTGGCTATTTTCTTCAAGTCTTCCTTTCTCAGCTACAACTTTGTATAAATAACTAACTAAATAAAAATAAATAAACTTTGCTTAAGAATGTCTTCATCCTTTGAATTCTTGTGAAAATCTGACTGGATGCTGCAAAGCAAAGAAAAGAAAAACAATGGAGCTTACCTCAAGCTTACAAGCAAATGTGACTACAAGAGAAAGAGAAGGAGATAAAGTCAAGGAGGAGGAGGTGTAAGAATACCTCAATGGCTCTTTGATGTCTTTCAGGCTTGGCTGGTCCTGTCTTCTCCTAGACATCCTGCAATTTGTTCTAAAAAACTTCATGTGCAATACTTACAATCCACGAAGAGAGAACGCTTGGGTTGGAAGTGGCTTCATTCAGATGCTCCCAGCTTGCTCTGATATTGGACTGACAAGCCTGCTGACATCACCCACCTTTGGCAAACATGGTGGAGCATCATTCGCAGTGGTCAAGATGGCAAAGAAATTGGAGCAAGGCGTTTCAGACAGTGGAACTGAGGAATACTCATCCGGAGGAACATTCCTTTGAGTGCCAAAAGCTCCTGTGTGGCAGCAAAAATATTCTTCCCCCACTGTTACAGCAAGACATCTCTGATCATACTTAATGCATCTTGGCTGTGCTGAATGGGAAAGCATAAATTCAGGACTCTAGTACCAGAGACTGAATATCCTGAAACAAAGCAATTCAAATCTTATTTCAGATTTCAAATATGCTTGTTGTAACCTTCAGAGTGGAGACAGGGCAGCTTAAAATTTGCAGTGTTGGAATGTACAGTGCCCTATTTTAAAGCCAGACAAGAGTGCCAAAAACAAGGAACCATGATTCCTTTCCAGTCCTCCCAGTTGACCAGCAACCAGAGTTCCAGCTTCAAACAGTCACTGGAAAAGAAGCTTCCAGCCATAGGCTTCCCCGTCTCTTTAAATTTATGAGCAGCTTCACCATGGTCTGCCATTTCTTTTCATCTCTTTTTCTACCAACATGTCCTTGTCAGTTACTGCCATCTTCTCCACTTGCCCTTTTTCTTTCCTCTTACCTATTCTGATTTTATACTTTCCCTGCTTCATTCTGAATAGCTGATTGTTCTTATTTCTGGCACTTCTCTTCCTTCCTTCCTTCCTTCCTTAATTACTTCCTTCCTTACTTCCTTACTTTTTCAGTCTTCTTCTCATTCTTTCCTTCTTCTTTATTCATCTTCTCTCCATTCCAAATTGTCATGATGAGGCCTCTTTGCATTTAAATCTCTTTCCACCTGATACCATTATACTATGTCCCAGGCTTCATCTGCACTGCAGAATTAATGCACTTTACCTGCTATGGTGCAATGCTATAGGATTCTGGGGTTTCTAGTTTGTTGTGACACCAGACTACAAATACCAGATGCCACGGCAAACTGTAAATCCCAGTATTCCATTGCAGTAGCCATGGCAGTTAAACAGATGTCAAACTGTGTGCATCTGTGCAGATGCAGCCCCTGAGAGGTGTCTGAAGCAGCAGCTTTTTTTAAGGGCATGGATGAAACACTGCACAATTTTTGAGTTCTCCAACTTGCAGTATACCAAATATACATATATTATTTCCATCAAACTTACACTTCAACTAATTAAAACCCCATTAGAGAAGACTTCAGAAGCAGTGCTAGATTTGGAATCCTCTTTGGTTTTTCTCTTTGGACTTCTCCTCTTCCCAAAGGGATCACTGTTTGCCACAAGCCCCTGTTTTACTTTCATCTTCCTTTTACCATTTGGCCTACCCTTGCATGCGTAAGATGCTCTTGACCCTGCCAGGGCTGATCCAACAGATGTTGCTGCCTGAAGTGAAACAACAAATGCCATCCTCCACTCCTGGAAGTGAAAGTACCCAAGCTAGGGAATGCATTTGGGCACCCAAGGCAGAAAATCCCACAAAAAAGAACCACCCTTTCTTCTTTCCTAAAAGGAAACCTGGGAAAAAATGATCCAGTACAAATAAATGAAATATTCAACCATTGGTTGCCCTGTTCATGGTCCTTCTTGCTCAACTGCTGACTGCCTCTCCCTTAACTGCCATGGAACAAGAGGCGCATCATAATGGAAGTCATGGTGCATCAACCACGCCTTGTGTAGGCCACATTGGGATTGGCTATGAGCATCTTTGGACAACGCTGGCTCTTTGGCTTAGTAGCGGAGACAAGCACCATATTCTATGATTGGATACGACTAGACATTCATGTCAAGGGAAAACATTTACCTTTACCTTATTATGTACCAACCTCAGCTTGTCACATCTTGTCATTCAAACCCACAGAGAGAAGGATGGGAAGAGAGAACATATTTTCCTGTTGGGAAATTAAGACAGAAATTTGGCTGCTCCCATATCAGGGTGAGAGGAAGGGATTATTCCTTCTCAAAAAATTAGGGAGGTGAGATGAGGAGCATTTAATGTTGCCTCCTTGCTTAGAGGGTAGACACAAGGCAGAATAGAGGGTGAACCCTGGCACCACAACTGGAAGGAAAGGAAGAAACTAACTAAATACAAAGAGAAAGTCTTTGTGAGCTGCAGCACCACATCAATCAAACTTTGCAAATGGCAGCAGCAAGCTGCTCACCTCAATAAGCTAGAGATTTGCACACAGCCCTTTCTTCTTGACCAGAGCCGAGCCTTGCAAAATGAGAATTTGAACCCTCCTCTCCTACCTGGAGATGACCTGTGAAAACTGGGAAACTGGGGCTCGGCCCTGAGATCTGGCAACCCTACCCAGAATCTCCAAGCCAACATGGCCACCTTGGGAGTTGCGAGCCAAAATAATACAATTTCTAAGATTTGGAGGCCGTTCAAGCGATAACACCAGAGGCAACAAATAGATGTAGTAGCTATTAGCTTCATTTATTTTTATTTTTTGTAGTTATTGTTTTAGCTTATACTCTTGAAAAGAATAAAAGGAAAAAATTGAAAGCAGGTTGCACCCATTTTAAAATTACACAAAACACTCATGCCACGATTGTGCTACTTTTCAGTGTATCCACTCCTGGTTTTCTCCTTTTTTGACCATACTAGATCTCTATGATAATGAGTTTCTGGGTGAATAACAAGACCATGAAAAATAGTAAAAAACAAAACAAAACAAAACAAAAACAGAAGGCTGTTTCTAGTCAATAAGTCAAGACTCTAAACCAGTGTTAGAATGGAGTTTAAAACATAGGGGGCCTCTGAAATCTACCATAGATAAATTAAAAGTGCTCAATAAAAGAGCTTGCCTGAATATGCCAACAGGGAAAAAGACCACCTAAAAAAAGTGAATAAAAGAGGATGTCTGTTGTATAACAATGCATGTAGGAATTATATGTACAGATCCAAAACCTGAAATGACTTTTACAATTTGAACATATTTATAATACATCTCATTCAGATGGAGAAGATTGTGACCAGATGACCTGTTGCCAACCAGATGTTAAAAACAGATGGGAAACTTCAAGATCCCTCATTTTTCCTTTCTCATAGCAGGTAGCCCTTTAAACTGTAAAGAAAACTGTTTTGTAGCCATCCTAGTTCATACTGAGTACCGTTCTCCTGAGAAATATGACATGGTGAGGATGATGATCTCCTCAGTTGTTCCACAGTGATCACTGGAAGAGCAAACAGGGCTTATCTATTCATGTCATAGAGGAGCTTTAAGCTGTCCATCTGTCTTGCCATGATCATCTGGATGAGCCGAAACATACATGGATTAGCTGGAGACAAACTGGGAGGGACGTGTGTGTATGTGCATGTGTGTGTGTGTATATGTTTGTGCAGAGTATACATGGCATGGGTGTTTTTGGGTGGTTCTGCCTATTTTAAGTGGTGGCCCTGCTGTTATGAGTTCTTGCATGGTGCAATGGTTCAAATTTTGGATTAGGACTCTGGGAGACCAAGACCTGAATTCCCACTCAGTCATGGAAACCCAGTGGTCAAGCCACAGTCTCTCAGCCTCAGAGGAATGCAATGGTAAATCCCATTGGAATATATCTTGTTAAGAAAACCCCTGTGACAGCATCACCTTAGGATCAAAAGAGTTCCCATACCTTAGATCAAACATCAAACAAAATGAAGACTGCAGTCCAGAAATCAGGAGACTAGGAATGGGAAGGGCAGCTCTGAAAGAGCTAGAAAAGATCCTCAAGAATAAAGATATACAACTCAGCCCTAAAATTAGAATTACACAAATCACTGTATTCTTCATCACCATGTACAGTATGGTTAAAAGAGCTAGACAGTGAAGAAAGCAGATAAGAAGAAAATTGATTCTTTTATGATGTAGTGCTGGAAAAGAGTACTGAGAATACTGTGGGTGGCCAAAAAGACAATTAAATAGAACAGATCAATCTCGAAATCTCCCTGGAAGCCAAGATGACTAAGCTGGCTGTCATGCTTTGGCCACATCATGAGAAGGCGTACACATTAGAAAACCATTAATGCTAGGAAAGGTAGAGGGAAGTAGAAAGAGAGGTTGACCACAAGCTAGATGGATAAACTCAATTAGGGATTCTATCTGGAATTGAACAAGCACAGTAAGGTGTTTGTACAAGCAGGTAACTAAGAGAGACTATAGAGAATGGATCTACTTAGGTGTCACACAAACCATGTGGGGCTCTCTGTGGTGGAACCTTTCACATGGATTGGTATATTCCAAAGCACAGTTTCAAGCTTAATAACGCGTATTCCTGTGAATAACCATTTCTTTCATAGAAATGCATGGTCTTGCTTCTCTGTTTTCTTCCTCACAATCAGTTCTGCATACCACAGCGATTTTAACCTTAGTCAATGTGCTTTCTCCAGTGCCTGCGTGGCATTTCTACAGTTCTGATATGACTACGGATCCCCAGCTGCTACTGTCTGTTACTAAGCAGACTAGCTGCCTTTCTGTCAACCACAGCAGATGGGTTTTGTTTGCCATTTGCAGGCAACATAAAGCCTTTGTTATATATTCCCCAAATCTCCTTTGAGCTGAACTTTGCATACCAAGAATTATATGGGCAAGCACCAATGCAGCTTGTCTAGTAAACCTGAGATTGCCACAATTTTATCTGAAAAATCCTTTTGCACAGTGTAGTTCGTTCCTCACGTTTTAGTTAGCATGTTATCTGTTCTTTACTAGATACATTTCACTGGTTATTATCCTATTTGACTAGCCAATAAACTATCAACTGCCATTTCAACATCCTGGGATTTGCAGTTTAGGGAGGCTTATTTAGAATCCTCAGCCAGAGAGGTCTAGTTCTTCTCCAAATTACATAGGATGCAGCCATAGCAGTTGAAGTTGAATCAGTGCTATAACTGTACTATGACAGGGCCTATGGCCTCATCAAAATATTACATTATAATGTATTTTGCATTTCCTTTTCCAACACTTTAAACCCCTCCTCCATTAGTTTACTGATTTTAAAATTAGTGTAGGGATTGCTAAGGTTTGATCCTATCACACGGCAGAATTAATGCAGCTTGACACTGCTTTAACTGTCAAGGCTCTATCCTATGGAATCTTGGGATTTGTGGTTCATTGTGGCACCAGAGCTCTCTGGCAGAGAAAGTTAAATAGCTCACAAAACTACAAATCCCAGAATTCCATAGCTCTGAGCCATGGTAGTTAAAGCAGTGTCACACTGCATTAATTCTGCAATGTAGATGCAGCCATATATGTTTTCAGCAATGAACTGAATGGATTTACCCTAGCTGGAACTAACCAACAGGGATCATGTGCATGTGCACCCCAGCTACAGTGTTCATGGGAGATAGTGGTCCATTTCAGATATAACATTCATAATCCAATGAATGGTGGTTTACTGGATTAGGAACAAAGAACAATAATAATAATAAATAAATTTTTTATTTATATCCCGCCCTTCCCAGGATCAGGGCGGCTTACAACAGAGATTAAAAACAATGGTGCCATAACAATATAAAAACACGTCTACAGGCAAACCATACTAACAATAAAAACAAAACAAAAGTCAACAGGATAAAAAGCCCCTTAGCCCAACCTCTTGGCCACGGAAGAGGAGGGAGGCCCACAGGATTTTAATCGGGGAATGCCTGTTGGAACAGGAAGGTTTTTAAGTCCTTCCTGAATTGGGCCAGGGTAGTAGTCGAGCGGAGCTCGGTGGGCAGCGTATTCCAAAGGGCTGGGGCAGCCGTGGAGAATGTCCTCCGTGTGGTGGAGGCTAACCTAGCCCCAGGCACCTTCAGTAATTGCTGCCCAGACGTTCTGAGGGTGCGAGGCGGAATGTACGGGAAGAGGCGGTCCTTTAGGTATCCTGGGCCCAAGCCATTTAGGGCTTTATAGGTAATCACCAACGCCTTATATTGAGCTCGGAAGCAAATGGGCAGCCAATGGAGATTTTTCAAAACCGGTGTTATATGGCTGGTCCTGGGAGCACCAGTGACCAGCCGGGCTGCCATATTCTGCACCATTTGCAGCTTCCGAGTTTGGTATAAGGGTTGCCCCATGTAGAGTACGTTGCAGAAATCCAGTCTCGAAGTTACCAGAGCATGTACAACAGTTTCTAGGTTCCTCTGGGCCAGGTATGGGCGCAGCTGGCGAATAAGCCGAAGCTGATAACAGGTGCTCTTGACCGTCGCATTCACCTGAGCAGTCAGATGGGGCGACGAATCAAGAAGCACCCCCAGACTGCGCACGGAATCCTTCACAGGGAGCGTGACCCCGTTCAGGACAGGTGGAACCACCGCCATTCCTGGACCAGGAGAACCTATCACTAGTACCTCCGTTTTCTCTGGATTCAATTTGAGTCGGTTTTCCCTCATCCAGCCCATTACTGACTCTAGACAGGCCACGAGAGGAGAGACGCCATCCCCAGTCACTGTGTCAGTCGGAGACATAGAGAAAATGATTTGGGTGTCATCAGCGTACTGATAACCCCGCGCCCCATGTCTCCGGATGATCTCTCCCAGCGGTTTCATGTAAATGTTAAATAGCATGGGAGACAGAATAGCTCCTTGAGGGACCCCGGTTTAAAGGGGCCTCTCGTCGGAGCACACGTCTCCCAGCTGCACCATCTGGGACCTCCCGGAGAGGTAGGACCGGAACCACTGGAGCGCAGTGCCCCCGATCCCCACCTCTGCCAGGCGTCCCAGAAGGATACCATGGTCTATGGTATCGAAAGCCGCTGAGATGTCCAAGAGCACCAGCAGGGACACGCTTCCCCTGTCGATGCTCAGACAGAGATCATCGACCAAGGCGACCATGGCCGTCTCAACCCCGTAACCCGCCCGGAAGCCAGTTTGAAATGGGTCCAGATAATCCGTTTCATCCAAGACCGCCCGAAGCTGGATCGCAACCGCCCTCTCGATCACCTTACCCAAAAATGGTAGCAGCGAAACAGGCCGATAATTATTATGTACCAGGGGGTTGAGGGAGAGCTTTTTTAAAATAGGTTTCACAATGGCCAATTTAAGTTGAGATGGAAATAGCCCATCCCTCAAAGATGTATTAACTATCCGGCGTAACAATGATGTTACCGCCGGTCCCCCCCTGGGCCGCTAACCATGAGGGACAGGGATCAAGAGAGCAGGTCGTTTTCCGAACACTTCGGAGGATCTTGTCCACATCCTCGGTACTCACCAACTCAAACTGATCCAGTTTAACATAGTCCACGGAGGCTCTGGACACTTCTACCCTAGGTTCTGCTGAAATGTCGGCGTTCAGACCAAGTTCCATTGTTCCTTCATTCTTTTCCTCCTTCTTACCTGGATGCAGAGAAACATCTTGGTTTGTAAAAGCCATTTCCCCCCCCCCTGCAATACAGGATTGTAATTCTGGGAAAGAAAGACACAAAAGCCCCTTGTTAGGTTGAATGACAAGTAGCTGCAAGTCTATGTCATGCCATTTTCTCCTTTTTGGTAATGGGGATACATATTTATTTTGTGGGCAAAAATGCTTTGCAGTTTGTTGCAATTTGCAGGGGTGGAGATTATTCATAAACTTTCATGTTATCAATGAATCCTTCTGGAGATTATGGAATTGCTCAGTCCTTGGGTACAGCATGGTGCATATTTCATAGAATCATAGCATCATAGAGTTGGAAGAGACCACAGGGTCTTTCAGTCCAGCCCCTTGCCAAGCAGAACAACAGATGGCCATCCAGCCTCTTATTTAAAAATCTTTAAAGAAGGAGACTCCACCACACTCTGAGACAGCATATTCCACTGTCAGACAGCTCTGACCATCAGGAAGTTCCTCCTGAGATTTAGATAGAATCTCCTTTCCTGTAGTTTTAGTCCATTTCTGCAATTACAAGTACAGGGAGCAAACTATGGCTGCACATTTTTTAGCTCCTTTTCATCTGTCTCCCATCCACATAACAGAATGTTGGAAGTGTATCCCATACTCTCAATATTTTTTTCTATTCTCTCTCTGCTCCATTGAACATGAAATTACAGGAATGTGAAGTCGAAGGCTTTCATGGCCAGCATCCATAGTTTTTTTGTGGGTTTTTCGGGCTGTGTGGCCATGTTCCAGAAGAGTTTCTTCCTGACGTTTCATCAGCCTGAAAACCCCACAAAAACTATAATTACAGGAATGTTTTCCTTTCATTAGCATGTGTTGACAAGGCATATTGAAATGCTTGCTTTTGTATTTAGTTCACCCTAATGTTGCATGGCTTGTATGCCGTGGGAGTATTTTCCTTTCCTTTTCACCAGTCACTCCATCCAAGTGTGCAGAAGAATGTTCTTTCTAATCTGATCTTCTATTTCAATCATGTTTTACATGTGAGATTTATTCTATGGGGAAAGCAACTATGAACAACAGATAAAGGGGGAGACATAATGCATCTGGAAAGGTATTGCCTATGTGTGTCTACTCAGATGTTAAGCAAAATTAATTGCAACCTTAACTTTAATGGTTTGCTTGCTGATTTTGGGGTGAGATGAACAGAGAAGACAAACTACCACCTCTTCCAAAGCCCTCCAGACAGCTTACACTAGCCATTGCAAAGAGATGATGCCCTTTCTCTCCCAGTTCTGAGACTTTCTTTTTAATTTTTCATTAATTATGATCTTGAGAAAAGGGGAGGGATGGGATCTAGTGGTCCAACCTATTCCTGCTTTGACCCTAGAAGACCTTGTGTAGGAGGCGTCTATCATGAGTTGTTGCTGGAAACCATAACTTGGAAAAATAACTTTGGGAAGGTACAATTCTCCCTGGTGGCTGGGGAAGTCTGGGAGCTGTAGTCCCAAAAAAGTAAGGCCTGAATCCTGTAGGGCATTACGTATTCATAAGTGGATTTGCATCTGCAGGAATTAGAATTGTGCAATTGCACAATATCTGTATCTAGTAGAGGGCTGTTTTTATGCAACCACGTTGGAGAGCTAGCATGGGGACTGGTGAACATCAGGAAGAAAGAGAATTGGGCTTGATGCACTACGGTCCCTGATGCATCGGGCCCAATTGCATCATGAGGGGGGCACCATGCACACATGGGAAGGTTCATGGAAGACAATCACAGTGACTCCACCTCTGGCTGGAAATCAGTCTGCACAACGCCATCCCATAAGACAACTGCCTCTGGTTTGACACTGCAAATCCCCATTGTAACCAGGCTGTCTGCATGGTTAACTTGACTTCATGTTGCAGACCAACTGGTCACTCAAGATCAGAGAGTGCATCCAACATAACCATGTTGTGGAGTATAGTTGACACAGGGGCAATCTAGACCACACTAAACAGATGGACTGGAGGCGCCCCATTTCCCTCTGTAGGGACGCCGCAGCAGCCAAACTGCGCGGCATCCCTCTGGACCAAAAAGAACCCGGAAAATGGGTTCTTTTTGGCGTGCTGGAAGAATGTCACCAGTGCGCCATTGGTGCACTGTGACACATCCAATATGCAAGTGTGGCGCCTGGCGGTGTGGATGCGGCACTATGCTTGCTTCATGCAAGTGTGCCACATATGGACGGTGCCATGTAAAGATGGCACCATCCATACGTATTAGGGTTCCAGAGTGTGTGGTTGCCACATGCTCTGGTACCTTAATTTCGGCGCCAGCACAATGCTTTTGACTCATCTGTTTCAGGCCACAATCACCATTGCTGCAGGAGTCTCAGAGGCAACATGGGTATGGCAACCACTACAATGGAGAATTCTGAAGCACAGTTTCAGCTATCAAACACATGCTCAATCAATGATACATCCAGCATATAAACACACACTCACTTGCACTCAGCCAAGCCCCACATGGATGTATACTCAATACAACCAGGAGTTGCTGTGTTGTGAGGATGTACAGGTAATTCCCAGCAGGTCAGTACTCGAGCTATGCCTGGAACCCCTTCCCCACTTCCATTCCTGTCTTCTTTTGTGTCTTGTCTTTTCAGACTGTAAGCTTGAGGGCAGGGAAATGTCTAATTTAAAACAATGTAAGCCACTCTGAGAGCCTTTTGGCTGAAGAGCAGAGTATAAATACTATAAACAAACAAACAAACAAACAAACAAACAAGGCCCATGCCTCAGCAGCTGTAACTAATAAACTGTGGTCTTTTAAAGCAAGTTGATTTTCTGTGTGTTTATTGAAGGAAGCCCACATTCACCATTGACCCACAAACATTTTGCTGCAGCAAAGTAGTGTTTCTCCTGCAATGCGTAGTTTTTTTTTCTCCTGCTGGAAAATCTATTTCCAGTGTTCAGGCTGTGAATTTAGCCAAAATGACTAATCTGGGGCTATTGTACTTTGGGCACATCATCAGATTGTCTTCTGAAAAGAAAATAATGCTTCGTAAAGGCAGCAGAAAAAGAGGAAGATTGCATTTAAAAAGCCACAGCCCTGAGTTTGCAAGACCTGAGCAGGGCTGATAATATTTGGCTCATTTGGGGCGCTTTCGTTTGTAAGGTTACCTTAAGTAGAAGCTAGTCTGATGGCACATAACAGCAGCAGCAGTAACAGCAAGGCTATGAGTGAGTGATGTTGCTTATGTAGCCAAAAGTTAACTAGACACATACAAGAGGAAGGTATTAGAAGGCAGTGGCATTACTAGGAGGTACCGGGGTGCAGACTACACCATGTGACACACTAAGGTGGGATGACACCACTGCTTCTCAAAAATCTGTTGGCTCTTCTTATAAATAGATTTTTTTATACATGGATTCAAGCATCCACGGTTTGAAAATGTTCAAAAAAAGTATAAATTTCAAATATCAAACCTTGATTTTCCATTTTTTATATGGGACACCATTTTGCTAAGTCATTATATTTAATGGGACGAGCATCCACGGATTTTGTTATACACGGGGGATCTTGGAACCAAACCCTAGCATATAACAAGGATCCATTGTATATACCAGGTCGCTCATCTGACTGTTTTCAAGAAGATGTAGACTAAGACCCATGTTTCTGAACAAGAATTTTTACCAATTATTGTTCCAGACATGAACAGCAACAATTAAAACATGTAAGGCCTGATACATAAAGCTGCTTTGAGTCATTTTGGAGGTATGCTGTTTAAATGATACATGTGTCCTAAGAGTCCAGAAGCTGCACCAAAGCCACGCAAAGTGCAGCTTTGGTGCAGCTTCCAGACTCTTAGGACGCATGATGCATCATTGAAACACCATACCTCCAAAGTAACCTGAAGCAGCTTTATTTTGGCCTGTCTGTATAGGCCTTTGTTGTTTAAACTGTGGAAATTGATAAATTGGCTTATACTGGATGGAGGGCAAACAGATTTATTCCGTTAACAGTATTAGCAGAGAAATTGCAATTCTTTGTTAATAGAATGCATATTCTAATTGCATTGCATTAGATCTTTTTTTTTTTTAGATGTTTAGTTTAAATTTTAAAAGTGTTATGGGAACCTCCATATGCTGAATACAGTGTAAAATGTCTGTTCTAGATTTATAGCACAGCTACAGCTGTGAAAGAAACAAGATAACTCAACTAACTTAAAACAGAGATTTTTGTCTCTCTTGAAAACATTAATCATGAGTCACCCCATTACTTATAGCATTGGATTAAAGTTTGGCACTGCACTTTAAACGTTACTGAAGCTTTGTGATGAAGGGTGGCCAGTTTTATATTCTGGATACTTTTAATTGCTTTAACATGTGTAGACATTCCAAGAAACCAACCACAGCACTTGGACTGGAACGAAGAACATAAAAATACCAATGGTTTGAGCCATATGGTGCCATTCCACAGACTGATCTGCCCCCATTAACAAAATTGAGAGGAAGTTGGTATTTATTTTATTGATATTACCTCACTGAAAGAAATTTATTTGTTAATTTGTTTAATTTGTTTTAAAATTTAAGATGGTTAAAACTGGCCAGTGACCATTTAATGTACTAAAAACCATTCATCATTGCTCAGAAATAAATGTCATTTAACGATTAAAAGAAGGCATTTGGAAATTAATGTTTAAAATTGTGGGAAATGAAATTTGATAGATATTTTAAAAACAAATATACAAGCTCTGGGAATAATCACCTTGTGAAAGAGCTCCATGTAGAAAAATTTCAAGTTATCACTGCCTATTCTAAAATGGAGGTTGATGGGCATGTCTTTCCCCCCAAAATGAATAATATACTATATGAATACAGTACAAGGTGTTTGCAGGGATTTATTCTTGTTAAACACTAGTCTGTAGAAAATGCCTGATGCTGATGCTGCTTTGCTGTTGTTAACTGCTATCAAGTTGACTTTGACTTATATTGACCCTATGAATGAGAGGGAAGCCAGCATGGCATAGTAGTTTGAGTGTTGGGCTGTGACTCTGGAGACCGGGGTTCAATTCCCGCTTCAGCCATGAAACCCACTCGGTGATCTTGGGCAAGTCACATACGCTCAGCCTCAGAGGGAGGCCATGACAACCCCCCTCTGAACAAATCTTGCCAAGAAAACCCCATGATAAGTTCATGGCCTTAGGGTCATCACAAGCCGAAAATCACTTGAAGGCACATTATAACAACATACCACAAATGAATGAAAGAGCTCCAAGTGCCCCTAACCTCAGCTGCCCTGCTCAGCTCTTGCAGATTCATGGCCATAGCTTCTCTAATTGCATCTATCCATCCGCAGTTTTAGAGGAACTTTTTTCCATTGCTGTAAATACTTTATCTGTGCCATTTTTGTTGTTTAATATAATCCACTTCCTTCTCCCCCTAAATTTTTTGTCATATGGATTGCCTGAGATAGATTTTCCACCTCCTTTACAACACCCTTGATGTGATTTGTTCAACTAAAAATTACAATTTTTCTGTCATGTTTAAAACAGGCGAGACAAACCCGAACAATTGCCAGAAGCCCTGGAGGAGAGCTTTGTGGCTTTGTGTGCCTGGTTAGATCACATAAGGCTGGTTCTGTCTTTCATCTTCTTTCTGCCTCCTCCCTGAAACTCCTTTTGGGAACGTTTTTAATCATTCGCAGATGGGCTCCATGGTACGGGCCTTTCTTGTCTAATTTTTCAGGGCCTAAATCAAGGCTTCACAACTGCCTTATGAATATGGTGTTATTCACACAGTTTTCAATCTAACACAAGCTGCCATTTTGCTTGATCAAATAATCCTTGGGAAGTGATCATATTCACGGGTAGCCATGTTATCCATACAGCAAAGTACAATATCATCTCAAATCCACAAACCAGTTGATGCAAGCTTTCAAAGCTTCTTCTTCATCGGGAAAAGGTGTTAAAAAAATTGTTGTTGTTAACTGCCCTCAAATTGATTTCAACCCATGGCGGCCCTATAATTAGACATCTCCAAGACTCCCTGACCTCCACTCCTCTGCTCAGTTCCTGCAAATTCATACCCATGACCTCCCTAATAGAGTCCATCCTTCTAGCCTGTGGCCTTCTTCTCTTTCTACTTCCCTCCACCTTTCCTAGCATTATTGTCCCCCCCCCAATGAATTGTATCTTCTCGTGATGTGTTTGAAGTACGACAGCCTCAGTTTTGTCATCTTGGCTTCCAGGGAGATTTCCAGCTTGAAATATTCTAGGGCCCATTTGTTTGTCTTTTTGGTTGTCCATGGGACCCTCAGCACATTTGGAGAATTAATTGATTTTTTCCCTATCTTCTTTCTTAACTGTCCTGCTCTCACATCCGTACATGGTAACAGGGAAAACAATAGCTAGTACGATTCTGATTTTTGTGTTCAGTTGTCTATCTTTCTGTTTTAGGAACTTTACTAGTTCTTTAATAGCCGCCCTCCCCATTCTTAATCTTCTTCTGATTTCCTGACTGCAGTCTCCATTGCTGCAATGACTGATCCCCAAAATGAGAACTCTTTTACTGTTTCTGTTTAGGCCAGGGGTTCCCAACCTGTGCTCCAAGGAGCCCTTAGGGCTTACTTAATAATAAAAAAACTGCCACTTGTATTACATTCCATGGACTGGTGAAATATTTACTTTGACTTCATTTCATAAGTACTGGCTTCCGCTTTTCTTTTTCCAGTTTCATTAAAATCAGATTAAAAATCAACTGAGTGCCAACAACTGTTCACCCTAGTAGTGAAGTACGTGCTTCATTTTAGAAATTATCAGACCTTGGTTAAACATCACCCTTTCTGTGATAGAGAACATAAATGGCAATACGTGGTCTGAAGGAGATACACTGTGTTCTTTCAAGCACTAAAAAACACATCACTTTTCAAACACAACTCTTTTAATTAAAACGCAGAGCAGTGGAAATGATTAACATGTTGTCTAGTTCTCAGCTCAGTACAGAATTTTATGTGACTTTATGGTTTTCTGAGGAGTTATACCATTGGGAAGAAAATGCATTTGGTCCAATTTGTTTTACAGTACTTAAATTACAAATTCTGGTATTTAGCCATTGCTTTTTACTCTTCCTGCATTGTAGGGTCTGCAAGGAGCAGGCAACGAACAGAGCAATCAAATAAGGACAAGCAAGTTCAGGGGAGTAATCTGCCAAGCATCACAGCTGCACAACCTTCATTTCTTTCAATTATACTTTTGGAGACTGTGCCAAATTTTCTTGTATTTTACATCTTTTAAGCAGGAAATTCTTTGTATTGCCTCTTACACTTGCACAGATTCATTTACTTCCATAGAGCTCAAAAATACAGGAATGTTCAGACCTTCTAAAAGGTAATTTGGGATGTCAGGGCCCAGAATCCCCCAGACCACATGGTGACTAACCATGCTGTCTGGAAGATTCTGGGAGCTGGAGTCCAAAAATAACTTTTCCGACCATTAGGAAATGTCTGTTTTTGTGTGCCTGCAAGTAGTTTTTCCAACTTATGGCAACCCTATAATGGGATTTTCCTGACAGGTCTCTTTAGAACAGGTGTGCCATTGCTATCCTCTAAGGCTGAGAGAGTGTGACTTGCTCAGGGTCACCTAGTGAGTTTACAAGGCTGAGTTCAGATTCGAACCCTGGTCTCCAAAGTCATAGCCCTATGCTCAAACTATTACACCACACTGGCTCAGGAAATGTCTAGGCAGAAGTAAATATTGCAAGAAAATGGAAACCGCATTTTATCCACATTTGCCCCTTGCTATTGGCTGTTTTGGCCGAACATTGAGAAAATATTGATATCTGGACACTGGAAGGAAGGAAGAGGAGTTCCAGATGTGGCATTTGGCAAATGTTTATTTCTTCCAATATTTAATTCCGCTCTCTTGGATATCAACTTAGGCATCAGGGTGTAGCGTCCACATGATACATGTCCCAACTCTGCTCCCAGGGCAGCATGATGCTGAGTGCTGCTCCACACTGCACATGGCATCATGGTGCTCCTCTGGTGGTGGGTCCACATGACGCAGTGCTAAAGGAGCACCATAAAGCCACAATGCCACGGTTATCATACCCTTTCTTAGGCACAAAAAGGAGCCACTTTTTGCAGCTACTTTTTGCGCCCCGCAAAGGCCAGATCGGGGCCATGACGGCCCCGATCTGGCTGTAAAAGGACCAGCTGGAGGCTGCCCCTTTGGGGCTGTCTGCACAGCCCCTTAGATAGCCATAGGAATTTGTCACATGGGGTGGATCCTGTGCAGAAACTTGATTTAAAGTGAGGAAAAAACACAAAAACAGGTTATTTTTCACACAACATTCAGGGTTAACCCAAACAGAATGAAAAATAACCCACAAAAGTGAGTAGTTTTCTAGACAATGTTTGCTTCAATTAGAAATAACGCAACATTAATTCAAATGCAAAGGCAACAAAACCCATTCCTTTTTATTTTCAGGAACTTCTTCACGGGATTAAACCAATTTGTCTTCAATTTGCCTCCGTGTGATAAAGTTCATAGATAGGGCATACATCCAATGAGTGAGGCTATTTATAGGCATTTAAAGCTGTGTCCATAAGGAGCAAAGGAAACGTTCCCTTCCTTTTCCTACACTGACCTGTTTAGATTATGCATGGGGCCAAAACAGATGAAATATGGGTCCAGTCCATGCTCTGGGGCGATTCTCTGATGGAAAAAGAATCCCAGTTTACACCGAATCACGTTAGAGACTATAGAGAATCCCTTAAGCATGCAGACTTTGTTACAATGTGGGCAGCAGCATTGGCAAGGCAGGCAGAAGAGGTCAGGAGGAAACAACCCATGGCAGATAAACCACTCACCCAGGGGAATGTGTGGACAATGTTGCTGGTATTAGCCCACTGTGGGTACCAGTTGTGCAGACAGTTCATCCTTCCCATGATCTGGAAGCCCTGACAGTAAATTGGGATTTCCCATCAGTGCAAACACAGCCCTGGGTTTATTCAGATGATGAAAATAATCTAGGTAGATTCTAGGTTACGTTTTTGCTGTTCACATGCATTTTGAATGCACCCAATTAAGGTTTTTTGGGGGGGCTGCCAAAATGCTCACGCAACCCAGGATAATTGGTGTCAGGTTTCCCCCCAAGTTTTCTAAAAGATTCACATTCTTGGCTGTGTGAACAACTGATGCGAATAGACCTGGGGTAAACCAGGGAGGCAGTCCCACTGGGCATATAATACGAAGCTTTCTTCGAGTCTGCTCCGGATCACGTATTCAATTCACCCGAGCCATAGTTCCCACTATAAAGTGTGTCTTTTTTGGAGCACATGTGTTCGGTTTATCCTGACCCATGTTCCTTGTTCTCATTTGCAGTTTTGAGGGGCATTTTGACACAGACCTTTTTTGTTTCCATTTCCCACAGCAAGCACAAGGGTTTCCTGAACCAGTTTTTTTTTTTGAAAAGAGGATGTCAATCAATCGCTTAGGCACTTAGACGTCATATTGAGACGAGACTGGCCTGCCAATCAATTGCTTAGGTGCTTAGACGTCATTGTGATGAGACAAGAAGCTGGCTTCTGCTTATGCCCCCAAAGCTATGTACACTGTTGGCCATCCACCAGAGAATTCTGTGCACCTGGCTTGACTTTAGCCTGCAAAAACTGGGTAAATGTAAAAACTGATCCAGTGCCTAAGCACTTAATAAAAAAAAGCATAAAGAAAGAGGCGCCTAAGCGCTTAGTCAAAAATACAAAAATGCGCCTCAGCACTAAGTAAAAAAAAATTAAAAACTATGTTGCATCAATTTGGCAATGGCACTCATTCCCCTTCCACAGATGGTAGTCACAGTTCAAAAGAGTTATGCCAGCAAAAGGAAAGAGGCCAACCCCGCTGCTTGGAGGTCTAGAGGGTAGATTGCTTTCTCTTTGGACCTCTGTAAGAGCACCTTTGCACCAATTGATTAATATTTTTTTTAAGCAAGCTGTCTTTAAATGTCTTGGCCCTGTCTTCTTACCTATGGAAACCATAAGGAATGTACATGGCCACCACAACAGGCATCATAACGATCTGCGCAACTCTACAAAAATGGTGCAAGGAACGCAAGAGGGGGGATGGCCAGGTAACAACCCCAGGCCAGCCCCTCTTATGATAAGACCTTCCTCTCCCAAAATGATTCGTTTTGGACCCTGCTGTAGTTCCCACTTATTTAACCTGGATCGGACATGGTAGCTGGCAAAAGAACCGCCGTAAAAGTAGTGTCAGGACAGCCAGGAGTTTCCCTCTCTGCTTCGGGTTTTCGGAAGAGCATTCGATCAAATAGGGATCGGGGTCGAATTCAAATGGGAACGACAGTCGTATAATCCGATTGGTGATTCATTTTATATCGTAGTGGGAATGTCCCCAGGGTGTTGAAAGTGCTTTGAATACACTTGCATCATTGACTCCATTTTTCTTCCAAGTGCTGACACGTGTGAGCAACAGAATTTGAAGAGATGCAGATAGATGCAGTTCCATAGTGTGAACAACAAACCCGGAGTGCATGAGTGAGATTATTCACACAGCCATGCTTTAAAAAGTGTAAATGACCTCCTTTGTAGTAAGTTTCCAAATGACTGGTTATGTCAGCCATGGCAGCAAAAGCAGAAGGAGAATAGACGTAACTGTGGTAGGAATTTGATCTGGGTCCAGGTTCCTATCTGAGGATGATACCCTGCTTGCAGCACTTCAAGTGCACTTTACTCCAAAGATGGACTCTCAGGTTCAACTTTGGCAACTTGGTGAAGGCCTACCTGGAGCACTGTTCCCCCTACTTCTATGAAAGGTATTAAAAAGTGATTAACTCTAAGTGTCAAATATGCTAGGTACACAACTAGTCCTTGGCACTGTCCCCTGCAACATCACCAGGCCTTAGATCTGGGCTGTGAAATTTCAGAGCCTGGCAATAACATATTACACATCCAGAGGTGAATGGAGCAAAATCTCACTTCTACCATTCTCTGTGTTTCTTCAGTAGCATCCCTAGACTATTACACACACCAATACAAAAAGCCTGGTTCAAAGCAGATGGGAAAGGAGCAGAGCAACTGACCCAGCTTTTCCACCAATTTGAAACATCTGCAAAGAGATTTGTTGCAAATATCCTCTCTCGATAATTGGACTGATGTCCACATTTGAAATCCACTTCCTCTCCTCTTCACAGATGCCTTCTCGGCCCTTCTGTTTCTTTCAAGGGATCAAAAAGAGTTTAGAAGAAGAAGACTTTCAGTAGCTTCAGCAGTCTGACTCCTGGTTCTCCTGTTGTAAAGAAAGTGCTTTCCTGAATGCACTATGAATAAAATTTTAAGTGCTTTTAAGTGCTTTTATCTTTCTTAACTGTATTTTATTCTTTTAACTGATCTGATTAAAAAACCAGTCTGTTTTAATATTAGAATAGTTTAATTCTATTCAATACTCTCTTTAGTATGTTTTAATTGTGCTGTTCTTTTAAATTGTAAGCCACTCTGAGTCCCATTTTTTTGGGGGGGAGTGAGATAACAACAACAACAATGATGAAAAACAGTATTTTAATTTCAATGTGAATAATCCCCTTCTCCCAGATCTGAGTAGGCTGGGTAAATCATATATCCACAAGCCTTCATTTGGTAGTTTAATGCACTTGGTTAATTCTCTGTCATCCCACTTTTTCTGCTGCTTTTAAAATGTCCCATTTCCTCTCTTCTTCTCCCATTTTCTTCCTTTGTTCTGTCTTATTTCAATTGCTGCAAGATGAATTCAGAGTTCAAAAGCAGTGTATACTCAACTCAGCAGGGAAAAGGAGAGGAGGGGGCTCAGGCAAAATCAAGCTGCTACATGTGTGTTCTTTTTTCTCAATAACTTTTGTCATCTCCGATCCATATAGGGAGAGGCGGGAAGATAGAAATAAAAATCATCATCATCATCATCATCGTCGTCCCCATACTCTGACATCACGTGTCCCATTTTTCACCTGTGAAATGTTGAAGGGTATGAGATATTCTGCCACTTGATCAAAGTTTGATCTTGTTATCATTTTGGCCCACAGTTCCCAGAATCCTCGAGTCAACATGACAAGTGACTATGCTGGATAGAGGAGTCAAGTAGTAGTAGATTTTAAACAGCACTATTTCCAAGCGGTGTCCTCAGTGATAAATGAGCCATTCATTTTTATGTGCTCTCACATACTGTTATGGAACATATGTTGTAAAAATGGGCTCGGAGCAATGACTGAGATTCCACCAAGAAAAAGAAAGGCATGAAAGGGCTTGAAAGTACTGAGAGATATGTTGTAGCTGGCATGTGGGCACAAATACACCTAACTTTACTTATGAAGACATGCAACAGCCTGGATGAGTTTTAGCTCCACTGGAATCTGTATTCCCATGAATCCCTTATTAGTTTAACAAAAACAAAAACAAACAAAGAAACAGAAACCCTATAAACGACCAAAACAATAAAGCCCTGGGTTATCATAAAGAATAAGAAGCATAGCATGTGCTGGATAATAGACTTCATCAAATATAACTAGTGATTACAGTTGTAAACCGCTTAGACACTGCTAGTTCGGTATGAAGCGGTATATAAATGAAGCTGTTTTTTGTTTGTGATTGTTGTTGTGTGCCTTCACGTAATTTCCAATGTATAGTGGCCCTAAGGCAAATCTATCATGGAGTTTTCTTGACAAGATTTATTCAGAGGTGATTTATCATTGCCTTCCCTTGAAGCTGAGAGCATGTGACTTGCCCAAGGTCCCTCAGTGGGTTTCTTGGCCAAGCTGAGAATTGAATGCTGATCTCCAGAGTCATAGTCTAACATTCAGACTTATGCCATGCTGCCTTACACTACTAATTAAATAGGCTATAAGTAAAAAAACACTCACACCTTAATAAATTGTTAGTTTTTTAGACACTGCAAGATTTTCAGTTGTTTTTGCTCTCCACCCAATAATGCTGCTGCTGCTACCCCCTGTTTACAGGCTGCCCTTGGCCTCTCCACAGTGCTACTCCCCCTTATTGCTTTCAACTGGGGTGGACTGCTCCCATTGCCCTATCCTTGATATGACATTGCATCTGCTGCTGTTGCTGGGAGTCAGTGGCATCAATGGAGGTGGTGCAGTCTGCACTGGGTGACACTCCTGAAAAGAGGTGACACTCAATCAGGTCCTCCTCCTGTGGGTAGAAAGGGGCAAGTGTGCCCCTCCTGACTTTGCTGTAGTGGTCAGACCTCTTCGGGAGTCTGCTTGCAAGTAAGTTGTGGGCCCTGTTCATGAGTAAGGGGATCAACTGGAGAGTAGGGCAGGGCTACTCGCAAACAAGAGGTCTACCCATGAATAAGGGGGGGTCTTCAAGTCAGGTGGGGTCTACTCATGAGTAAGAGGGGGTCTATTTGTGAGTAAGTCAGGGTCCTACCCATGAGTAAGTTGGGGTCCTGTTGCGAATAAGACAGGGGGTCTACTTGGAAGTAAAGTGGGGGGGGGGCTATTTGTGACCACCAAGGTGAAGGAGAAGGAATGAGCCACCCTTTTGGTCATCAGGTGACACAAGGTGTGGGGACGCCACCGCTGAAAATATCCCATTCAAATAAACAACAGACAAACCACCTGGACAGCATCTACACTGTAGAAATTCTGCAGTTTGATACTGCCTGAACTGCTTTGACTCCATCCTACAGAATCCTGGGATTTGTAGTTTGGTGAGGTACCAGCACTCTTTGGCAGAAAAAGCTAAAGACCTTGTAAAACTATAGAACCCATGATTTCATAGGCTGGCATTGCAGCACTTTGCCCTTTGATTCCAATAAGGTTCTATCTACTCCACTCCACCTCATATAGTATCTAATCAGTGATCTAGGGACAAAAGTGAGTGTTGAAAACAAAATAAAACAAACAAAGAATGCCATTCTACTCATTCTGTCCTAAATCATGCAAGTGCCCAAGAAATTATGATATAACCTATTGAAGTAAGCAAGATTTTGTCACGAGCCTGATTTTTAAACGTGAGCAGTTTGATTCATAATTTCACAGAATGGACTGAACTAGTCATGTATCCCTTCAACAACATTTCAAAACCCATTTTGGCAGATGCAGTTTACGTATGTTTCCATGAGACAGTATCCAGAGGATGCAAAGAATGTAAACCTCAGTTTCTGCCTGTGCTTATCAGGGTGAGGTTGATGGTAACCATCTGCCACAAGATGAGATTTAAAAACTTCTGCAGCAATAAGGACACTGCTGGCCTCCAAGGCTACAAGTATTGTGAAACATTTTTACTTACAGAAGGTTTTCTGGGTGTTTCTGAATGAGAGATAAACTGGAGAATAAATGCAGATTTTTGAAGGAAACCAAAAGGGTGCATCCAGAGTGCAGAAATAATTCAGTTTGACATCACTTTAACTACCATGGCTCAGTGCTATGGAGTTCTGGGATTTGTAGTTTGTTGTGCCACCAGAGCTCTCTGACGGAGGAGGTTAAATATTTCATGAAACTGCAAATCCCAGAATTCCATGGCATTGAACCATGGCAGTTAAAGCGGCATCAAACTGCATTATTTCTGCAGTGCAGATTAGACCTGAGTATTAAACAGGCATCCCACACTTTATTGGGCTCCTCAGTTGCAAAAAAATACAATTGAAGTACCACTTCAAAATGGTGTTTGTGTGTACAGTGGGCCCTCCGCATTCACTGGGGTTAGGGGTGCAGAACTCCTGTGAAAGTGGAAAAATCGCAAATAATAAAAACACATTTTTTTTTACTTGCAAGAACACCTCTCTAGGAATCTCTAGGACTAAGAGATTGTTTGGCTAAACAAACTTATTACAAATCATTGATCTCCGCCAATGAGAGGCGCCCGCAGCATTTGTTCTCCATCTTCAACTCGTTGCTTAAACTTCCCTCTCCTCCTGTCTCTCCATCATTCTCTCCTAATGACTTTGCTAATTATTTCGTCTCTAAGATTACCACCATTCGCTCTGAGATTGTCCCTCCTGATTCCTCTTCTGCTCATAATCTTCTTTCGCCCTCCCCTAAAAAATTTTCTGTGTTTCCTCCTGCTTCTTTGGATGAACTCTCTACACCTCTGAACTCTTGCAAACCTGCAACCTGTTCTCTTGATCCAATTCCTACTCTTCTTCTAATCTCTATCACTCCCTCTTTTCTCCCCTCGCTTCTCCATATCTTCAATCTCTCTCTCTCTAAAGGCTCCTTCCCTTCGGACTTCAAACATGCTCTCATTTCCCCAATTCTGAAAAAACCTTCCCTTGACCCCTCCTTTCTGTCTAGCTATCGTCCGATTTCTCTTCTTCCTTTTCTTTCTAAGGTTTTGGAACGGGTTGTTTATTCTCGCTGTCTTGAGTTTCTTGAAGCCAACTCCATCCTCGATCCCTTTCAGTCTGGTTTCCGCCCAAGGCATTCTACAGAGACAGCTGTCACTAAGATCTCCAATGACCTTTTACAAGCCAAGGCTAATGGCCTTTACTCTGTTCTCATCCTTCTTGATTTGTTTGCAGCCTTTGACACCGTTGATCACTGTCTCCTAGTTGACATACTCTCTGACCTTGGGTTCTCAGACTCTGTTCTTGACTGGTTTAGATCTTATTTGTCAGACAGATCTTTTGCAGTGATTGCAGGTGGTCAAACTTCATCTCCTGTTCCCTTATCTGTTGGAGTTTCCCAGGGCTCTGTTTTGGGTCCCCTTCTGTTTTCTCTCTACACACTGTCCTTAGGAAAACTCATCAGCTCTTTTGGTTTTTCCCACCATCTGTATGCCGATGACACCCAGCTGTATCTTTCCGCCCCTGACCTTTCTCCAAGGCTTGAACAGCAAGTCTCGTCTTGCCTCACAGCCGTCTCGTAGTGGATGCGTCATCGGCGTTTGAAGCTCAACATGTCCAAGACGGAGCTTCTTGTCTTTCCTCCTAAGCCCACCCTTCAACACTCCTTTTCTGTCTCTGTGGACAACATTTCTATTTAACCAGTCCAGCAAGCCCGCAGTCTTGGTTTTATCTTTGATTCTTCTCTGTCGTGTATTCCTCAGATCCAGACCACAGCCAAGGCTTGTAGATTCTTTTTGTACAATATTGCTAAAATCCGACCTTATCTTTCCTCCTCTACTTCCAAGATCCTGGTCCATGCCCTAGTGATCTCCCGACTTGATTACTGTAATGTCCTCCTGGCTGGGCTTCCTCTTTCTCACCTCCGTCCTTTAATTTCTGTCCAGCATTCAGCTGCACGCATTATCACATCTGCCCACCGCTGTGACCATATCTCTCCTGTGTTGGCATCCCTTCACTGGCTCCCCCTCCCTTTCCACATTCAGTATAAGCTCCTGCTGTCGACATTTAAAGCCCTCCATGGACTGGCCCCTCCTTACGTATCAGACTTTATTTCTCCTCACCTTTCCACTCGGGCCCTCCGTTCTGGTAGTCAAGATCTGCTGTCCCAGCCCAGGATTTCCTCTGCCCCATCTCAGATTCGCCCCTTTTCACTCGCTGCCCCTCACTCCTGGAACCTTCTTCCCCCGCGAACAAGAACCATCACTTCTTTAACCAGCTTCAAAACGGAGTTGAAGACCATCCTGTTCAGGGCAGCATTCCCAGGCATTGCATAATTGTCACTTGCTATTTAATGTTCTTTTGTTGCCTGTTTTATTGAATCATTTCCTATACTGCTATGTATTTTATATGTATTATCCTACTAGAGAGGCCCCTTCCCCACCACCACTCCCTTTGTGTTGTGTCTTTTTAGATTGTAAGCCTGAGGGCAGGGAACCGTCCAATTAAAAAGATTGTATGTACAGCGCTGTGTAAATTTACAGTGCTTTATAAATAAAGGTTAATAATAATAATAATAATAATAATAATAATAATAATAATAATAATAACCTCCAGCACAACTCTGTGGTCAACATCTGTCAAACGTTGACCCTAGAATTGCACTGGAGGACCTACAAAATGTCTCGAGAAATGTTGCCTCTAAGAATCTCTAGGTCTTCCAGCATGGCTTCTGGTGGACCTTGACCATAGCGTTGCACTGAAGGAACTAGATTCCTATAGAGAACATATTGATAAAATCTGTGAATAAATCAAATTCTCAAAAATCAAAGCCGCAAATGTGAAGGGCCAACTGTACTCACAAAGATTACAGATGCAGAAAGCAAGATAGGAAAGATATGAAAGTCTCTTGTGGTTGTAATAAGGATTAGCAGCATAATCCAGTTTAGGATGGGGCACAAACCCCTTCTCCTGCCCCCAGAACCCTTTTCTGCCAACTGATCTCAGAAAGCTGGCAGAATTGATGTGCTGGCAGAGAAGCCAAAAAAGGGGGCAGAGAAGGAGTGAGGTGAGGAAAGAGTTGAATTATGCTAGATCCAAGCCTCCTTTAGCTCAGGGATCCAGTCACAGAGGTGGCACAAACTTGTTTGTGAGTGAGTACACATGCACCTTCAAGTCAGCTTTGAAAGCTTTGAAATTATGAATTTTGTGCATTTTGCTTGGCCCCTTAAGGTACCACTGTTTGGTGATTTTTGGATGAAGTTAGGCCAGCAGGTTGGTAACTAAAAACATACAAGTCACAAGTTGAGTCAATGCATCATTTATTGCTGAGTCGAGTCCAAGTTGAGTACAGTGGTACCTCGGGATACGAAATACCCAGGTTACGAAATTTTCGGGATACGAAAAAATCCCATTGGAAATCATTGTTCCGGGTTACGAATGTTTTTTTGGGTTACGAAGAAAATTTTTGGTGCTTTTTTCGGCTTTTTCGCACGAAACGCGGCTTTTCCCCATTAGCGCCTATGGCAATTCGGCTTACGAAGGCTTTTCGGGTTACGAAAGCGGCCGCGGAACGAATTACTTTCGTAACCCGAGGCACCACTGTACCTGGAGTGACTTAAGACCAGTCAATTGACTCAGGTCTACATCACTTCCTATTATATGGTTTTCTTTGCAAGATTTGTCCAACAGGAATTTGTCTTTGTCTTTTTCTAAGGTTAAGAGAGTATGGCTTACCCAAGGTCACCCAGTGCAATTCCATGGCCGAACAGCAATTCAAACCCTGGTCTCGAGAGTCTTACTCTACACTATGGAGATTCTCCTGGTAATATATACTACTTTTGAATGTGGAGGTTCTATTATGATTAAAACCTCCAGTAGATTGTTTCCTCGTTAATTTCCTGGTTTCCAGGGTCTGAACAATTCACAGTGCAGCATTTGATGGGGGCTTTTAATCTCACTTGCTGTCATTGAATTAAAAGCGTTTGCTCCCTCCTTTTCATAAGCTTAAAGAGTAATTAGTGGGGAAAAGAACAACCAAGAAAACAGTGAAACTCAGTGTGCCATAAAAAAGGGTTGTGAGCCAAGATTGTATCCATCGCCACACGCAAGAAATCTTTGATACTGTCTGTGTAATTCTCTTCCATGTAATTACATACCTGACTTGAGTCCATGATTTAAAAGGATCAAACTACAGCTTTTGGCTAGGCTCTTAATGGGGTTTTTGTTGCAGTCTCGATCAGGCTGAGTTAATAAAGTTACTGGCTTGAACACTGAATACTTCAGTAAATTCCATTGGTGCATATTGGGAGGGGGGCTCTTAATTTGTTTTGGCAAAACTGGAACAGGGTGATCCCATGCAACCGGTTACTCAGAAGTAAATGATGCAAATTTCAGTGGAAATTAACATGGTAATAAATATGTTTAGGATTACATTCCTAGGAAGAAACTTTAATTTGGAAGCACACATAATACATATGAACTGCTGCTTGTTCTTAATTAATCTTCTTTCATTGTGCAAAATATATCTGGCAGGCTTTCATAACTCAAAATGCCTTGTTGTTCACCATCTTCTAAATGTGCTCAAAACTATAGCTGCTATTGTACAAAACAGGTGATTTAAGGACTCCTTAAGAAATTCGCATAAAATGCAATTATTTTTTCGTTACATATTTTATCCCAAAACTTCTTCAAATTAACATAGCCTTGGGAGCTTAAGCAACTGAACAATCCATCTGACTACCCCATAATAAGTCAGAGGAGACATGTAAAATGGCTGCATATATTTGGACAACATCTAACATATTCACAACAGACTGATGGATCTAATCCAAATGTGATCAGGCTTTCTTCTCCTACCTTTCTGACCTCCCAAAACTGGAGAGAATACCACACAACCCTTTTCTCCTGTGCTAGACATGGGATATAAACTTTAATAGGCTGATTTTATCGCACACCTCCGTGCCCAGGAAGAAGGCATCCCGTACTTGATCTGGGCATCTCCTGCACCTTACATTGTATGGGAAAATCCTGTTCTTTTCGAGTTTCCCGGTTTCTCTCTTTTCATCCCACTTTCCCACCTTGCCCACAGCTTGTTTCAATTGCTGCAAACTGAGTTCAAGGTACAAAAGTTGCTTGCACTTGATTAATTCATCAAGGGGGAAGGGAGAGAAGGAGGGCAAGATCTTGCCCTTTCCTGAAGGATGGGAACACATGTGTCAAAGCATCAGAATATGGACAAAGTTATGAATGAGCAAGAATCCACAAGCTAAGAGATGCTGCAGCAGTTTGCTTCTGCCTCAGCCTACAGGGAAGGAGAAGACTCCACCTTTCCTCTCCCCTCTATTGAATTAATTTAGTGCAAACTACTTTTGCACTTTGAACTAAGGGCCGAAATAGACAGGCCAAAATAAAGCTGCTTCGGATCACTTTGGAGGTATGTTGTTTAAATGATACAGGCATCTTAGGAGACCAGAAGCTATGCCCAAGTTGCGCTTTAGTCTTTAGGAGTGGAGTGTGGCTTTAACATGGCTTCCGGCCTCTTAGGACACATGCATCATTTAAACAGCATACTTCCAAGTCCAAAGTAATCCAAAACAGCTTTGCCGCGGTGCCAAGCAGCCTCCCCCTCCTCCCGGCCTGGGAGGAAGCCTAGGCCGGCTCCCAGGCCGGGAAGGGCGCGGGGAAGCAGGTGCCGGGCTTCCTCCCCCTCCTCCCGGCCTGAGAGGGAGGCTAGGCCGGCTCCCAGGCCGGGAAAGAGGCGGAGGCTGTTCCTCATCGCGGCGATCGCCGCGGTGGGAAGCGGCCTCCTCCTCCTCCCGGCCTGAGGAGAAGCCTCGGCCGGCTTCCAGGCCGGGAAGGAAGCGGGGGCCGCCCCTCATCGCAGCGATGGCCGCAGTGGGAAGCGGCCTTCTCCTCCTCCCTGGCCTCGCGGAGGCCTTGGAGGCCCCCGCGGCTGGAGCTACGACTGCGGAGGCGCCTCAAAGGCCTCGCTGGGGCCCGGGAGGGAGCGTCTCCGCGGCTGGAGCTCCAACCGCGGAGAGCCTTCCCAGGCCTCAGCAAGGCCTTGGAGCCGCCGCGGGGGCCGAGGTGGCCGCGGTGGGTGGGGCCATCCCGGTTTGGGCGCCAAACCGGACCGGGACCGGGACGGCACCGCCCAAACCAGGATTGTCCCGCCCCCCGGCGGGATATGGCAACCCTAAGTCCAACTCTCAAACCACTAAAATTAAAGAAACCAATAAATACAGGTATATAGTTGTTCCCTTGTGCCTGATGGGATAGAAGATAGTCCCTACCCTGTCCTATCATCGGCGCATCTTTTAAATGGATAGTAAATTGACTGAACCTTGGGAATGCCTAGTTTTAAGGCACACTAAAAATACTTAGAGGAAATCCCAAGGGAAGTGCTCTTGACCAGTACTTTTTCATTTCAGTAGGGGCTTGTGTTGGTTAATTTCTCAGTGAACTGAGTTCCATGGATTAGAATTGTTCTGTCTTTGGTTTGACTACCTTTAATGGACACTATGGGGATGTGGCTAAGAGGGAGAGGACAAAAAAGGGAAATTGCTCTCACCAAATAAGAATTCCGTCTTTGCAAATAAGATTTTCCTTCTGCCTCCAAATTTCTAGCATTGCAGAGAATGAGAAATTGAAAATCGTTTGTGTCTAGAACTGTGACTTAGCTGTGTTCGCATTCCCTTGGCGACTTTACTTGCCTCGTTTCTTTGGCCACCTAAATTATAAATGCTCAACTGAAATGTTAAATTATTACAATGCTAGAAATTGGGGGACTGGAATGGAAATTTAATGGGTGGCAGAATTCTTATTTGAGAAGGAATGCTTTCATCCCTTTCCCTTGTACCTTCACATTCTGCCTCATCTTACTTTATAGGCGGAATGCTGAAAAATAACTTTAACCATGCTGGGGACACTGGACCATGATTGCTACACATCATGTGTTTGTGTGTGTGTGTGTGTGTGTCATCTCTGGTATGGGGCAGTAGGATGCGTGCAGTCCAGAAGAACATGAGCTTTAAAATTTAATCTTGATTCAATCCTCTTTTTTTAAATTAACAAATAGTATTTAAAGATTTTTTAAAGTACTTCCTGGTTTTCTTGGGGTGGGCTTTCCACCTTTAAGTCCAAGAGACTCCTTCAATTTTCTCTAATTAAACTGTCATCTCAATAAAATCTTGGCGAGGCACCAGGATATGAGAATCCCTGGAAATTAATCTTTTTAGAGGATTAGGGCAGATCTAAGCTGCATTGTTAGATTTAAAACTTCAGCATACCTCCCAAGCAGCAAGAAACTTATCTGGTTTATTGAGAGAGCAGTGTTAAGCATTGTTAAGATTATTGCAAAGTTATAGGATTTCAGGAATTTTTCCAGAAATTGTAAAGAGATGGAAAGCCTTTTTTCTTTTCTTCTCTTTTTTCTCTTTCTTTCTTTCTTTTTTTGTAGTATGGATGACTAAAGGAACAGTTAGTATTATTGATATTGCCACTGTCACTGCTACCTCTGCCTCTGCCTTCCTCCAACTAAAATTTATCATTCTCTTGGCTTCAACATTTTAGTTGAGGTCATCAAATATAGCATCAGCCTCCCAAGGCTGCCAATTTTTGCCTGACAAAACAGTTTATCAAACGGGAGGAATTTCTCTTAAATTCGAATGAAAAGAAAGTGGGGCCAGAACGCATTCACTTAAAGTCGCTAGTTTAGCACAATTACGTGAATACGCATTGCGTTCAAACTGGCTCCCCATTGCCTGAAAATAGCATGTCATTGCCCGAATTTGCATGTGGCAGTCGTGAAACCACATGATTGCGTTCCGATTGCCATTGGATTATACTTCCAATTTCCCTTGTTTGATAAACTCCAAAGATTCTGTCCCTTTAACAGCCCTTCAGGCAGAAAAGTATCAGATACACATATACACAGAATGCTAAACCTTGTGTTTAGAAGTGAACAGTGATGTAAGAAAACCCTGGTCCGGGATTCTCTTTTGTCCAGGGACATTTGCATTAATTGTCCAACCATTCTCTACTTCCCTTCCCATTCTTTCCGCCTGGGAAATCCAATTTAGTCACAATTCTGCCCAAGGACAGATTTATATATATACTGTATTCCTGTTTAGGCACACTCAGTTTGGTTTCCCTTAAGGTCAGACCATCCCCATTTGTCTGTATCTCACTTGACTCCTCAGGTTGCTAGCCATGCCATGAACCTTAGGCAGCTTGCTGATCCACATTCACATCATGGTGTTCCTTAATTTGAGTTCCACTTCTAGATCGGTACAGTATTACCTTCTGCAACCTCTCAGTTTTGCTGCCTTCTACCACACACACACACACACACACACACACACAGAGAGAGAGAGAGAGAGAGAGAGAGAGAACTTTATTGCACACCTTTTTCCCACCGTTATGGGAACTGGAAGGGGACTCTCGGGGCCGTGCGCAACCTGCAAAAATGGATTTTATCGCACAGTGAATCGTCCTCAAAATAGCCCCGTTCTGTCCCCTGTCACCAAGCCGTCCCTGTTCAGTGCTGAGGGGCGCCATTTTCCTCGGTTGGAAGACATCCGACCAGAACATTTAACGCCCCTCAGCACTGAATGGGGAGGATGGCTTGACCTAGTGGAAACAAACAACATCTGCTGAAATTCTCTCTTTGTCACAAGCATCAAAGGTACAGGAACTCTCTCTAGTTTTCACTCTGGAAACCCTGTGTATTGATTTACAAATCCTACTGTCTTGAACCAGCATGCTTGCTGGCCATGCAAGCTGGAGATGATTCAGAGTTGTTGTGTAGTAGGTCTGCAAAACCCCTGGTTGGGATACAAGGAGGTGATCTGTTTGTATTTTCCTAGCTGAGCCCCCTGATCCCAATCTGGAATCAGGTTTCTCTTCACAAATGCGAATAATCTTTTGGACAATTGTGGTGGTCCTTGCCAGAGAAGGGAATGAAACCTTATTAAATCCCCCTTCCCCCCTCTTTTCTCTTTTCTCAGTTGCTGCAGAAACACCAGTGGGATCTCCATGGACCAGCCACTCTCTTCTCAGCTTCTCCTTCCTTATACATTTGCTGCAGAAGTATGGTAACATTTAACACTGATACTAGATTTTTAGAATATCACAAAGTTTATTAACAAAACTCCCCCTGCCCTTTCTGGAGAATATCCTTGATCCATAGGCAGACCTACTATTAAATTGTGTCCTGCAAGGCAATAATAAGTTTCCACTTCTTTCTCCCAATTGGCAAGGCCTGCAGGCAATGGAACTTTATAGCCACATTGTTTGGGTTTATATGGTGTTTAGAAGTCCTGTTAATTATCCACAAGCTGTTAAAATGCCCAACCCTTGAAAGACAAAGCTGGCCATGAATGGCCTGGGGACCACCTTTCTCTTCCTAAAAGGGATGTCTAAAAGTTTCCTCCTCTTCTGCTTTTTGAATCTTTTTTATTGTAAAGGGAGGCTCAACATTTTCACAACTCTGTAGTCTCCTTTGATCTTTCCTGGGACATTGGGCACAAAGACATAAAGGGAGTTTGACTAGTCTGTGATGAATATAAATTGGTTTTCTTGTATTGTGACTTTTTTTTTAAAGACATGAACTTTTTGGTGTGAGTGGGACAAATGCTGTCCAGAGGTTCCACCCTACATTGAGGACATGATTCAGAACATTCCATAAAGGAAAGGAACATGATACAACACTATCAGTATGAACATGTATGGCAAAACTACCTCCTATTTGTCCCAGTTTGGCAGGGACAGTCCAGATCAATCCTGTGTCATCCCAGTCTTTCAGCTGTTTTTACAAATCTCACTCTTTCTTCTCAGTGTACTTCAGTTGTTGCAAAACTAAGTATAAAGTGCAAAGGTAGTTTGCATTCATTTAACTAGGCAGAGAGAAAGGAAAGAAGGGTGCAGAATCTTTCCCTTCCCAGCAGGCTCAGGCAAAAGCAAATTGCTGCAGCCTTTCCTAGCTTGCCTGTTAGAATCACAGAATCATAGAGCAGGAAAGGCAACTGTTACATGGATTTGTAACTGGTTGACTGGCTGAACCCAAAGGGTGCTCAACAATGGCTCCTCTTCATCCTGGAGAGAAGTGACCAGTGGGGTCCCACAGGGGTCTGCCCTGGGCCCAGTGCTATTCAACATCTTTATCAATGACTTGGAGGACAAAATTGGGGGCATACTTATCAAATTTGCAGATGACACCAAATTAGGAGGAGTAGCTGTCCAGAGGACAGGAACAAAATTCAAAATGACTTGAATAGACTAGAAAGCTGGGCTAAAGCTAACAAAATGAAATTCAACATGGAGAAATGTAAGGTACTGCATTTAGGGTGGAAAAATGAAATGCACAGATATAGGATGGGCGACACCTGGCTGAATGAAACTACATGTGAAAGGGATCTAGGAGTCCAAGTAGACCACAAGTTGAACATGAGTCAACAGTGCGACGCGGCAGCTAACAAGGCCAATGCAATTTTAGGCTGCATCAATAAAAGTATAGTGTCTATATCAAGGGAAGTAATAGTGCCACTCTATTCTGCTCTGGTCAGGCCCCACCTGGAATATTGTGTCCAGTTCTAGGCACCACAATTTAAAAAGGATGTGGAGAAACTGGAGCATGTCCAAAGGAGAGTGACTAAAATGGTGAGGGTCTGGAAGCCATGCCCTATGAGGAATGACTAAGGGAGCTGGGGATGTTCAGCCTGGAGAAGAGAAGATTAAGAGGTGATATGATAGCCCTGTTTAAATATTTGAAGGGATGTCATATTGAGGAGGGAGCAAGCTTGTTTTCTGCTGCTCCAGAGACTAGGACCCGGAACAATGGATGCAAGCTACAGTAAAAGACATTCCATCTCAACATTAGGAAGAACTTCCTGACAGTAAGAGCTGTTTGACAGTGGAACAAACTTCCTTGGAGGCTAGTGAAGTCTCCTTCCTTGGAGGTCTTTAAGCAGAGGCTGGATGGCCATCTGTCGGGGATGCTTTGATTGTGATTTCCTGCATGGCAGGGGGTTGGACTGGATGGCCCTTGAGGTCTCTTCCAACTTTATGATTCTATAAGAGATCCCAAGGGCCACCGAGTCCTACCTCCTGCCATGCAAAAATAGAAAATCAAAGGACTTCCAACAGATGGCCAACCAATGCCATAAACTTGCCACCTACAAAAGACCTTGCTGTTATACTAAGCATCAGATAATGTAGAATCCAGCCATTTAAATTAAAAATATACTGTCAGTCATAAGCTTTCTGCAAGAGCATGCGACTTCCATGTACCCCTGTTTTGGACATAGATCCCCTAGTATTAAACCACAAGCCTTACAAATGAGCACTCACCTTTAACAAAGGTTCTTCCTGGTTTTCACCAGTCCTGAACCCCCAGAATATCTCTACACATCTCTGCTAATACAAAATATCTTACCTGAATCCTGATACCAGGGGCATCATTAGGGGTGTGTGGGCTGTACTCTGACGTGGGTGATATCACTACTCCCCAAATGTCTGCAGAAATGGGTATGGTATTTATGTTCAACCCCTTAAAATGCTGGAGCTCAGTGGAAGATATAGTGTGAGTGGGGCAAGGCTCAATGGAATAAATTCTTCTTTTAAAATTCTTTTAAATCTTTTAAATCACATCACATCGTACCACATTTTCACTTTAGTGCGATTCTAAAGCTGGTCCACTCATCTGATCTCAGGCTCACTTAGACCCTGCATACATTCTTCAAAATGTGGCCTGGAAGTACTTTTCAATGGCCAAGCCACAAAAGTCAACAGATACGGTTGCTTCAAGTGCATTTGATGAACATGAAGGTATTCTTAACTTTAAAAATTCTTTTTTTTGTTTTGTTTTGTTTATCTGATTTTGGAAAAGTTGAACAAAAATGCTGACGCACAAAATGATAGTCAGTCACAAAACATAAAATATAAAAGCATATACAGCACACAAAATACTGTATATAGTTATAAAATATTAATATACTTGCAATGTGCCGGATGCAGGGAGAGAAAAAACTTGAAATCTATTGTTCCAAAATGTTACTTCGAATTTGTATTGAGGAGATAATTAATTATTTGGTGGCCATCAGATAATAGGCTTTTTACACTGCTGTCTGCTATCAAAAGCCTCTTTCCACTCCCTTCCCAGAGAATAAAAGCATGATTTTTTTTTATCTTCCTTATGCTTGCTGAAAACTCAGTTTAGGTCACAGTTACATGCCTTTTCTTTTCCCAGAAAACACAACAGTCATGGGCCATGAATTAAGAGGTCAATTGTTTTGTCACTGGGGCTGAAAATCACTTCCCTGAGGCAAGGTATTTGAAACAGAGCCTTTAAAATGTTTTCAAGTCTCTGTAACATTAGGACTTTGAAAGGAATGTTTCTGATACTTATCAAGGAAGAACTATCAGTGGTGTGTTGAATTATTGCCATCAGTAGATGTTCTTTTTCCTGTTATTTGTTAAGCACAGGGACAGGTGTACTATGATCTTTATCTGCTAACCTAAGAAAGATTCAGACTTTTCAACCAAACCATGTTATGGTAAGAGATGCAAGAAATCTATACCTCCTCTAACCTCTTGAAAGACAGAATATATTTGCATTGTTACAGCTCTGGCCTACTATTTCTCAAAATGATAGAATATTTTCATTTGAACTGATAAAACAAAAGACTTTGTAAATATATACAAAGACAGGGATACACACTTTTTATTTAAAAACCCACTATTGTTATTTCATTGTGGTTTCTCAGAGTAGTGGATGGTTGGTTTGGAAGGCAACATTAAGCAGTTGCCATATATTTGCACTCCATGGGTTAATAAATGGCTCATGAGAGTACACATGCCTGGGGTACAAGGACTATTCATCCTGAACATCCCATATCAGGCGGTAGATTTCAAAGATACAGTTGTGTTAATCTGGGAAATCAGTGCGCAAAAGGATCTTGTAGCACCTTTGAGACTGAGTGAAAAAAGTGATAACATGTGTTTTCATATACTTGAGTCAACTTCCTCAATCTCCTGTATTCCTAAATGAGTGGGAGATTTCTACACAGTTATTAAGATTTACCCAAAGCTGAGCCCACCAAAACTGGAGAATTTGCACCCTTATCTCTTGCCTGGAGATGACACACAAAAACTAGAGACCACACATACAAAGGGTTCTCACTACTCAGAGTCAAAAGGCATTGCCCAACATTTCTTCTCTTGAATTTTATTAAACTTATTTATGTTTTAAAACATTTATATCCCACCCCCACTTTATTGTGGGATTTTAAGTCACAGTACAGATATAACAATAACTAATTTAAAACAATTCCGGGCTAAAACAATTAACCGCTCTAGCAAATGGGGAAAACATTGAACATGTCACCCTGTCAAAACAGCTGTAACTCCAACAAAAATTAAAACCATGTATATGTACATTTAAAGTAAATTAAGCCCTAAAGGGTTTAGTAAGACTTTTTCTTTGGTAAGCAAAAAGGCAGAAGAAACAAAGGGAAACACAGGGAGTAAGGATTCAACTTGAAAATGACAACATCTGTTCCTCTCATAAACTTCTATAACAGGCAAATGAGGCAGAGTGAATGCTGAGCAAAATTCCAGGAAGAAAGAACAGAACACAAAAGTGTAATGTTTCACCAGAAGCCCTTTCACTTTATACTTGGAGTAGAATCATAGCATTATAACTGTGTTGTGTGAATGGAAGAGTGTCAGTGGGGTGTAGTGGTTTGAGCATTGGATTCTGACTTTGGCGATCAGGATTTGAATCTCTACTCAGCCATGGAAACCCACTGGGTGACCTTAGGCAAGTTACGCTCTCTCAGCTTCAGAGGAGGACAAAGGCAAACCCCCCTCTGACAAGAAAACCCTATGAAAGGGGCAACTTTGATGGTGATGTTGACGATTAATAATGAAATATGTCTGATGAATGAGCAAAATATATATGCCCATTAGGAATATGAAAGTTGAGCTTTAAAAAAATGTTTCCCGTATCATAAATCAATGAACTTTTGCTTAAAAACAAATAAAAAAGTGTTAATTCCCCTACGTTTTTTAAAAAAGGTCACCCCCCAAATCAAAAACTCGTGTTAGAGTATTATTAGTGCATGTGAGGTATATTATGTAGTGTAGTATATATTGTATAACTGCCATTACATATCTCCTGCTAAAAAACAAGCACAATTCTTGGGCACCAATGGGTTGTTTTTCTTAAAGAAACTGTTTCCTTTTCATTCTATCTGGGAAGTAATATAGTCTTTCTCCAGATATAAAGGCAGTCATCTGTAGTCAAATGGATAACTCTTTTAATAAAGCCCTGGGATAAGATGCCTGTCTTCAAAACATGTAGAGCAAATCCTTTATTTATTTCCAAAAGGATTATCAGTGGTCATCCTATGTATAAGCTTTGGTTATTATGTTTAGATTAGATTCCAGCACTAGCATAGAAAACTTTGATCTTAAATTATCTGACCACTGAATCTATCTGCTATGCAGAGATTTGATACCGATTGAGTTTAGAAAAGTTACTTTTTTGGGCTATGGCTTCTAGAATCCCCCAGTGACCATGCTGGCTAGGTGACTCTATCTGGTGCCACACTGCAGAAATAAGGGAAGTTGATACCACTTTAACTTCCATGGCTCAATGCTATGGAATTCTGGGATTTGTAGTCTGATGGGGGCACCAGAGCTCTCTGACAGGGAAGGGTGAATATTGCAGAAAACTACAGATCCCAGTCGTGGAAGTTAAAGTGGTGTCAAAATAATATATGTTTTGCAGTGTGGCAGCAGGCTGTAGTCCAAAAAAGGATCTGTTCCAAACTCTGCTGATTATAGGTTTGTAACTGGGCCATCATTTGAAACTGGCCCACATGACTGGGTCACCCAGTGGCACCCCACTGATTCCAGTCTGTAGTTCCTTACAGTATTTGTGGCTCAATCAGGGATTGCGGTATAATAGAGAACAACAGGTGACAGAAGTGGTAGAAATGTGGGGTGAGCTGGTCAAAGTCATTGCAATCTGTTTGGCAATCTGTACCTTAAAGGCCCTGGATCTTGTCTTAGCAACTAAGCAGGCCAGCCCTGGTTAGTTCTTGGATGGGAGACTGCCAATGAATACCAGTTGTTGTAGGCTATGTACCGGAGGAAGGACCTGGCAAACCATCTCTGAGGATTCTTTGCCTAAGAAAACCCTATGAGATTCATGGGGTCATTGTAAGTCAAGAAGCAACTTGAAGGCACGTGCGCGCACACATGCACAGAGAGGAGGAGAGGTAGTCCTGGTGCAATGAACGAAGAAGAAGAAGAAGAAATGGGTGGAGGGAGTGCTGGGTCTCTGCCAAAAAAAATTGTTCAGTGTAAACACTTGAAGGCATCTTTAGAATGTCCTTATCGTAGAGAGCACTGAAGCTTTTGTATTCTGGAAGTTTTCAAGCCAGCAGCTGTCTAGCAGACAGGATGGCAGAGACTTTTTAATGTGGATGTTTAGTACAAAGAAAAATACAAGCAAGCTGACCAGAAAGACTGGAATTTCAGCTCCCAGCCCACCTCCTTGGATTTCTTCCTCTCCTGCTCTCTCTCTCTCTCTCTCTCTCTCTCTCATTTTGCAAGTCCTTCAAACCAGAGATTATTGGGTCAGTAACTCTCATTATCCTCCTCCAGCTAGTGTCTTCTTTTGCCAGAGCTACAGAAGGAATGCCATCACCTGTAAGTACTCTTTCCTTTATCTTCTTTCATACCTAACTTGATGTATGTATAGTGCATGGTGCAGAATCCATGCTTGTGCAATAATGTCATGCCATGGTCTGTGAATGCTGTAAGGGTTCCTAGTTCCAGGAAAGCTAGAGGTTTTTCTAAAGCATGAGCTCTGAGAGGTTGTTTAGGAGAGGGATTTATCTTTTTTATTTGTTTAATATGCTGCTTTTATCCCAGATTGGGACCCAAGGAAATATGATCCTAAGAGGTGACTAGGACAAAGCACTAAGTTCTGACAGTATCAGGAACATTGCAATTCTCTGTAGGTTTACTTAGAAGCAAGCCACATTGAGTTCATTATGTTTTATTCCCAGGTACATGACTATAGGATTGCAACCTAAAAAAATCAGTTAATTTTTGTTACTTGCTTGCATCATTTCCCTTCGTCAGAGGAAGGCAATGGCAAACCTTTTCAGAACAAATCTTGCCAAGAAAGCCCTTTGAAAGGTTCGCTTTAGGGTCCCCATAAATCAGAAACCACTTGAAGGCACACAACACACACACACACAGAAATACACATGCAGAATCCCTATTTGTATCAGTTTTTTGACCTAGCTTCTTCTGTCTTTATCACAAACTCTGGTCCACTATAGAAGTCCCAGAATCCCAGAAGAAGCAACATAAGGACTTGTTCTTCTCATACTGGATACATGGGTGAAATAAAGACAAGTATTTTGGAGTATCTAACACTGAGCAGCATTGTATCTATTGTTTTTGTTAAATGAAGTTTCAAAGAGAGCCAAAAATGCTTAGTAATCTTTTTAGGGCATACTGTATTTCTGTTTACTAGCAACAATTATTTAAATTACTGAGTGGTTTATTATCCCCCAAGGAGGTAGCGGAGGTGGGGAGAATGAGTAAAAACTACAAAAAACAGTGTAAGGAGGGTTTTTTTTATTAGTCAAGAGCAACGATCTCTTATTTTAGCAGTCACAGCCACTCTTGGAAGCATTGGACAGAACTAACAGCAAATGGATCTGTATGCAAAGGGATCTTGTAGCACCTTTGAGACTAACTGAAAGAAGGTAGGCCCTGTACAGATGGGCATGTTTTGGCGATATTAGGGTTCGATAGGGCTGGGCATCCAGACACACCCAGCCCTAGTGACATCATAGGTGCATGCGCCCATCCAAATGGCAGGCGTACAGACTGCCTCTCGGCAGAAGCGGCTTCATATGGCTGCATCACAGCCCTTATGATGCTGCAAAAAAAGAGCTGCCTAGAGGAGTGGCGTTTTGCCGCCTGTGTGTACCGGGCTGTAGTTGGTGGCATTAGCTTTCACAGACTTGAGTCTACTTTCTCAGAGTGGATCTTTAGGGATATGTATGTAACCCAACATGTGATATGTCTGAGAGGTTAAATTCACTCAGCTTAATCAATATGTCCTTTATTATCAAAACAAGAATGAGCATCAGTCCAGCATACAGACTGTTTAGTACTTCACTTTGCAATTCCAAAGCCATTTAGTATGGAGTGACCCATATTGAGTTCATTGTTGTATATCTTCAAGACATTTCTAACTTATAGGGACTGTACAAAAGTGAAACGTGGCTCCTATTTGCGTCCTAGAAGGGGCGCCATAAGGGCCGTGGTACGGCCTTATGACGCTCCTTGTACGCAGCACCATTTGGATGCTGCGCATGATGGACGTCATCATGGCATGAGATGTCTGAGTGGGCGCATGACAAGATGGTGCCTGGGCGGCGGACTAGGGTTTTTAAGTGTGTAAATACTCAGCCCTTATCTAGCCCTAGTCCATGTACAGGCTGGCATAAAGTGCCGGTCTGTACACCCCCATAGTAACCCTAAGGTGACCCTATCATGAGGTTTTCTTGACAAGATTTCTTCAGGGGTTGCCTTTACTCTCCTCTGAGTCTTGAGAGAGTTTGACTTGCCTAAGATTTCCATAGCCAAGGGGGAATTCAAACCCAGGTCTCCAGAGTCATAGTCCAGCACTCAAACCACTACACCATGCTGGGCCTCTCAGTAGGATTTACTTCTGAGTAAACCAGCTAAGGATTGCACTTCATTTCACCCAACCTAGGTAGAGTATTGCTATATCATAGTTCAGAAAAATTTTTGCCCATTTGGAAAGATCATTCATTGCTGTCAATTTACTTACTGTTGTTTTCTTACTTCATTTCCTCATTTTGGAAAAATGGGACCCTCCACAAAATTATAATATTTCCTAGATATATTGTACTGAGTAACAGAGCTTAGATTTTAGCAGAGCAACCTATGATTTACAGGGGCCATCTGGGGGTGAGACACAGAAACCTCTGCTTAATACATTATTTCTCTCTAACATATTAACTGGCTCCCAGATAAGTCATGCTCATTTAAATTCTCCAACATTTAGAAAGAGCAAACATTTAAATTAGCTTGTTAGGCAAAACTGGTTTTTCATTTGTATTTTTGTGGCTGCGATCCAAGATCCTCTCAGGGGTTCCCACAAAGATATCTGCCTTGAATCCCATTTTGGGAGAAAGGCGGGATATAAATCCAATGAATAAATAAATGCTACACCAGGTCTACACAGCTCCCATACAGAATAGAAACTTTGCATAACAAATGGCAATAACTGGGTGCCACTGTGAAATCCAAATGTACAGTGCGCCCGCATCATACTATATGCGGTTTTCAGCATATGCTGAATGCCGCTCGGGGTGCAAGGGGCGACGCGTCCACCACCACATGCACAAGCCCCATTACTTTCAATGGAGCTCGAGCATATGCACTTTTTTTAACGCGGGGGGGGGGGGGTCCAGAACGGATCCCCCTCGCCCTTTGTTCAATTCCCAATGCACAGTGTTGCTTTATGTGAACCCCTGCTTCTGACACTGTCAACAGAAAACTTACTTATTTACACATGCATATGTCATTGACAGGTTGCCAGCCATAACCCTGGTGGCACAGTGGTTAAATGCCTGTACTGCAGCCATTAACTCAAAACCACAAGGTTGCGAGTTCAAGACCAGCAAAAGGGCCCAAGCTTGACTCAGGCTTGCATCCTTCCGAGGTCACTAAAATGAGTACCCAGACTGTTGGGGGCAAATTAGCTTACTTGCTAATTAGCTTGCTTGCTGTTCACCGCTATGATCTTTGGAATAGCGGTATATAAATAAAACAAATTATTATTATTATTATAACAGAATTAACATTATGATTGTTTTCCAATTTCTGTGAGCATCTTGCTCTTTTCTTAAATAAATAATGAAATAGTTTATTAAATAACGAAAACAAAAGTATTTGCAAAGTTCTTTAAAAGACTGTGGCTTATCACTTTCTCTGGAGTTTGGTTCTGTAGATATTATATCAGAAACATCTTTGTATAGTCCTTTGTTTCTTCAGTAAAGCATAAGACTGACTAAATAAGAATGCAAGAGGCATTTAGTGAATAACATTGCCCCTGTCACAGTTTTGGGTTAGGATTCAATAAGAATTAATGTATTGAGTTCTGGGTTGGTTGAGAACTTGTATAGCTCAATAGTATTTACTAGAAGTATTTTCTTCTTTCTACAGGCCATCTTTATGGATTACTTGGACAGTCTCCAAAATCCTCCAAAGAAAATGAAAAAATAGAAACAGTATTTCTATTTTTTCATTTTCTTTGGAGGATTTTGGGGACTGTTGCAATGAGCACATGTGCAAACCAATCAATTCAGGACCCAGGCATCCCAAATACTTTGTCTTAAAAGCAGTGGTGCTCCTACCCCTGATGTCAACCGATGCAGAGGCAGGCTGCCAGTGGGAGGGTGGTGGCAGCCAAATGGGCATGCTTCGCTCTCTCCTCTGCCATGGCGGTGAAAGTCTCCTTATAAGAAGGCCTCTGCTGCAGCAGGAAAGGCAGGACAGGATGCTCAGTCCTCTCCTTCTCCACGGCAGCAAAGGTCACCTCATAAGGAGACTCCTGTGGCCATGGTGAAACCATGAGGGGTGCAGTGGGAGGAGGGCCCAACCAGATGTCACCCCTCTTCTGGGGTGTCACCTGGTGCAGGCAGCACTCCCCACACCCCCAATGACACCACTGCTTATAAGAGGCATGATTTGTATGTGACAGCAGTAAATTGTTACAGTACAATTGTGAGCACTGAAACTATTGATGACCTTGTCCCTGCTTATCAAAAAGTCCCGGAGCTTCAGCCTTTGTAGCCCTGGCTCAACTACAAAGCTAATTGGGAGGTATGCTCATAATCCCTAAATAATAATAATAATAATAATAATAATAATAATAATAATAATAATAATAATAATTTACTTATACCCTGCTCTTCAGCCAAAAGGCTATCAGAGCAGCTTAGAAATTGTTAATTAGACATTTCCCTGCCCTCAGGCTTACAATAGTTAATAAATGAGGTGAGTTGGGCCATCATTTCCTTAAGTGATCTACAAATGTCACATGTTGAATAATGAGTACATTTGGGAGAAACAAAGACCACAGTTGGCTTATATAAAAATATTTGCCTGATTGCAAACATGGCCATACACTGGAAATTTGTGGCTTTGCTTTACCACTGTCCTCTGTGTTTTTTTGCTCAATGTGCAGCATGACAACTCTCTTCTTTATCCACTCTCTTTCTTGTAGTCTTGATACTAGTAATGCAGTTAAGCTCCTCTAAGCAGAACTTGGTGGTAGAAATGCCTTCTCAAATGGCAACATGAGCAAAAGATCTTGTGGCCTATTGTTCGATGAAGTGAAATCTCTAAATAAGCAACATTCAAGAAGGTTTAAAAAAACCCACTTACTAATGAAACATCTTAGTGTAGGCTGCAACTGATGTTGCAACAATGCCTGCGGCAGCCTTTCAAAGCCTTCTGAAAGCTGGCTGTGAAGGTAAACTGTGCCTGTGTTTCCTCTGATCTTTAGATAAACCTTAACTGCCTGAGTACATGAGGCTGACATAGGCAAGATAAGGGGATCAGTGCTCTTTCACAAAAGTTGTGTATGTATAAAAAGCAAACACAGCCTTGACCTGTAAATGGATTGTAAATAATCCTTTTTTTCTTTTAGAAACATAACATTTATCATTTTTCAGAAGTTAATGAAAATGTCTAATAATAATAATAATAATAATAATAATAAGTTTATTTGTATTTTCCCACTTCTCCCAGTGGATCGAAGCAGGATTACAACCAGAAAAATCTCCATACAATGGCAATTATATCTAAAATACATATCATAAAAACATCAGACTATATAAAATTTTTATTATAACAACAACAAAGCATCGGTCGGATTATGATGTTATGAACTATAAAGGAGGTTATCTACAGTTCTTCACAGAAGGTCTGGTGGGAATGCCTGCCGGAAGTGATCCGTCTCTAGTGCCTTCTTAAAGGCATCTAAGGTCAAGATGAGGCGGATCTCTTCCAGCAGATTGTTCCATAACTTGGGGGCCATAGCTGTGCATGCTCTTTTGGAAGTAGCTGTTAATCTGACCTTTGGATAATCTAATAGGTTCTTCCCTGTTGTCCTGAGGGTGCGGGGCGGATTGTGTAGGGAGAGGAGTTCCCTCAAGTAACTCGGGCCCAAGCCATGTAGGGCTTTAAAGGTAATAACCAACACCTTGTATTGCACCTGGAAGCTAATCGGCAGCCAGTGTAAAGATTTTAAGACAGGTGTTATATGGTCTGACCTGTAAGTCCTAGTAATTAATCTGGCTGCTGCGTTTAAAATTAATTGAAGCTTCTGAACCTGGTTACAAAGGTAGCCCCATGTAGAGCACATTACAGAAATCTAAGCAAGAGATTACTAGTGCGTGTACCACCGTTTCAAGGTCCTTTCGGTCCAGATAGGGACGCAGTTGGCATATCAGCCTAAGCTTACCTTTTACTTGTTGTTGTTGTTGTTGTTGTGTGCCTTCAAGACGTTTTGAACTTATTGCAACCCTAAGGCAAACCAGTGTGGTGTAGTGGAGACCAGGGATAAATTCCCATTTTGGCCATGAAACCCAAGGGTGACCTTGAGCAAGTCATATGTTCTCAGGCTGAGGGGGAGGCAAACCTCCTCTGAACAAATCTTGCCAAGAAAACTCCATGATAGGTCCATAAGACAGAGGGCACACAACAAAACAAAAGTGAATCTATCATGGAGTGTTCTGGGTCTGGGAATGTGTGACTCGCCCAAAGTCACCCAATGGGTTTCCATGGCGAAGTGGAGAATTGAACCCTGATCTCTAGAGTCATAGTCCAATGGCCAAACCACTACACCACTCTGGCTCCTTTTACTTTTACTTTATTTTTAGTAACTTTTACATACTTTTAAAAAACTGAATGCAGCAGTAAGATGCACAGTGTATTCCTGTACCTGAACCATTTTACTTTACCTTCCTGCCTCGTAGAGAGGCCATACTCCTGTATGCATGGGGAGATCTGCTGCCAACAAAGGGAGGGAGGTAATGGTGCTCTGGTAGAGGAAGATACAGAAATGAGAGAGAGCTGCACCATCCTGGGGGAAGAGTTCCCAGTAGGATGTTGGTCACCTCTAAACTGAACCCCCTTCCAAATAATCTGGATAGCCATGGCTGCAGTCAACATGTGTTGAAAATGCTGCTGCTTGATGCTAGGTCAGTGAATGGTAAAAATGCCATTCAGGACTTTATCCTGGATGAAAATTTTGACCTGGCATGTATTACAGAGACCTGGTTTTATGTGGTTGTTGAGGTTAATCTTTCCCAGCTTTGCCCATTCTCTGTGCAGCAGCAAGCAATACCTGCACTGGGTCGGGGTGGAGTTGCAGTGGTCTTTTGGGATAATATCCCTTGGCCAGGTGCTGTATCCCTCAGTCATCAGGGTTTGTGTTTATTTGAAGATGAGTGGCCAAGACAGGTTAGGGATTCCCTTGGTTTACCGCCCACCCCGCTGCTCAACAGTCTCCATACCTGAGCTAGCCAGGTGGTCTCAGGGATAGTGTTGGAGTCCCCACGGCTGGGGGACTTCAACATTCATGCTGAGGCTATCCTTTCAGAAGTCTACATGGGTTTGTCCCAAGTGATATCTGTCTCATTCATGCTGTAGGGCACAGTCTAGACCTTGTTTTCTAATAATGATGATCTGGGAATGGAAGAGCTTTCTACTGTTGTTCTTTGTTAATTGTTGTTGTGCCCTGCCTCAATCCATGGGGAGAGGTGGGTAAGAAATAATAATAATTATAATGATAATGATAATCATTGTTATTTACTGTTCTATTGTCATGGACAATTCACCTCTTGGTCAGATTTAGTTTTACTGGATGTTGCAGCATGCTGATATGGATTTCCTATAATTGTGATGAGGACAACTAGTGATATGTTTTATTTCAGCAATTGAAATAAACTTTTTATTTCAACAACTCAATCACTTTATTCTCCAATTCAAAACCAGAATTCAAGGCAACAATTTCATTAACCTATGCAAATATAATTATACCACAGAGTGTGCTCAGTCTGTTGCTGCTGTTAGCTACAAGTATTGCTTAATGTTTCTAACTCAGTATTAAGTATCCTAGGAGAGCCAAAGGAGAGTGTGGAGGTATGGAACACACTGGGTGAAACCTCAGATAAGGATTGGTTGTTCACCATCCGTCCCAAGACACCTGCTGACCATTCCACCTTGCTAGCCAAGGCATCTTGGCCATCCATCGGCTGTGGCTACTGTTGGGGAGTGGAGTGTTGCTGCTGCCTGACAACCTCTTCTGGATCTAGCAGGGCTGCTGGACAGGCTGGGAAAGTGAGGTGCGGGTGACAACAGCAGTGACCATGAACTACTCCCCTTCCACAAGGAAAGGAATCTGTGGCCGCTCCTGCCACCATTGCATCCCTTTCTCACTTAGCAAGCAGCCCCACCAGACCCAGAAGGGGCTGCAGGGTGGCAGCAGCACCCCATCCAGAAGGTGCTGCTGCTTCTCAAAAGCCACTGGTGGGAAGGGTCTGGCCTCCAGGTCTGGTGGGGCTGTTGGCCAGTTAGGAGGCACCTCCCTTTCCAGCTTAGCCAGCAGCTCCCCCATACCTTAAGGGACTGTTGAGTGGCAGCAGCACCCCACCCGCATCATGGCAGAGGAGGCCTAGCTGGCAGAGGGGGCCAGCTGGGGTATGTGCCAGTCAGCCTGGGGATGACAGCTGAGTTACTGAACTGGGGCAACACCAGCTCTAGTAACACCACTGTAGTACCCCAACCTAACTTTTGTTATTTCCACATGTGGAACTAACTGGCCCAGATAGTTTTGCTGTTGAGTAGGGGATTGGACTTTGCCATCCTAATAATAATAAGATTTATTTATATGCCACTCAATCACTGGGAATCTGGGTGGCTTACAACAGAGGGGATAATAGACAGTTCCCTGCCCTCAGGCTTACAATCTAAAAAGACACAACACAAAAGGAGAAGGGAATGGTGGAGGGAAAGGGGATGAGGTCCAGTGGTTTTTCTTTCCCTCTGAGGCCTGGACCAAGGCAGATGGACTGGAGGGAGGGCTCTTTTCTTAATCGAGGCTGGGCCTGATGTCGTTGGGCCTGTCCTTTCACTCCCTCTAAGGCCAGAAGATGACAGTTGGAAGGAGGGAGGGGAGGGCTCTTCCAATGTAGGACATTACAAAGAATGAATTGCAACGTTGAAACACAAATGGATTAAAAGCAATTTAAAGCATAAGGAAAGTAGAAGCAATCAATTTCCAAAATCCAACCAAAATAAAATAAAATAACATATTGGCAGTGCTGTCACTAGGGTTGGCATCACCCAGTACAGTAACGCATGGTGTCACTCCCCCCATTGACCTGCTCCCATACCACACCATACAGAATTCTTAGGAATTTTTTTTTGTATTGATGTAACTCACAAATTGAAATTCCCATATTTCACTGACTTTAATGGTAATAGTTGTGACATAAAGAACTAGCAAAATTAAAATTATATCTTTAAATTACAAGATCATACACACAGCCTAAATGTGATTCAAGTGAAAAAAAATCAGTAAAATGTGATGTTTCTGAAAGAAAAAATTAATAGAATAAAAATGCTTTAAAATTTTAAGAATTTTAATTTTTAAAAATTAAATTTTAAGTAATAATAATAATAATAATAATAATAATAATAATAATGCCCTTGAACTTCCCTTTTCTCCTCCCACTGAGCTTCACCCCATTCATGCCATCTCTTCAGCATTTTAAAGAGGCACAGTCAAATGCCACAGCCTGTTTCTGCCAAAGGCAGATCGTACTGCAAAAGGAAATTTCTGGTCTTAAAGCTGTTATTGAAATGTTAGCAGGACTTGTAGAGCTTAGGATTTTGACAGTAGCCAAAGGCAGATGTTTGGGGAGCAGTGGGGTCACCCTCTCTTAGGGCGTCACCTGGTGTTATCCTCACTCCATGCATCCCCTTAATGATGCCACTGCATATTGCACTAATGATGGAAGAAAAAGGACATCCAGCTTCCTTTTAAAGCAAGTTCCATTGCCTGGGAACAATCCCATGCTAGCCTAGCTAAATAGGCTACCTGAAATAAAATACAGTTTGTGGGATGTCAAAGCAAATTGTTCACTTGTGAAAACTTTTCCTTCCTGCTCTGTCTCTGTTTTAACTCTCCTTGGTTTTTGGAGAAATGTATTGGTGGTTCCAAATGCTGGACTTGATCTTAAGCTGAGTCCTCTTTATCCACTTTTCATTATGCAGGACATGCTTAACAAAACATACAGGACACCATTGCCTGATGCCCTTGAATAGATGTTGAAGCTTCCCTTGCAAGGACAAAGAAGCCACCTCCCCTTCAACAAGGTTTTCTCCTCTGCTAAAATGATGGAGAACAGCAGGCTCCTTTTGCTCTTTGTACTTCATCTGAGAGGCATCTGCTCCTCCTTTGTCAATGTCAACCGTGGGATGAAAGTGATGAAGGGTCAGTCTGTCTTCCTGTCACAAGAGGACTTGCAGTTTTCCATCCCCAAGGAGAAGGATGCTTGCAAAGTAGAAGTTGTGATGAACGAGCCAATAATGCAGAGAGTTGGGAAGCTAACCCCACAGGTATGTGGATTTTAGAATTAAAATTTCATGGGATGGCCAGGATTCTCTCAAAAGACATTGATGTGAGAGGGAGACAAAGAAGGAGGAGTGCTATCTGAAAGGACAGTGTGGCAATTCTCAAGTACAGTGGAGCCTTGCCTTACATGGGGAATCCGTTTACTAGTGAGTCAATGGGTCTACTTGAGTTGGGAGGATCAATAGCATTTAAGCCAAGCTCTCCAGATGTTGTTCATCATCCAGGTCTCCAGATGGTTCCTAGTATCCTCACCTAAGCTGGCTAGAACTGCTGAGACTTGCAGCCCAACAATATATCGGAGGTTGCATGATTTCCACCCCTTAGGCCATTGTGAAGAAACCTTGACTGTTAGTTAAAACTGGATATAGGTCTGGGAAACCTATCCACTCAAACCAAAACAATTATTAAACTAAGAATAGAGTCTGATATACACATTGAAAACAGAATGGCCTTGTATCAGATTTTTCCCCTCCACTGTTGGTGAATGAAAGAGCACTTTACCCTCGAGTGCTTCTTTTAATCATTGGGGAATTTATTCTGTTTGGTTTGTTAAGAACTACCATGAAGTATACTGGCTTCTTGTTTATATACACTGTGGATAGCCAATGCCTCCAGGGCAACACATAGTTGTGTGGAGGCCTCTACTGTATGTAAGGGCTCCTTTTAATTACTGGCCTTGTGATAATGGCATGACTAAAAAAATATAAGCGCACAGCAGACCATGTTCAATTCCAAGAAAAACCAACAGATGATAAATATACAACAATCTTTATCTCTTTTGTTCTGCCATGTTGCAATAGACATGTTTCGCATATCACCTTTCCTCTTCCTTTTAGCCTAGTAAACTTCCCATCTGGGTTGACTTGTGGGAAACTATTAGAAGGAAGCACTATTTGACTGAAGTGGTTACAGTTAAAAGCAGACCTTATCATAATGATGTGGTTGTCTGGTTAGTGCTGAAAGCAACCACCTGGCACCTCTTCCTCCTTCTCCAGTCTGGTACAGAAAATAAAATGTGTGAGATGACATTGTACTCCTCAGAGTTTCCTTGCCTGCAGAACATGTTGTGCAAAGCCCACAATGTCTATTTTTGTCTTGAAATTGCTGTGAAGGGGAAAGTATGTTTCTGGTGATGTGGATACAATTTCCTGGACTTCATATAAAAGGCTAAATCTCATGCTGTCAGTTCCCAAGTGACAGGATTCAAAATGGCCTATGCATTATAACTGCTACATGTAAAAATGGTTCCATGTATTTTTGTAAGTGTATGTGTACATGTGTGCTTGAACAGTGGGCCATTGGTATCTGCTGGGATTTTATTCTAGGACTTCCCGTGGATACCAAAATTTGTGGATGTGCAAGTCCCATTAAAAGCAATGGCATATTGAAATGGTATCCCTTATATAAAATGGCAAAATCAAAATTTGCTATTTGGAATTTATACTTGTTGAAAATATATACAAGCCAAGGATGCTTGGGTTCTCCCATATCCCTACTCAACAGCTTTCTCAGACACTACAATCAAACATAGAAGAGCACAGAATCATAGAGTTGGAAGAGACCACAAGGGCCATCCAGTCCAACCCCCTGACATGCAGTCAAAGCACTCTCGACAGATGGCCATCCAATGGATTGGGGGGGATGGGGGACAGATGGATGGACAGACGGACTGTAGTTTACTGAGCCTTTAATTCAAAATAGTCACCCAGGCTTGTTACAGACTGCCAAAATAAAGCTGCTTCAGGTCTCTTTGGAGGCATGCTGTTTAAATGATGCATGCATCCGAAGAATCCAGAAGCTGCACCAAAGCTGCACTCCAGTTCCTCCGGGCTCTTAGGACCCATGCATCATTTAAATAGCATACCTCCGAAGAGACCCGAAGCAGCTTTATTTTGGCAGTCTGTAACAGGCCCCAGTTTTCCTAATTGTCTTTGTTTGTTTCACTTATTTATAGGCTGCCTTTAAAAGTACAAAGCTTCCCAAGCTCGCATCTAAACAAGAAAATGCTTGATTTTGCTTAATTCTCTATCAGGTTGGCAGCAGAGTAAAGCATATCCCAAAGGACAAGATTAAAATCAGTCATAACAAGACTTTCTAAGGACTTTAGGATCAGGAATAGGAATGTTAAGCCTTTCCAAAAACATCAAGAGAAGGGGTTTGGTGGCTGGACCTCAGGGAGCAGATTTCACAGCTGCAATGCCTCTTGCCTTCTGGCAGCTGCATGTCAGCTTGTGATCCAGGCTGAATTTGAAACATTTATGTAAAATAAAGTTAATCAGGATGGTGTATTAATACTTTATTCATTATGTTTCAGAAAGCAGAGGTCATCCTTTCAGCAAAATAATTTTCTTTATTAAGTTTCTTATTTTTGGCATTGTTTTCTTTTTTTCACTGTATATGGAAAATGCGAATTATGGCGAGTAAGGCTGAAAAAATAACTTTAATGGTTGAGTTGCAGAGTTTTGGGAGGCTCTAGCCATAAATGAGGGCAGGGCTGGTCCAATCATGAAGCCAAGAGGAAGACGATTGAGAAAAGGCAATAAAAATTGTACAGTGGGTTGCTTTATTTGCTTCCATGGGTGTGTTAGGAAGTTTCTAATTAGGGGATTGCTTAATTAACTCAAATTGCTGAGAGGGGGGTTAATAATGCCCTCGCAAGACCGTGTCCCTTATTGTATACCAAAGGGCAAAATAATCCCTTAAGAGATGACGCGGAGACAGACTTCTCCAATTGAAGTTCAAATATTTAATAAAGGGAAAACAAACATTCAGCAAAGGGCATACACACACAAGCACACACACTCAATGTTCAATGAAAGTAAAGGAGGGAAATGTGGGAATAGATTGAGAAAGGCAGTACTATGGGTGATACTTCTGAAGGCTTCTCCGGGAATCCCATGCAGATGTGGCTCATGAATGACATGGGGAATGTGGGGGGGAAATGGCCAAGGGATCTAAAATCAAAGTCCAGTCTAGTGTGGAGCCAAGCTCTATTCTGAAAGTAGCACACCTGATTGAGCAAATTTAAGGGTTTTTATAGGCGAAATCTAGCCTCTAGCGATGAGCTTAATGATTTGGCTGAAACTTAGACAAATGTGTTTAATCCCCTGGGCTTTGTTAAGCCGAGGTGTAGGATAGCCTGGTCAATGCAGTCAGGTCTTGACACAATCGGAGGAAGACCAACAGGTAAATGGGTGGGTCATTGATTTGATCCCTGGCCCATTAAGTGTGAGACTGAGAACAAACAGTCAGTATTGTGTTGGTTTTGGAGGTGCTGGCTCCCTCATTAATAACTCTCAAGCTACCTTTGGGGAATTTCCATGTGCTAGGGATCCTGCCTCTTCCCTGGCAAGCTGCCTCCATGGTCTTCTTGCTTCGGAGAAATGGCGGCTCTGCTAGGTGGTCAGTTTGAGCTCAGAGTGAGCTCCACACTCCAAAATTTTATAAAAATAGAGTTGTTCTAACAGGTGCCGGGAAGAGGAGGAGGCATTAAAAGGATTTTTGAACAACAATCATTTCTCTAAAACGCACAAAATAGTAACAGAATTAATAAGGAGTTTCTTGCACTGCTAAAAAAAACCCCAGTTTACCTCTCCTGAGTTGAAATCTAATTCAGGAGGCAGCCAGGTTCTATCGCATGTAATTTGTCGCTGAATTCGCCAGCAGAAAACAGCCCGGATGCAACCCAGCTCCCAGGAATGCTTGGGAAGTTGCTTTTCAAAGTCAGGAGTTTTCCGACTTTGAAAAGCGGCTTGCTGAGCGCTCCTGAGACCTGGGATGCATCCAGGCTGTATTTGGTGGCAAATTACGTGTGATAGGACCTGGTTGCCTTCTGAATTAGAATTCCACTTGGGAGAGGTAAACTGGATTTTTCTAGTGGTGCAATAAGGTCCTAAACTATATTACTCAACAAAAATAAATACTACTGTTTCTCCCCGCATATATGCCCTGATGGATATATGCCACTATTTTTCTACTTCCTCATATATAACAACATATTTATGGCTCTACAACCTACCAACACTTTTTGTTTTACAAAAACTAAAATTGATTTGTATCCCCATTGATATTGCAAATATATAATAGACAATTCCCAATTAAGATTTTTTCAAAGATTTCTCTTTGACGAACATTGTCAATTTGGTCATTTCAGCAAGTTTAGTTATCATCAAGAGCCAATCTTCTTGGCTTGGTATGTCGGTGTCCTTACTTCTCTGAGCACATGTTATTCTTGCTACTGAAATCATATATTGTAGTGCCCTTTTATATCCCCCCCCTTATTTTGATCAGTCAGTATTTCAAGCAGAAAAACATCTAGTTTCATATCTATCTTGATATGTCCTCTAGCACTGAATAAATTTGGGTCCAATATTTCTGTGCCTTAACATAGATCTGCCACATATGAAAAAAAGACCATATCTTATGTTTACATTTCCAATTTTTCCAAAACTTATTTTCCAAAACAAAAAAATTGTTTTGGCCTAATTATTTTTTTAATGGAGGAAGGTTACAATTGCTTCATGCCACCTGAAGGATATCCAAATACTTCTCTGTGTCATGTTGGTATACCATAAAATATCACTCCAGTATGGATAGGCCATTGAGAGAGCATCATCACCTGAGCAGCCTTCCCCAATCAGACACCTCCAGGTGTAAGACCTACTACAACCCCCATGATCGCAGGAAGGAGATGATGGAAGTTGTAGAACAACACATCTGGAAGTGCCAGGTTGGGAAAACTGAAATAGAGCAGTCCTTGGAGTGAAAATAATTGGAACCTGCCCTTGTTTAGCTAGAGGTTGTTAATTTAACCAGGAAAAGCTGCATTATGCAAGAGCTTCTCCTATGATCTCGTTTGTTGTCATGAAAGTGAGTAATGTACTAGGAATGTGTGACAATTTAATTACAAATTGTAATTGAAAAGTAGTTGAAGTGGAAATAAAAGCAAAGCCCGACATTAATTAGGAAAAGATTTAGCTCTCTTTTGTTGTACTTGTTAAATTTATGGACAATTATGGCTGCCTGTTCATATGAAAGGAAAACATATTAAGAAGCATAAAACAGATGTTTCTTTTTAACAAAGCAGATTGTGTCTACTTTATAATCACTGGCAAGAGTCCTGTGGAGGAAAAAGCTTTCATTATTTATCTCCCTCATTATCAATTAAGAGGAGGAACTAATGATGTCTTATGGATTTTTTTTTTGATGAACATTATTACCATTATTCTCCCATGGATCACTTAGCTGATACTAGGTTATACATATCTCGTTGTGTTACAAGATGGTAAATTCTCACAGCAAAAGTGTTTTGAAACATGGGGTTTAAATTGCCTGTGAGCCTCCCTCTTGCCATTCCTGTGAGCATCTGAAGTCATTGCCCCACGTGGGGCTTACAATGGCTTACTTTTACATCAGCCCCTAAAACAAATGTAAACGTGCGTTGACTAAGAGCAACATCTGTTTTCTTTCAAATTTCTTCCTGCATGACCAGCAGTCATATGTGAGACAAAATGAATGCTGCATTAACAGCATTTATACCGCACAGTCAGAGAGGCACAAATGTGCTTCTTATTGTCTTTTTCTCTTTCTTTCTTTCTTTCTTTCTTTCTTTCTTTCTTTTTCTTTCTTTGAGTGGGAGGAAAGTATGTGAACTCAAGAGGAACAGGCTGTCCCTATCATTAGGCTGAGGAATGCTGGCTCCTTTGGATAACAGGCCATGAGGTATAATTAAATGGAGCAAAGAGAAAATTATGTAGAATATAACATTTTTGCCACCCATGATGGTGTGTGTGTGTATCTTTTGTCACAAACATGTTATGGGTCAGCTTTGAATATAGAACATATACTAAAAAACAGATGTTTGTAAAGGAACAGATGTTCTAGCATAAATAAATAAATAAATATCCAGTTGTAAGTACTTGGCTGGACAGGAAATATGTATACAATACACACACACACACACACACACACACACACAATGCAGTGTTTATTGGTTACCCATTTATTTGTAAGGCACAATGTTCTGTTTAAAAACATTGTGAAGTATATCATTATGCCATATATGATCATGAAGCACATTTATCTAAAGTGTGCAAGAGACAAACAGGCATTTTGAAGATGTGTACATTGGTACAAGAGGCTTGGACACACAAAAGGATAATACAGTTGGCTTGAGGTCCCCATCATATCTGTATTTCCCAAAATATATCACTTTCTCTGAGGCACTTATGATAGAGTATTATTATTATTATTATTATTATTATTATTATTATTATTATTAACCTTTATTTATAAAGCGCTATAAATTTACACAGCGCTGTACATACAATCTTTTTAATTGGACGGTTCCCTGCCCTCAGGCTTACAATCTAAAAAGACACAACACAAAGGGAGAAGGGAGTGGTGGAGGGGAAGGGGCCTCTCTAGTAGGATAATACATATAAAATACATAGCAATACATGAAATGATTCAATAAAACAGGCAACAAAAGAACATTAAATAGCAAGTGACAGTTATGCAATGCCTGGGAACGCTTCTCTGAACAGGATGGTCTTCAGCTCCGTTTTGAAGCTGGTTAAAGAAGAGATGGCCCTTGTTTGCAGGGGAAGACGGTTCCAGGAGTGAGGGGCAGCGAGTGAAAAGGGGCGAATCCGAGATGGGGCAGAGGAAATCCTGGGCTGGGACAGCAGACCTTGGCTACCAGAACGGAGGGCCCTAGTGGGAAGGTGAGGAGAAATAAGGTCTGATAAGTAAGGAGGGGCCAGTCCATGGAGGGCTTTAAACGTTGACAGCAGGAACTTATACTGAATGTGGAAAGGGAGGGGGAGCCAGTGAAGGGATGCCAACACAGGAGAGATGTGGTCAGAGAGGTGGGTGGAAGTGATAATGGATAATGGAGAACATTTCTTAAATAGGCACCTGAAATCTGTAGGCAAAGCTGTCTTGTAGCATCTTTGAGATTAACTGTGCTAAAGGAGTTGTAGCATAAACTTTCGTAGACTGGGTCTACTTCCTCAGATGCACATCTCCATGCTACAAAATCCTTTGCATACTGATATTCCAGACTAACATGTCTTTGAATTTCGTGCCTGAAATCTGTTTGCAAAGAAGTAGCCATGTTACTTTCTTGCAGCATAAAAAGGAGGAAGGAAAGGGGAGGGGAAAATGAACTGTGGTAGCACCTTTAAGACTAATTGGTTTTCTTTTTTTCATGAGCTTTTATGTATATAAACCCACTTCTTTGGATTTTGTTTTTGTTGTATGCCTACAAGTCATTTCCAGATTATGGCAACCCTAAGGTAAACCTATTGTAGGGTTTTCTTGACAAGATTTGGTCAGATGGGGGTTGCCCTAGCCTTTATCTGAGGCTGAGAAAGTGTGACTCACACAAGGTCACCCAATGGGTTTCATGGCCAAGATGTGAATTGAATCCTGGTCTCCAGAGTCATAGCCCAACATTCAAACTACTACATCACACTTGTTCCTGCTTTTTTGGATACCATTCATTGCCACGTGATACTGCATCTGAAGAAGTGGGTTTATAGCCATGAAAGCTCATGCGAAAATATATAATGGATATACCTTACTTGAGAAAGGAATTACAGCCATGACATAACCACAGCAGTGTGGGGCCAGCACATCCTTCAAGTAGTTCAGATTGTTCAATATGTGATTTTAGACATTTCCAAAGGATATGATAAAAAGGATCTTAATTCTTCTCACTCTCAATGAGAAACTGTCAGGATATATTTTTACCCTATGTATTTTGTGCATATGGTTGGTACTTTTCTCCAAATTATTTCTAATTTTCAAGACAAACAAAAATGAGCTGAGAGGGCAACATTTACCCACACTTTCACAAAGTCTGTCTTTTACAGGTATTTGATTGCCATTTTCTTCCCAACGAAGTCAAGTACACTCACAATGGGTGTCCAATTCTTGATGAAGACTTAGTCCTGTTGAGGCTATACAGGTAAGTGACAAATGTGATATTATTAATCAAGGATTGTTTCTAAGGCAAAACAAGAAAATTTCCACAATTTATTACAGGTTTGAGTCTCTTTTTTCCAAAATCCAAAATTTTAGGAGTTACAACCCAAGTAGTGTAGTCTGTACATTTGCGAGGCTGGAGAGAGATACAGTGCTGGAGATGACTGTTTAGAAGGTCTCCAGGGACTGCTCTACATACCTGCTTCCACCTGCAGCAGCAACACTTTTGGTCATTCTTTTGCAAGGCAGAAGCAGGTGGCTGGCACATACCAGGTCCCTAATATAAGATAAAATGGTGTAGTATTTGGAGATGGCAGAGAGACATGGCTGTAGAGAGCAACTTGAATTTTGAGCTGGCTATCATTGTGGAGGCCACTGCTGCCTCAAAAGATGCTCTTCCTGGGCTTGTTGCCTGCAAACATATGGATTACATGCCTCCTCCCAACCTGTCTCCCATTGCCCTCTTTTGCTATTGCCACATCAGAAAGTTCACTTCATTTTCATGCATTTCCCCCCAAAAGCAGGTTTTTGAAATCTCCTCAAGATCTTCTCTAGCCACGTCTCTGCAGAGTTGTGCCACTCTGTAGCCTGCAAATACTACACAATTTATTTTATATAAAGGAGGCTGATTAATGTATGGTAGACTTCTGGAGAGCCCTCCAGGCATCTGCTTCTAACTTCAAGGTGGCAGCAGTAGTCGTTCATTCTCAAGGCAAAAGTAGACAGCTGGGCATTATTCCAAAATCCCCAAATATCCAAAATCTGAAACACTTCTGGTCCCAAGCATTTCAGTTAAGGGAAGACTCAATTTAAAAAGCAAATCTAGTCCAAGACAGCTTGCTGCCTGAAGTGTATACAATGGTGCTCCCTACCCATTTAATGTACCTAAACCAAAAGGACTGGCAGGTAAACCTGTCCTCAACACTGAGGAAGGGACAACACTGCAGACTGCATGTCACACAGTTCTCTCCTCCAATGTATGCCATCTCTCAGCATCTGCTGTCTTAGGTGACTGTCTTACTCTTACCTAATGGTAGGACCAGCCCTGATAAAATGGGAAATCTAATTTTATCCAAATGGTTTATTTCATGAATTATTTTTAAAATCCCCGTCTCACTGCGTAGTAGTGATTAGCTGTACCAGAGGATCTGTGTAACTTAACAGTTTATTCTCTTCTTTAGTATGCCAGTAAAATGGTGGATCTCTGTCTTACCACCAATGGAAGCAGCTGTTGCTGTTATCATCAGGGAACAACACTGGTCCCAACAACGCAGTCTCTGAAGGCAGTAGTGGCTTCTCTGATCTTGATAGTTCCTGGCCAAATTCTTTCTTTCTTTCTTTCTTTCTTTTTTGGTGTGGGTGGTGGTGGTGAATGAAAAGGGTGACAATGAGAAAGGTGAATGAGAGAGAGATAAACAGGTTCCTCCTTTTCCTAATGTCCTTGTCCTACTTCCTGAACCCAACCCTCTCTTTTCCCTCTCTCACCCTCATGCCTCCTTTTGATTTTTAAACAATCTCTCTAGAGTCTTAGTACTACAGCAATAGGCTCATGTGCAAAAAAGGTCAATCTCTTCTCACAAACTTTAGTAAACTTGAGAATTCAAATGGAGGAAATCCTTCAGTGATGGCCTCCAGCCTTTCCCAGTTATGAATGCCTACCTTCAGCCCTAATTGAAACTGGCTAGCTTGTGTTTGGGAAATATATTTTCTTGAACACAGGGTGTAGTGGTTTAGCACTATGGCCCTAGAGAAAGTTATAATAATTAAAAACACCAAAAGGAGATACTGGAGAAGGCAGAGAATGGAAATAGGGCAGAGGGGAAAGATTTGCTGAATTGTGATAAACAGCTATAGGCATGCTAATTATAATTTATGATTATCTATGGGCACTGATATTATGTGTGGGTTATATTAGTTAGTATAATGCAGGTCTTAAAAATGCATGCAGTAGCATGTGCCATGGATAAATCGAATATAATGGAGGCCATATCTGGTGCATATCTTTTTATTACAATTTGTGAATTTCAGCATATGCAGATATTTTTCTACAACAGCTTCTTAAAATTCTACTATTTTATTTGCTTGTTTTTCTTATCCTTTGCAGATTTACTGAAACTGAAACATACACAGAAATATTCACCCTTCGTGTAAAGTTAGTGGAACCAGATTGTAATATTATCAAGATGAGCTCTATTGCTCTGGAGGTTTCTGAGTTTCACGGCCTCTCTAACGTAATTAACAAGAATGTAATTAATTTGGACTACAACAGGAATATTAACTTGGAGTGTACTATAAGCCTGAACTCTGTAGAAACTTTCCTACCATCCCATGGCCAGCTTGTTACTGGAGAGGTCAAGGAAGAAGAACCTCGTGGAGATCAACCTCACAGTTTTTCCCCATCATCTGGTAGGTCGTTCTTAATTTTTATACCTGTGTTAGCACACCCTCCAATTGTCCTGATTTAGTAAAGAGAGTTCCAGTTAATCCTCTGTTGTACGACTTTTTCAGCAGCTTTTAAAATGTCCCAGTTTTTCTGTGCTCCCCCCGATTTCCCCTTTTGTCCTAAGATTAATTCAGTTGCTGCAAACTGAATTCAACTTCTAAAAGTAGTTTAGACGTTATTACTTCAGCATGAGGGACGGTGGCATCAGGAGTCAGCACCCCCATTGACTTTCTCCCATACCAAACCATACAGAATCCTTAGTAATGTTTTTTGCACTAATGCTACTCACAAATCTTTATTCCCATATATCACTGAATGTAATGGGAATAGTTGTGACATAAACAACTAGCAAAATTAAAACTAACCTTTTAAATTACAGTATCATATGTAATGGGATTGTGGCTCCATTGAAAAAGAGGATGAGTTTTAGGACCCTATCATTTCCAACTTCTAAAAATGGCTGTGGAAGCGGCTTAGACGACCCCGGCTGCATCCAGGATGGACTTGGGCAGCGATTTGGTAGTGATTTAGGTGTGATAGGAACCAGCTTTTTAAACCCTATTATCCCCTCTGTTGTAAGCTGCCCAGATTCCCAGTGACTGGGCGGCATATAAATAAATCCTATTATTATTATTATTATTATTATTATTATTATTATTATTATTATTATTATTATGTGATAGGGACCTTAAAATTGAACAGCAAACAGAAGAGTCACACAGGTCAACATTACAATTTTCTCTATTATTGTGTGGCATAGTGTCTTTCTGTATAAATTATAGTGCACATAGTGCTTAAACAAACTGTGCGCAGATCTGCATCTTGTTTTCAGTGGTGCAGAAGTGTCTACTCCTGCATCTAGCAAAGATGGTATATAAAACATTATTTGCAGCCCTGTGAGATAAAACTCAGATGACACAGCTATTTCTGACTTATGTTGATACATATTCCAGGAAACCCAGCTGGTGTTTATGAACTATTTGATCCCTTGGTGGTTATTTTAACTTTTCTCATGATAATTGTCAACATGATCACCGTATAATGGTATTTATTGAAGGCTTCCCTTCACAATATTTTTCAGTGTGGCTTTCCATGCAAATTTCAATAGATAATTACAGTAAGATATACAATAGTGATCAATAACACAGGCATAAACAAGTTACAGTGCTTCCCATGGATGATTAAAACACAGGATGGGTGACAAGTACCTGACTGAGCGTTGCATTCCAGGCTTGAAGACCATTCAGAACATCAAAGTGAGCTGCCAAGATTTTCTCCTGATGGGTCTTAGATACCAGCATTTGGATCCTCCTTCACCCAGCATTGATTACATTCCCATCAGACTGGATCTTACGGATCGCAGAAGCAAGACTGTGTACAAGGTAAATAGAGTCTTACACCCATGCACATATTTCTGGATTACCTTATCTTCTGAATAAGATGGGCAGCCATCATCCATCTTAAACCCAACAGATATCCATGCCCCAGTGGATTTTAAAGCACAGATGTTCTGCTACAAATAGTCTAGATCTGGGGCATAGCTTTCCACAACACTTACTCTTGCCATTTCCAGCAGACTTCACAGCAGGCATTGTGGGTAAGAGAAGAAAGGAACCTTACGTCCCTGTGAAGCTTGCTCATTGTGAGAGAGCCCATTACCAAGCTACCAGTCTGCCACTCACTGTATCCCTTCTTCTTAGCCCCCTTCTTAGCCCCCTCTTAACCTAATTCTTAGCCTCCTAATAAGATTATCTTTAAGTGAAATAAATTGACCTCCTAAAATGACCAAGCATCTGATGGTGCCAGAATCTAGAAAGTCTCTTGACAGAATCATCTCAGAAGAGGCTAAACACAATCAAGAAAAACAGATGATTTTTATCATTAGGCTTCTCCATAACATAAAACTTATTGGATCACTGGTCCTAGTCATTACAGAACAATTCTTATCTTTCCATAAACATCCCTGAACTCTAAACCTACTTCCACCTTCACACCTTCCTCTCAGATGGCCAAGTTTCTCACTAACTATAACTGTGGACAAGTCTACACTTAGGGGAAACGTCTGAATGGACTTTCTATCTTTTCCACCCCTATACCACTCTGGAACCTAGCAGACTTGTAATCAGGACTCAGTGTTTTGGTTCCCTTCCTCGAACTGCAGATAAAGAGGGCATATCAAATTCCAGCATGGCATAGTGGTTTGTTGAACTATGAGGTTTGATTCCCAGCTCGGCCATGAAACCCACTGGGCGACCTTGGGCAAGTCACATGCTCTCAGCCAAGAAAGCCCCATGATAGGGTCACCTTAGGGTCTCTGTAAGTTGACAACAACTTGAGGGCACAGAACAACAATCAAATAGCGTGTAGCCCACTAAACACACTTGTTTGATTATGTTCCTCTAGGTCACAACGTTTCTAGGTTTAATCTCATGTCATTTTCAAGCACCTTTCCTGAACAAACCGGGCAGATGATGGAATTATCTAAGAAACTGATCCATGGAGGAAAACGTTACATCAAAACGCTCCAATTAATCATGGACAGTCTAGTGTATAGTTTTGTCACTTGATTTGTTGCTTCTTTCTGTTCCACAGTCTGAGCATGCTTGGATTCCTGTTCAGATCAGAGGAGCTATATCTAACCAGGCCCCACAAGCCGCTTTCATGGCTATGTTCATTCTGGAAGCAGACCAGTTCATCTTGAGCCCATTGTCAACAGCTATACTGGATGCGGAAGATGGTGAAACACCCAAATCTCTTCTTGTCTTCAACATTACCAAGCCACCCCAAGAAGGGTACATCACTCACCTGCAAGATCACACAAAGCCTGTCTTGTCCTTCACGTGGAACAGCCTCAATGATATGCTTATAGCATACCAGCCTTTAAACAGGAGTCATACCGAGAGGAGAAATTATGAGGTAAATGAAATGAGATGGGTGTCCCAGCTCTTTGCAGCTGAGAATTTCACATGCTTTGTGCAAACATGATATACAACATGAAAGGGAGTTGCCAGGCAGAGCTAGCCCCACCATTGAGTGCAGTGGGGCAACTGCCATGTGTGAATGTACTCAGCCATTCCATTCTGGGTGTATTCACACTTCAGAGTTAATGCAGTTTGGCACCACTTTAACTGCCAATGCTCTATCCCACAGAATCCTGGGATTTGCAGTTTGGTGAGGTACCAGAATGAACCAGCATGGTGTAGTAGTTTGAGTGTTGGTCTATGACTCTGGGTTCAATTCCCGGCTCAACCATCTAAACCCTCTAGGTGACCTTGGGCAAGTCACACTTGCTCAGCCCCAGAGGTTGAAATGGCAAACATCCTCTGTACAAATCTTACCAAGAAAACTCTGTGATGGGTTTGCCTTAGGTTCACCATAAGTCGGAAGGTAGTTGAAGACACACAGCAACAACAACGAGGCACTAGAGCTCTCTGACAGACCAGGTTGAATGCTTCATTATGCAGCAGTGTCAAACTGCATTAATTTTGCAGTGTAGATGTAGCCCTAGTGGCTTCACAGGCTGTTTTGCTCACAGTGTTCTTTGGCACAGTAATATCAAGTAATTAAATCATGAGAAAACCAGGTGAGCCTTTGCTTGCAGGTACATGGGAACCATCACTGCGCTTGAAAGTTTTGCAACTGTTTTTAACTGGATGAATTAACTGATGAAAGCTTGCTGCGCCACCAGAAATATTTCCCACATGACAATCATACCCTTATGGCAGTTTTTAAATAAGTAGCTGTGCTAGTTTCTTGCAGCATAAAAGGGAGGAGGGGAGAGGAGAAAAGAAATATAGCAGTAACTTTTAAGATTAACTGGTTTTAATTTAGCATGCACTCTTTATTTTAGCTGTAAAAATCCCATGGAAATAGAAATAGTGCTCCCTCTTGTGGAAATTGAAATAAACAACGCAGAGGGTGATATGGGGAATGGAATGAGATATAGGCTTTTGGTTTAAATTAAGTGGGCTCTTCAAATGTCCTTGTGTAATTTTAATAAACAGTATGTCTTCTTTTTGTATTACAGGTGGAATTTGAAGTTCATGATTTGTACTTTGAGAAGAGTTCACCAATCACTCTCTATATATCTGTCAGAACAACAGATACAAATGCTCCTCGGGTTTCATGGAATACAGGTGAGGATTACTTTCACACTGAACAACATTATAATACAACATGGAGCTGCAGGAGTCAAGTACAATAAACCATGCTCTGTACACTATAATAAACTTGACTGCTGTCCAAAAGTACAATGGAGAATGCCAGTGTGGAAGTAATACTATCTTGCCAGTACTATTACCTTCTGTATATGGAATGGAAGGAGACAACTTGTCCTTTGCCCCAAGCAGGAATATTTATTGGGATGATCCTGATTTTATGGTAAAGGTAGGTGTGGAAGCTATCACTGAGTTTGTCTTTGTCTTAATAGTTACAGTTTGTTTGTTCTATTCTGAGAAGGCCTGGATGATGTTGAGGATCTGGGCTTCCAGCTCACATGATTTTCCCATTGCATCCACCCTCACAAAATGCACAGAGTATCCTGGGTTGGAATCATATGGAAAATCTTCATATGGAAGTCTGGAAGTCTTGGCCTAAACTGATGTTTACTAAAATGCTTAATGTTTTAGATCAGGAGTAGAGAATCTATGGACCTTGATATATTCCATCTCCCATTGTTCCTGACCATAATCTATGTTCACTGGGGCTGATGGGAGGTGGACAGTATGAGGGGTCAGCAGGTTAGTTTCAGGCAGTAATTCAAAGAGCTTCTTGCCTAGACCAGATAATAATAATAATAATAATAATAATAATAATACTTTCTTTACGTAATAGATTCTAACTGCTTGCTCACTTTCCCACCAACCTCCTTAAAGCATGCCTTTTCAGAAGAGCCCTGCTGTGTGAGACCACGATCCTATACAGTCTAGCATTCCATACAAGCTGTGGCCTATGGGAAGCCCAAGGGCAGGCATTGAGGGCAATAGCATCCTCCTACTCATGTTCCCAGCAATTGATATTGCTTCCTGTCCTTGTACTGTTTATGATCATGATAGCCACATATAGTTTTACTCCCATGAAAATAACCTTTTGATAGCCCACTCATCCTCTTATTTTCCCTCCTTAGGTCTTGATCTCTTGGAAGGACAGTCACGACCAATAACATGGAAGCATTTTCAGATTGTAGACAATGATGATATCAGTGGTGTTCGGTTAGTCACTGTTGATGGTTTACAGCATGGACAGCTCACTGTAAGAGGTATCCTATTCTGGGTGATGTTTGTTCACAGATGTCACTATTTATTCATTTACTGTAACTAAAGTACATTGATTGATTCACCCTTACTGCTGCTTTGACAAGAAGATTTTAATTGCATGCAGAGATCACTATTGGGTTAATGAGTGGGCAGTGGTTATGCATGTACATATTTATGAGAACTGTACATCACTCATGTGGAAGCATAATTTCTGACAAACAACATATTTGGGTAACTTCTGCACATCTTTCAGCGTAAGAGTGGTCTCCGCATTCTCCTGAATCAAGGGAGAGGAGAGGCTGCTGCCATAAGTATGAATTTACTATGGTGCATCAATATACTTCTCAGATCTTTAGAGGGAAGACCATATGTCAATAGAGCACATGCAAAAAGTTGCACACAGAGACTAATCTTAGGCATTTTCAGCCAAAATTTATTGGGCAGATTATATAGGAGGAGGGGTCCTGTAGGTAACCTGGACTCAAACCATATATAGAGTTCTACCTATTATAGGTTATATCTCTAGGTTTTCCAGGTCTTAGGGCCTAGACCGTCTTCTCTAGTCCTCAGAGCAAGGATACTGCCTTGAGAAGCAAATGCATGTATATTTTCTTCCTTTGTTAGACTGAGTATTTTTTATTTGAATGGCAAACTCTGTGCAAGTTGATGCTTGATGAATTATGTTTAATGACATCATGGGGGATACCCCTTATGACCTCATCAGAGAATCTCTCTGAGTCTCATGTTTTGGCCCTGAAAACGCTAGTTTTCTCCAACACATTGTTGACTTCTTGAGTGAATTTGTTGGTGTCCGTGGCATTCCTCTGTCTTGTGACTCTTGATGCAGCTCATTGATCATACCAATAAAGTTTGGTTGATATCTCTTATGAACTTAACCATTTCAATTCCTGATCTTCACCTTGACCTCTTATACAGTCTCACCATTTTGAAAACAGAACACCCACAAGACAAGACTAAGGATGATTTGTACATCCCTATTTATTTTGTACTTCAAGGTTTTAATGTTTATTTGTCAACTGGTAGCCATGCCCTATGAGGCGTGTTTTCAAAAAGGTGAGCCTGGAGAAGAGGCGGTTAAGAGATGATATGATAGCCCTGTTCAAATATTTGAAGGTATGTCATATTGAGGATGGAGCAAGCTTGTTTTCTGCTGCTCCAGAGAACAGGACCCGGAGCAATGGATGCAAGATCCAGGAAAAGGGATTCCTCCTCAACATTAGGAAGAACTTCCTGACAGTAAGAGCTGTTTGAGAGTGGAACCCACTCCTCTGGCATCTGGTAAAGACTCCTTCTTTGGAAATTTTTAAACTGAGGATGGATGGCCATCTGGAAGGGCTGCTTTGATTGTGTGTTCCTGTATGGTAGGGGATTGAACCTGCTGGCCCTTTTGGTCTCTTCCAGCTCTATGATTCTATATGACTATTATGAATTACCGTCTTTCAGGAGAAAAGGGATTCCTCTTCACAGTCTCAGACCTTAAGGCTGGTGTTGTACGTTACCATCATGATGACAGTGATTCCACGAAGGACTATATTGTCTTTAGGATCTTTGATAATCGCCACAGTAGCCGCCACAGGTTTCCTATCAACATTCTGCCTAAAGACGACAGTCCTCCATTCCTGATTAATAATGTGGAGATAGAGGTTCATGAAGGACAAGTGATTCTGATCCAAGGGTCAATGCTCCAAGCCTCTGACATGGACTCCAGTGATGACTACATACTCTTTAATGTCACCAAATTGCCACAGGCAGGAGAAATCATGAAGAAGCCTGGACCAGATCTTACTGGTAATATATTAAAATGGAAAAGCCAAAAGGCTAATGTGGTAAAATGCAATAACTCCATTTTTTGAATTGATTTTCAAGGCCAGTATTATCCTTTAACCTTGAATGTTTTCAGGTTTATTTTCATTTCCATTTAATTCTTGTGATAACTACTGGTCACACCTTATTAACTCTACTGTTGTCTCATTCTTCTTCTGTGGCTCTTGGCTTGAAGATTTTTTTAAATCAAATATACAAATTAAAGTCTGTGGATTGAAATGGATTTGCTTGCATTTAAGAGCACATCATGGTTGTACCAGTGTTTAGATGCTAAACCTAAACAAAACTAAAGTCTGTAATAAAACAATCTCTTATGTGTGGGTTCTCAACATGAATTTTGAACTGCATGTATTCTTGGCTTGGATCCTGAGCCACTTTTGTGAAGTAAGGCTGTCATGGCTTTATATTTAATCATTCTTAACATGGAATCAGAGTTAGACTGAGAGTATAATTGTTGTATACAGTTATAATTTGGTTGAGAACTAATTCCTTTCTGTCTTCGAGTCAACAGGTTATCCAGTCACTAAATTCCTTCAGAAAGATCTTTTCAATGGAATAATTTACTACCGTCACTTAGGAGGAGAAATATTTGAAGATTCAATTGAGGTTATTCTCTGTGATAGCCATGAGCCTCCTAATCTTTCAGAAATTCAGGTATGTGGATTGTGGGATGAAGGAAAAGCCTACACCGATCTATAGTCAAACGCTTATTTCATTTACTGTTTACTAGGAAAGTACCAGTGAGCACTGTGAAGTGTTCCCCTAAGCAAACATCCATAAGGATATACTGGAAATGTATGAGAATTCAATTCTAACAATCAGATGGGAAAGGTACATACCAGACTGAGTCGCCCTTATCTAAAATGCTTTGGACCAGAAGTGCTTTTACTTTATTTTTTGGATTTTGGAATACCTGTATTTGCACATATGTATATAATGAGATATCTTGGAGATGGAACCCAAATCTAAACATAAAATTCATTTATGTTTTGTATACACCTTATAAATGTAGCCTGAAAGTAATTTTATACCTAATATTTTTAATAATTTGCGCATGAAACAAAGTTTGTCTTCAGTGAATCATCAGAAAGCAAAGGTGTCACTACCTCAGCCACCCTTGTAGACAAGTTTGGATTTGGAGCATTTTGGAATTCTGTATATGGGATACTCAACCGGTAATATTAATGACAAATGTGTTTAGCAAGTTTAAAGGCTGTCTATAAAGGGTACGCATCTTATGGCCCACTAATATTTTGTTGTACTTCATTTCCCATGATCCCTTACCATTCACTAGGCTGACTAGGTCTAATGCAGATTGCAGTATCTACAAGACCTAAACTAAAATTTTCATTTCACTCAGCCAATAAAGGGTGGTAGTGGAATGAAACGTAGGTAAACATAATGGTGGGCTTTTTGTGTCCAAGCTGGCTAGAGATAATGCAGTCCAAGAATAACAGGTTAGGGATATCTGGTGTACATATTTAAATATAGCAGTCATTGGTCATGGACAATTCTGAAAGTATGCTTTTATAACATAATGTAATGTGTTTATTCTTACTGAAGTAAAATTGATTATGGGTCACTTATTTTAATTATCTGCTCTTTTGACATGTTTCTTCCAGTGAATGCTAAAAGGTTGTTTTCTGAGAGACAGAATATAAAAGCTTGCCATAACTGTGTAGCATTTGAACTGCAATAATTAGCTGCAATAAGTTGCAATATATTGCTTGTCAGTATATCATTTTTGCCCCCAAACCCTTTTACTAGGTAATAAGAGTGCACATAATTCCTGTGGATGATCAGCTTCCCAAAGAAACTTCCGGAGTAAAACGCCATCTGACTGTCAAGGAAACAGAGATTGCCTATTTGACAAAGAAACACCTCAACTTCATAGACACAGAAGCAGAAGATAGAGAGCTCATCTATACAGTCATTTCTCCTCCATTCTTTTCTTCATTTCATCAGTAAGTCTGGGTAAATGTCCACTCTTCAAAAGAAAAAGATGCGTTCTCAGCATGCATTGGATGACAGCTGACTACCAGACCTGTGGAGGGAGACAAGGATTTGTATTTGGTTCTCTCAGATCAGTGAGGTTATAGTATTTTCAGGAAACCCATGTAGTAGAAATCCATTTTCTTGTTTGTTTTTCGTTGCCCAGATATTGAGTATTTCTGTTGTCAGCCTTGCTAGGTGGGCTGCCATTTTTCTATGCCAGAGGTGTAGTGGAACCATAACTTTCCAGGTTGGAGTATGGTGACTTTTTGTGTAGCAGGCTATGTCATATCTGCCATACACATGCAGAGTGGCAATAGATTTTTTCAGCATCTTATATTGTTGAGATGTGGTGCTGGAGAAGAATGCTGAGGATGCCATAGACAGGCAAAAAGACAAACAAATGGGTCCTTGAATAGATCAAGTCTGAAATACTCCGAGAAACCAAGATGATCAAACTGAGGCTGTTATACTTTGACCACACCATGAGAAGCATGACTCATTAGAAAAGAAAATAATACTGGGAAAGGTTGAGGGTAGTGGAAAGAGAGAAAAGAGATTATCACACAGAGGGGAAGAACGGGAGCAAAGCAGATCACTCCCATCCTTATCCCGTCTTATTCACACAATCGGTGGAAAGATTATCACACCTTGCACACTTATCCCATTCTTCTCCCATCTGTGAGGTGTAATGGACCCGTCATTTGGTATTAACAAACTCCCGCTAAAACCATTACACTTCGCAGATAGGAGAATAACGGGATAAGCACGTGGGATGTGATAATCTTCCCCCAATCATGGAAATGAGATGGGATAAGGACGGGAGCAATCCAATTTGTTCCCATCCTTAACCTCCATGTGATATTCTCCACAGACTGCATGTCAGATCAGGGAGGTCATGAGCATGAATCGACAAGATTTAGAAGCTTATTCCACACCTCCCCCCTATTATGGGAACTGGAAGGGGACGTTTGGGGCCATGCGCAACCTGGAAAAAACGGATTTTATTGCACAAGAAATTGTCCTCAAAAGGGCCCCATTCTGTCCCCCGGCACCAAGCTGTCCCCATTCAGTGCTGAGGAGCGTGAAATGTTCTGGTTGGAAGTCTTCCGACCGAGCAAAATGACACGCCAGGGGACAGAACGGGGCCCTTTTGAGGACAATTTGCTATGTAATATAATCCGTTTTTTCCAGGTGGCACGCGTCCCCAAGCGTCCCCTTCCAGTTCCCATAACAGGGGAAAAGGTATGCGATAAGGTTCTATAGCAGAGCAGTGGATGACAGGGACTCTTGGAGGTGTCTCATCCACAGGGTCACCATGAGTTGAGGTCAACTGGAAGTCAATTAACAACAACACCAATCCCTGTTATTCTGCCAATTATTCTGAGGTAGTTTGTTCTTGAAATGGCTACCAAGAAAAACATCAGTTTGCCAAATGGCGTCCTCCTCATGAAGGTGAAAAGGAATAAAACTGGCCTGTTGATATGAATCAGTGTGGCTGCCAGCATTTTTGGATTTTCCCTGAAGGCATGACCATGAGGAGCAGCACAATGAGTGCCCGCACCTCTATGTTTACTAGTCCATGACTAATGTCCATACAGATACAAAAAAGTTTGATGTTTATAAACTATTATGGTAAGATGCAGCAGTGGCAATGGAGAATAGGAGGTGGAAGGAAACCCCCAAATGGCAAACCTGCTGTGGGAGATAATTTCAAGGTGAAGATCTATTCTGCATATTGCTTTCCTTTCCTGAAAGAACAAATATACTCGAAATACTTGGGTACGCACCTCAAGGCATCAGTCCTACAGTCAGTTTACTGATCAGAGTTTTTACTATGTCTGTTTTTCATACTATTGATTGATTGATTGCCAAAATGACAGGAAAAGGTGCTTTTAAAAAAACTAAATAGTTAAATACAGGTGGCCCTCTGTATCCACAGATTCTACATCCTGCGGATTCAACTATCCACAACTTGAAAAAAATCCAAAAAGTAAACCTTGATTTTGCTGTTTTATATAATGGATACCATTTTTCTTCTGTATATAATGGGACTTGAGTATCCATGGTTTTTGGTATCTATGGGCAATCCGGGAACCAAACCCTAGTGGATACCATAGGCAATGTACCTACATTTCTAAAGTATATTTCATATCCTAATTAATCATGGAATCACATAATAATAGAGTTGGAAGAGACCGCAAGGGCCATCCAGTCCAACCCCCTGCCATGCAGAAAATTCAAATCAAAGCATGTCCGACAGAATTTCATCCTGTACTGTTTTGGACAGTACTTTGGGGCAGAGGACCTGATGGCAATTAACTTTTTGTGTAGTTCAGGGGTAGTAGTGCAGCCCTTCAGACCTTGCTGAACTGTATCTCCTAACAGACGTAGCCAGCATAGCCAATGGTGAGGAATGCTGAAAGTTAACATCTTCTAGAAAGCTGCACAATTTCCACACTTAGTAAAGCTAGTAGCATGGGAATCAATTCTAGAATGCAAGTTTGTTTTTAAGTTTTCTGTAAAAAGTTGTTGGACTTCTCTTACAAATATGGCAATAATTTTATGTACAGCTACACAGATGCTGGAAAATTGTTTATGGTAGACAGCATTCCAAGGCTGATCAAGGATCCTGCTACTCCATCACTGAGATCATTTACTCAGGTTTGTTTTCAAGATGTAAATTTTCCTGGACTCCCAAGTATCCTGTTTTCCAATAGCCCCACCCTTTAACCTTCTTGATCTATGAAGCTGAATCAAAACTCTGCTCACTGAAACTGTGCAGAGAAAAAAATGCCCACCAAATATCTTATATTTGGGGTAGGGTTATTGGAATAAGTGTGAAATGGTTTCTGGGGCCCAATTGGGGTGTATTCCCATCTGAAATTAAGCCCCAAAGAGTATTCTTCTAGTATAGCTGGCCATGTAGAATATAATGAAGTCTCAAAATACAATTAATGGCTTTATGCTGTGTGCAATGATTATATTCTTAATCTTTGTACAGTGGGAGTAGTGACACTCCTGGAAAATAAAGAAGATAATGGGGTGGGTGGGTATAGACGTTTTCTACTTGCATCTTTAAGATGTATTTATTTCAGCATTAACTTTTGTGTATGTTGGTCCATTACTTCAAATGAATTGATAGAGTTTAGTATTAAACCCACTGGTATTTAAACTAAGGTCCAAAACACACTGAAGAAACAATTCAGTTTGAGACCACTTTAATTGACCTGTCTCAATGCTAGGGAATTCTGAGAACAGTAGTTTTGTGAGACATTTATCCTTCTCTGTCAGATAGCTGGTGCCACAACAAACTGGATTATTTCTGCTATGTGTTTTGTACCTAAGTTAGAGTGGTATCAGTTCATGATGAAATACATAAATTCATCTTACAGATTCTACTAGACTTCTCCCCTCCACCCCCATTTTCCTTTTTATGCTGTAGTAGACTACCATGGCTATCTCTTGGAAAACTGGAAAACAGAGTTGAAAATATCTGGAAAACTGCCTTTTTAAAAACAGTATATATTAGCACAATATCATACTACATTTTTATAGTGCTATTATTCCACTTTAACTGCTATGGCTGTCTCCTATGGAATTCTGGGGTTTGTAGTTTAGTGCAGCCTAAAAACCTTCTGGCTGAGAATTCAAAATACCCCTTCCTACACTACAAATCCCAGGATTCCACAGGAGGCAGCCATAGCAGTTAAAGTGGAGCAACAGCACTAATAACAGAATAGTGTGATACTGTCCTTAGTCTCTTGCTGAAACAGTCCACAGGAGACACAGACTTCTTAACTGAGCACTGTTGAGTTAAATGTGGTTTTTTTTTCCACACATGCAGTGCAAGTTGTTCTCACAATTGTTACTACCACCATTACGGAGTTTATCACACTATCGAGATCCCATGGGAAAACAGGAGTTAAACAAGATTTAAAGCAAAGAGAACCCGGAAATGCCTAAAGTTTATCACATGACGTTGCAATTAACGTGAAATAGCGCGAAATTAATCCAAATGCAAAGCACAGAAAAACGGCAGCTTTTTACTTTTGGAACAACCCGAAAGTAAAAAAGCTGCCAGTTTTCTCTGCTTTGCATTCGAATTAACTTTGCGTTATTTCACTTGGGCAGTCCCCTAGTGTGATAAACTCCCCGAATTTGCAAGTTTTGTTTAAATTCGAATATACTTTAAATCTTTTTTAATTCCCATTTTCCCACGGGATCTCGCTAGTGTGATAAACTCCTACGACTCATTCTCAGTTTCTTTCTCCACAAGAGAAGACTGCTCTAAAAGTCCTCACTACATCTCGAGCTAGAATTGGATCATATCCTGAAATTATACAACTTTCTGTCAGAATGTATGACCAGAGTTAGTAATGGTCTTGAGACCACATCACATGTGATGCCACAAATATTTGAGGATTGAAATGTAACTGCAAACCCACATTTCTGCATGACCCACAATCAAGTTAAAATCTGGCTTCCTGTGGATTCAAAATCACAATAAAGTCATGTAATGAGGATTCGGACATCATGATGATATCTGTTGTGCCATGTGTAAAAATAGGATTGGTCTCCCTTTGCAAAGTTAAACTATATAAATGTGGGCATGGATTGGGAAGATAGTTTAGTTAAATTAGAAATTGACAACTTTCATGCTAGTGGAATATAACTCCCATCAACCTTATCCAGCATAGCAAATGACAAGAGATGTTGGGAGTTGCAGACCGACATAATTTGAAGGGCCTCCATTGTCTATCCTGAGTTAAAGGCTCAGCTTGTCTGATTTGTAAAATGAAGACACTGGTGACAAACATGTAACTATAAATGTATCATTATGCAGAAAAGGCATTTGGATTTGCTGATGAATGGCTAGGAACATATGCTTTACGGTTTGTTTGTTTGTTTGTTTGTTTGTTTACTGTGTGCCTGTAGCATGCCATAAACCACATGAAAGTGGCATATATGCCACCTTTACAAGATATTGGTCCTGAGCCTCAGTACATCCAGATCAGATTCTCAGTCAGCAATCAGCACGGTGGAACTCTGTATGGCATCTGTTTTAACATTACTATTCTTCCTGTGGACAACCAAGCTCCAGAGGTAAGGCTATAATGCTAATAGGAATGGGATAAAATAAAGGGTTAAGCATGGTCAAGGGTTGGACTTACATGAGAGAAGAAGTATTTTTTTTAATATTAAGAGTTTAATGATTTTATGTTTTAGTGTTAACGTATCTGAGAATAAGGTTATCAGAGTGAAAACTGGTCAGAGTGCCTATACCTTTAATGGTTGCAAAGAAAAGGAAATTTCTGCAAGTGTTGCATGTTACCTGGTTGCTTGACAAGCAGCACCTCCTGAAATTCCCTCTTCTACACAACTATTAAAAGAACAGGAGCCATAAACATTGTCCAAGCTGACAACCCCATGCCACCTTCCATCCAGTTTTGTTCTCAGTTGGGCTTCTTCTGACTTCAAAAGCTTGCTTCAGCAAATGCAAATGGGAACAACTCAGGTCATCCTGGGGGTTTCCCAGAAGACAATGGGTCATTAATTAAATGGACACTCTTGTTGTGCTGTGCAATGACCTTTGGTCAAAAGCAATAAAGTTTGATTTGATAAATGGACACCCTGAGGCCTTTCCATTCAACAACAGAGCAATACACAGATTATCATGTAAATTGCTTCTTCTCAACCAACAGTATATATACCCCGCTCCCTTCCATACCAGCATTCTCTGAAGATGCCAGCCACAGCTGCTGGTGACACTTCAGGAATACATTTTACTAGAACACGGCCTCTTAACCCGAAAACCCCACAAAAAACTATTTTCCAGCAAACTTTAAAATCAAAACTAACTATATGTACATATGCATGAAACAACTAAGTCAGTAAACCTTGAACAAGTAAAGGAAAAAAACCCTTTGAACCTTTTTGAAAGCATCTTCCAAAATGCATGATTTTCTTTTTCTTTCACCAGCCTCCATTTTTCTTATGATTCCCATTTTGATGGCCAGACTTACTGATCTATTCTTTTCTCTTTTAAAAAAGCATCCTAGGACTTTATCACACAGTGGCCTATGTGCTTCCATCGCCAAAATGGTTAAAGTGTTGGCATCCTGGAAAAGCAAGCAAATTCACTAATGCTTATCACACACAGAGCACAACAATCGGTTAAAAGCACATTAGTTAGGCAAGAAAGGTGGTGGAAAGCAAATTTGGGTGTCAGATAGATGATGACAAATCTTGTTGCTAGCTTGGAAATAACTTTTTTGCACATGCTCCAAACTGTCATTTCCACAAGTGCACACACATGCTCCAGGGAGAAAAGGAAACTGACGAGGAAAATACTCTTTGCCCCAGAAGCTGTTTCAGAGGAAGGCAGGCTAAGTTTTCCCTTTGGAAACTCCCATAAAACCACACACACACACACACTACAGAGAAAGAAGAGGTGGCTAGTCCATAAGAGGTGCCTGATTTCAGCGAGGGCTGAACCTCCCAGATGCCGTCCTTTTCCAGGACATATCCTCAATTTCTCCCTCCTGTACAGGAGGAATTCCAAAACGTCCTCTCTCTTGCTCTTCCACTAGCTGTTCCCTGCTGCAGGAGGAGGAGACCAGCCGCACGAGGGAAAGAGGTGTGTGTGTTGTGTGTATGTTCCTTTAACAACAAGGCTGCCTCCCTCTCCTCAGCACAGTAAAGGAACCCTGGTAAATCTGGGAACAGGGGAAATCCAGTAGATGGTTTTCAGACTGCTGCAATTACGAGAAGAAAGTGAATTAGTGAATGAACTGGAAATGAAAACCCACTATTTTTGCGAAAATGCCTATTCCATGATTCACCTCACTTTCTGTTTGGATTCTAACTGGTTTGTACGCAGTGTCTGAAAAGTAATTGCGAAGTTGTCCCTAATGCCCTGGATGACCCTGCATTGTGACCAGTTTTCCCCATATGAAAAGGTCCCTAGAGGTAGCTGGTGGGGCAGACTACAGTGGTGCCTCGGGTTACAAAAGTAATTCGTTCCGCGGCCGCTTTCGTAACCCGAAAAGCCTTCGTAAGCCGAAATGCCATAGGCGCTAATGGGGAAAAGCCGCGATTCCGTGCGAAAAAGTCAAAAAAAGCACCAAAAGTTTTTTCGTAACCCGAAAAAACATTCGTAACCCGGAACAATAATTCCCTATGGGATTTTTTCGTATCCCGAAAATTTCATAACCTGGGTATTTCGTATCCCGAGGTACCACTGTAATCTGTTTCCCCCTTTCCTTTGTTTTGCTGTGCACAGAAATGCATTAAGGGATTCTGAGTCAGCTGCAGTTTATCTTGCTGCTATAAGCTACAGTAGGATCAGCTAAAGTAGAATCCCATTCTTTCCCATGTCAAGATTTATTGCAATGTTTACTGCAGACACGCTGCTACATCCAATACTGAAAGGTTGTCTTTCTCCTACCATCTTTCACCATCCTTTTATTGCCAATGCTGCTAAAAACACAGTATATCTAGAGAGAGAGAGAGAATGAGGAGGAAAGGGGCCTTCCCAGCTATATGAATACATTGTAAAAAGGAACTACTTTATCAGAGGCTTTGTTAACTGAACAATTCCTATATTTCATTCTGCCATCATATGTGACACTTGCCAATGTAAGCATACATCAGAATACCAAGCAACTGACTCAGAATCTTTTACTAAGCTTCTCTAAACAGTGAAACAAGGAGAAAAGGAGAAAGTACTGTAGATAAAAAGCATAGATTTATTAGTCTGGCCACCAAAATGGAAATCATAAGAAAAATGGAAGGTCATGAAAGAAAAGGTCACCCTGGATTCATTATGGAGGAAATTTTCAAGTTGTATCTAGAAGGTTCAGATTATTTTGTTTATTTAAGCAATGCTTACCTGACCTGGTTGTTTCATTTCACATGTGTATATTGGTAGCTTTGAATAAAAAGTTTACTGAAATTTGAACTGTTCTTTTTTGTGGTGCAGAAACCTCTTGTTTCAATGATATTTCTACTTCTGCTACCAAGTTTTCTAGAAAAGAAGTAACACTCAGGAATACATCTACTACATTTTCTGAAGGATAACAATATTAGTTCTTTAAAATCTTTGGATTACTTTAGTCTCCTTTTCTTTTTCAGTAAATGGCAAAGTAATGACTTTCCCCCAAGGTGCAATCCTCCAGGACCTCTGGGCAGATCTTTTTGTTTTGCCACTTTGGAGTTGGTTTAGTGGTCTGTGAAATTGCATTGTATTCTGTGAAATGGTCAGAGCATGCAAATGTAATTTTTCTGGAAAGAATTATCTCAACAGTTAAAGATCAGCAAAAATATCTGATAGGAAGTTGCAACTGGTCTCTCTTTTCTTTTGCTCAGGTGTTTACAAACAACTTGAAAGTACAAGAAGGAGGGTTCTCCACCATTACAGAGAGGAACATTTTGATTTCTGACGTGGACACCAAACTGGAAAACATTTACATCCACCTCCTAAGGCCACCTCTGTATGGGACTGTTGAATTAAGCGGAATTCCCACAAATGAAGGAGACCAAATGACCTGTGAAGACTTACGCATGTCCAGAGTCAGGTTAGAGGAGACTATAATGTTGCTGTAGATCCTGGATGCTTCCCGATGGGCACCTAGGACCACCAGTCAGAAGGCACTGTTCCCAAACTTTGGTCCAAACTTCAAGCTGAAGTTGTTGTTTTGAACTTTAACTCCCAGATGCCCCAGCCAACCTGCGCTACAGTCAGGAATTCTGTGAGCATAAGTCCAAAACACTTGGAAGAGCAAAGTTTGGGAACCACAGTAACTGTTCCATTGCTTCCTCCTTAACTGCCTTTATGTGATGTGGAGAAAATGCAGAAAAAGTGATAGAAAAACAGTGTCATGAAAGAGCAAGAAATTCTTAGTTGTTTCATAGTTAGATGGTAATTCTGTAGTAAAAGCCAATATGTTGAAGTCTTTTGAATGTTGGATTAGTCCCCTGAGTGGCCTTAGGCAAATCTCACACTCTCAGACTATGTTTGAAAAGCAATGGTAAACTCTCTCTGAACATATGTTGGCAAGGTCACCTAATGATAGGGTCTCCTTAGGGTTGTCCTAAATCAAAAATGACAAGAAAGCAACAACAATACTATAGAAATTGTTAAATGCTGGTGGATACAATACAAACTTTTCATATAAATTAAGAATTTTATTCCCATAGGTATCATCACAATGGATCAGAGGTTCCTCAAGATCATATCCTCCTTGCAGCTACAGATGGTGTTAATTCCTTTGAGTTCATCCTATACATTAAGGTTGGTGCAAAACTCATCAGAACAAAGGTCTATTGGAAAATTAAACCTTTCAAAGGAATTTGTGGTCTTTTCAAAAATTGTTGGACTGAATGAGCATCTATTTTACTTTGGAGATTTATGTGACAATAATGGTTAGACAACAAATTTGGCAGGTACTACTTAGTAGACATCTGCACCATTTCCAGTTTATTCCCTGTTGTCAGGAACAGATCCACTTAGAATTAAATGATGGACATGCAGTGGTTTGCAAGAGGGGTTTTGTTTCCAATTCTACATGTTTTATACTCAAGGCAACAAAAGCAACTGTAAAAAAGCAAAGCCTATGCTGTATTTTTGTACATTTTATTCACTCTCACATTGCAATCTTCAAAAAACCAAAACTTTGATTCCTAAAACTCAGGTTTTTGAAAATCTGACTAGATACATGATTTGGAAAACTGGGTAGATTTTCATGTGTTGTTAGGGATGCTTGCTTGCAGAATATTTATTTCTACAGTTCTGGAGCCTGAGACAGGTACAAGCAATTTCAAGCAAAATGGATCCCCCACGTAAACAGAGGGCCGACTGTATAAGTTAAACAGAATGGGAAGCCTGTTTTAGGGGCAGTGCGATAAACTTCCTGGTTATGGGATCCAAACAGTTTTGATTGCCATGGTAAATGACCTATGCGGGAACCTGGATGGGGGAATGTGTCCCTGTCGGTTCTGCTAGCCTCTCATCAGTGTTCACTAATACCAACCAGGGTATCTTTCTGGGATCGGACTTGGAGGCATTGTTTTATATTGGTTCTGGTCCTTCTTGGCATGGCTGATTCAAAAGATGTCACTGGGGCATTGTTAATTTGTGGCATGGCTAATTTAGAAGGTGTCACTTTGGCATTTCTGCTTGATGCCATGTCTATTGGCCTCTGGGGTTCTGCTGGGCTTCTCATTCTGTTTAACATATACAGTTGGCCCTGTTTTTGTGGGGATTCGTTTTGGACCCTCCGTGAAAACGGAAACTCGATGATAATCAATAGGCTTGAATGGTGGTGTGTGCCCACTGGCGCAAGACCCATTATGTCCTTTCTCTGTTTGCCACTCATGCATAAGAGAGGGCACGAATTCCAAGGCCACACAAACGGAGAGGCGACTGTACATGAAATTACTGTCCGGGATTATCTGGAATTTGACGTTACCAGTATGCTGATTCTATTTCGCCTTTCTATCTCATTCCAAGGAAGTTGTTTCAGTACTAAACCAGTGTTTGCTGTCAGTATGGATGCAGTGAAACATTCACTACTCCCCTTTCCCTCTCTGGTCAGTCCCCCTCTGTGTACTTTTAAGAACCAGGAAGAGCAAGTGCCTTATAAATATGTGGTAGATCTTACTTCTCCAAGGATCCTGTCCATATCTTCAGGCTGCACAAAATGAAATGTATTCAGTTGTACCGAACAAGCAGGAGCTAAGGTTTTATCCACTGGCATCAACTATGTAATCTGAATCAGAGCAGATCTGAACACTTTTTGTCTGCACAGTGTCTTGCAAATTCTTCACAGTCGACGTGCCTAATAGTCTGTATTCCCTTTTTGTGGGACAGAGTGTAAAAGTTCACTAATCACTTGAAATAGTTCTACTGGATGAGGCTGTGCAGATGCAAAGGTGGCAGATAAGTATAATTTCTTTTTTGCCACTGTTGCACGGCATTGGTCTTTCAACGGGCTTTAGCCTATGTTTGGTCAGACTTTCCCATGGTGTCACTAGAGAATGTGGGCCACATTAGGTGATACCATCAGATGGGAGTGGTACACCAACAGGATTGCTCTTCTGTCCTGGCCACCAACACTCAAGTGCAGCAGTCTGTGGGATGGGAATCTGGTGAGGGAGATAGAGTCAGGACAGGGTACTGTAATTCTTACTCCCTGAGCCCCAGCCTCACCTGCTGCTGTACAGAAAACCTGGCTAACCTCCACCAGCTTCATCCAGTCAGGTCTCTGTAATACAAGCCAGATCACCATGCACATCCAAGATCAGGTCTTGAATCACTGCAGTTTTCCCATTTATTGATCTGACATTTTCAAGGTCAGAGGGGTCTTTTGCCAAGGCTATTTGGAGTATTTAAAGTCTGTGGACAACTAATACCCCATATTTCCCCCCTCTCCCACAGTGATACAACTGCCTACTCATTCTGTATCTCCCCTTTTCCATTACCATTGCAGTGGCTGCTTTCTGGTTTAGTTCCTCTCATGTAGAAGAGTATAACTCATCTTTTTATCTTTTGCAAAGAAAAGGCAGTCTGTTAAAAAAACAACACACCGTACATGTGCAAGTAGAAACTAACTTCCTTCTGCTCCTAAACAGGGACAGGCTTGCGCTCCAACTCTTTCAAAATGAATAGATTGCTCCTGGGACAGTCCATCCATAAACCAATATTTATAGCCATGATTGTTGGTAATGTCTATATTGGAGTGGGCCAATGTAGCTCTGGGACTATTTATTCCTCCCAAGGTTCTCCTCAACTGGTCCCAACTCTCTGGCCATAAGAAAGGGTGAAATTGCTTCTTCTGGAAGCCTCAAGGAATGTCAGCTCACCTTTTACCAGGCTGTAGTTCCCCACTATTTGTATTTTTTTTCCCTTTGGGGTTTTGGACATTTTTCTCCAGGGGCCCTCAGGCCCAATACAATTGCCCATCCCTGGTCTATACAGTTTATATTTTCATCACCTCCTTTTTCTCCTCTTGGCCAGTTTATCATTTTCCTATATTTAAAATGGTTAGCACTGCCAACGTACAGATTGTATGCAACTCCAGTCCTACTGCAAGTTTTTCCTTATCTGAACTGTTGTCACCTTGCCATGGCTTCTGTTCTCTGGCTTGTATATGCAAATAGATGGTCAGTGTGGTTTTAACATGATGCTCATTTATTTCCCTCCTTTCAGGTGATTCCTATAAATGATGAGCCTCCAATTATGCATAACAACCTCATTCCCATCATGCAGTGTCCAGAGGGTCAGACAGTGTCTATAACTTCAGCGCACCTTTATGCTACTGATGCAGACAGTGAAGACATGCTGCTGGTGTTCATACTTGCTCGACATCCTAAATATGGGGTTGTGAAGAAGGATGGAATTGTGGTTGACCGTTTTTCTCAAGCGGCTGTCATTTCGGGAACAGTAGCATATGAACATACCAGTAAGAACAATGTCTCAGTCGTGCATAGAGCAAATCTTTACTGCTATGCTGATAAATGATGTTACTTTGCAGTGCCATTATAACTCCTTATGATCACATCAAGCAGAAAGATAGCCCAGGTTTGTTTCAATCTATCTTTAGGGTGATTTTTGTTCTTATGTTTTCCCTGCCAAGAACTTGAATTTTTCATTTCTTGAACTTCAATTCCCACAGTCCCTGAGCCAGCATGGCTAGTGGATTCTGGAAACTATCATACAAAACTATTATATTGAATATAGTTCTGCTTAATATCCATTAAGTCTGGAAGTTTATCTCAGATACAGGCTACCAAAAAGCACCTGGTGACTGTAACATTCAAAAGGGTGGCCACTATACAAAATCTAAAGTGTAATAGTCCTATGAAGGTACAATGCTATGTCAGAAACTCCATGTTTGAATAAGCTCTGAGAACTCATCAGTGAAACGATCTAAGGAATATTTCTCACAGAGAAGGAGAAAAATGTTAGCAGTTTTCCTCCATATCTATGGTTACATTATAAAATGTTTTAAAGACCTTTCAAGTGAATAGATATGACTGTATTTCTAGATATATGATGTCTTAGGTCAATATAAAAACACTGCAATAGTCTAGTACTGAGGTTACCAATTTCCAGGGTCACTATGGCCAAACAAATTCTTCTCGGGAATGGCCACAGTTGCTATATTAGTCAGTGCTGGTAAAGGATACTTCAGGACAATGAATTCATTAGGATTTCAAATGCCAAAGATGAATCACACTTAGACAGAGGGAACTCAACCCTGTCCAGAATATTTTAGCCTACCAGATGGTCACTCACAAAACCATTATCTTGCTAAAATTCCACTTTGTTTTATTGGTCCTTTTCCAATCTATCATTGTACCAGGCCCTTGTTACCACAGGATCCAGCCCCCAGTCATTCCTCTTTAATCAAATTAATATCAAAAAGGAAAGTTACAGGCACCCAGCACAGGAAACCAGCCATATCCATATCAGGAAATCTGTATGGCTCAACAGGGGGGAAGCCGAGGCACTTAGCTGCAATAGGATCACTCAAGATCCGAATCAGCAAATCCCTTCACCAAGGAATGTGATGATGGGTGCTGGACCTGGAAATTGCTTGCATACAAGAAAAGGGAGTTTTCTTGTGGGAATGAAACTCTTTTTGTTTGCGGACATTCACACTGATTGCCTGGTCAAATTTTGTTCCAGTCTTCCCTCCTGAGAAAGTCAGTTATCTCCTGGATAAACCATTTATCTCCTGAAACAATGCCCGAGGACCTATTTCTTGCTATAAATAATGTGCCTGAACAACAGCAATTTGAAGCTGGACAGAATATCTGTTCAGTTTCAGCAGGACACCTCAGCTGGCCACTGCAGGCGGTTACTGAGCCACCTTCATTCCAGTAACCCCACCATCAGAGTTATTCTTCAAGATTGGTATAGTAGTGCCTCTTTACAACCCTGCAACTAGTTGTCTTTTACTACCTTTGCATAATTAGTTCTTGTGTGTGTGAGAGCGTGTTTGGTGTATGTATTGTTTAATAAATAAGTCAGACTAATTTAAAACCTGCTTCTGGAGTTCTCTAGGTTCAGAACAAGTATACAAAGGCTTAAGATTTCAGATTTATGTTACCAAAGCCCTCTCACTGCTTCCTATTGAGCGAAATCAATTTCCCCATTGAAAACAATATTTGAGTATCCTCCCAGGTCCCTCACAATTTAGGTAACACCCTGATCCAGGATCTAGCTGCATCTGGTTCATATTCAGAGAAATAGAACTTGGTGCTCCTGATTTCACCCAGTAGCTTTATAAATAGCACTGGTAATAAGATGACCATGTCACACAAATTTTATAGGGCTTAGAAACAGTAGCCCAGTACCAATCTCTGGCACCTGCCCTTTAGGTTGGAATCTCTATACACTGAAGCAGTCCGGAAGAATACCATGGTCAATAATATCAAAAGATCCTGAAAGATCAGACAAGAGGAGCAGGTTGTATTTCCTCATCCCTTTCTAAACAGAGGACATCCATGAAGGCAACTGTGACATATCCCCTTTCCAAGCTAGGTCGTATTTACCCTATTTCTAGGATATCTTTTCCTGTCTGCCCCCCCCCCCCCAACATTCCCTGAGCTGTGTGTGATTGACGGGCACCAACCAGGATTGCCCAGCTCCCAGCTTCACAGTAACCAAAGCTGAATCCAGGCCTGAACCCAAACTAAAATCGATCTACCATAGATAATTAACATCATTCCAAGTAAGCTGATCTTATACACCCACAACTCTGTCAAGAACTTGGCCCAAAGGACTATTTGTATCTGGGCAGTAGTTGTCAAGATCTGTTGTATCAGCTTTATAGCCTAACACATCTGGAGGGCACTAAGGCTGCATCCACACTGCAGAAATAATCCAGTTTGAGACCGCTTTAACTGCCCTGGCTCAGTGCTAGGAAATCCTGGGAATGGTAGTTTATTTGTGGAACTAGAGCTCTCTGACAAAGAAGGCTGAAGGCTCTCACAAAACTAGTTACCAGAGTCACTAGCACTGAGACATGGCAGTTATGGCGGTCTCAGACTGGGTTATTTCTGCAGAGTGTTAGGGAAAGATGATATCAATGGTGTAGTTCATGTTTGTAGTTATTTCCCCATGTTGGTAACATTTTCTAAATCCAATTTGTATGACAAATGAAAGATGAATTTACAGACTTTTTATAGTCTTGCAATTATCCCCTATAAAAAATAATGCAGCATAGTCGAGAAATTTGGCTTATTTCTCCTGAACATCTTTTTTTACTCATGATCTCTGCTGCTACTGCTGAAAATATTTCACATCTCTGCATTGTATATAAATTGTTTCCTGTAGACCTTTTAAAACTTGTGTTGCAAACATTTCATGCTTTATCTGTAGTTCCTTTTTCCAGGTGGAGAGATTGGCTTGGATCCTTTATTTGATATCCTTACCTTTGTTGTCTCGGATGATGAAACGGGTCAAGACATAAACGCCTGTTGTTATGATGGATCTCCCTTTTCTACTGAACCTCTCCATAAATCTTTTCCTGTGTATGATATTAACATCACAATATTTCCAGTGGACAACCAGGCACCATCCATATCCACTGGTAAAAAAAATAATCTTGATTTTTATATATACTTAAGATTAGAGAATTGCTGGATTATGCATATTATGAATTGGCTACTTAGTATTTGTAAAACACCCCAAAACCTTCTAGGTTCTGTACAAAAATTTAAGAAAAGGACCTTCCCTTCTTGCAGGCTTAACTTTAAACATTTTTGAACTATGGATGATAACTGGATTCCCAAAGATGAAAATGTTTAGCTAAGGAGAATAGACCTCTTCTGGTGGAGACCCTGAAAAAGTCCTCAGTACAACAATTACCTTTGTTTTTTACTAGGCTCCTCATTCATTCCTTAGTGCAGTAACAACAAATGCTTTTAAAATAAATAAATAAATAACTGATTGGCATTATACAAGCTAAAGCTATTTTGTCAGTATCAATAGCAGTGTCGTATGCATGCTCACTATTTTGTACGAGTAACTTTGTGATTTGCTGTCTATCACCCAAGCAATGTTCTGGAAATGAAGTATTTTCCCAGCAGGGAGATTAAGCACCGAAGCATGAAACATGGTTCATTATGAGCAATCCATAACAGCTCTCAGGCAATTAATGCTATGACAAACGGGGTAACAACTGATCTTGAGCAGCACATAAACCATCCTTAATAGATTATCAGCAAAATAGTTGTGCAAGTGTTCTGCCTCCCACACTCTTTTTTTGCTTCTCGTTGGTCGGAGACTGGAGTCTTTGATTTGTTGTTGTTATGTGCCTCCAAATTGTTTCCGATTTATAATGACCTACAGCGAACTTATCGCGGGGGTTTCTTGGCAAGATTTGTTGAGTGTTTGCCTTCCACTGAGGCTGAGAGAGTGTGACTTGTCTCAGGTCACCCAGCGGGTTCCCATGGCTAAGTGGGGATTCAAACCCTGGTCTCCAATGTTGTAGTCTAGTGCTCAGACCATTATACCATGCTGGCTCTCAGTCACTGGTATCACTGGAAAACAATTGTTTGTTCAACAATGACATTCCATGTCAATCGGTAACAGCATTTCATATGTCTGAAATACTCCTAGAACTGAAACAGCTTAAGTAACAATACTCATTTGTGGTTTTTTTTGCAGGTGCCATATTTATTGTGGATGAGGGCTCCAAAGCTACAATTACAATTAACCACTTGTATGCCACAGATCCTGATACTGAAGATGACGACTTGCAGTTTGTTTTAGTATCTCCTCCTCAGTTTGGGTATATAGAAAATATATTACCATCCCCCGGCTTTGAGAAAAGCAACATGGGAATAAGCATAGGTATGTGCGCATGCATTAAAGTGAAAGACAATTTGTCTTTAAATGGAAGAACACTGACACTTGCTTTTTCTTATTTCTGATGAATTATATGGTATTATACTAGCATGTGTCTATCTGGACTTTTTACATGAGCTGCTTTCCAACTGATTGTAGATACTACTTTACTTGACAATGTTTTGTACAGGCATTAAGTATGCAGTGTCTTGGGAGATCTGTCTATGGTGGTCATAAAGAAAATAATCATCATAGCTTGTTGTTGTTAACAGCCCTCAAGTCAACCTCAACTCATGGCAACTCTGTGGATAAGACATTTCCAAGATTCCTGTCTTCCACTTTTCTGGTCAGGTCCTGCAGGCTCAGACCAATGGCCTCTCTGATTGCATCCATCTATCTGGCATATGTCTTCTACTTTTCCTAGCATTATTGTCTTTTCCAGTGATTCATACCTTCTCTTGATGTCGCCAGAGTACGACAGCCTCAATTTAGTCATCCTGACTTCAAGGGAGAGTTTGGGCTTGATCTGTTCTTGTTTTTCTTCTTGGCTGTCCCGGGTATACTCAGCACTCTTCCCCAACTCAGCTGAGTTGATTTTCTTCCTAACTGCTTTCTTTACTGTCCAGCTCTCACATCCATACATGGTGATGGGAAATATGATGGCTTGAACTATCTTTACTTTAGTGCTCAGAGATCTCTCTTTACATTTTAGGATCTTATCCAGTTTTTCTTAGTTGCCCTTCCCAATCCTAGCTGCTCTCTAATTTCTTGACCATAGTCTCTTTTCTGATCAATGTTTGGTCCAAGATATAGGAACTCTTTGACTGTTTCAATTCTCATTATCTAGATTGCTGTAGATAATGGTTGAGCTCCTCCGTGGTCATTATTTTTGTTTTCTTAATGTTCATCATTGAGCCTACCTTTGCACTTTTCTCCTTGACCTTCTTCAATAATTGCTCTAGGTCTTTGTTGGTTTCTGCTAATAGTATTGTGTTGTCTGCATATCGTAGGTTGTTAATGCTCCTTCCTCAGATCTTCATTCCTCCTGCCTCTAAGTCTAAGCCTGCTCTGTGTAAGGTATTTTCTGCATACAGGATGAATAAATAAGGTGATATTATTATTATTATTATTATTATTATTATTATTATTATTTATACCCCACTCTTTATAAATGCTTTCAGAGTGGCTTATACATTGGATGCAACCTTGCATGACCTCTTTGCTGATTGGGAACCATTCTGTTCCTCTGTATTCAGTTCTAATTGCAGCCCCTTATCCTAAGTACAAATTTCTTACCAGGACAATGTAGTAGTACTTCTATTTATTTGTAAGCATTCCAAAATCTTTTGTGATCTATGCTGTAGGCTTTGCTTTAGTCAGTAATACACATGAACATTTTATTTTCGAATTCCCTGTTATTCTCCATTATCCACCATATGTTTGCAATATGACCCCTAGCACCTCTTTGCTTTCTGAATTCAACTTGCACTTCAGGTGTCTTTGCTGCAGAATTTTGGGCATTACTTTGTTTGCATGGGAAATTGGTACAATAGTCATGTACAATAGTTACTACAATCCTTTGTGTCTCCTTTTTTTGTATATAGGAATATATTTTGATTGCTTCCAATCTGTGGACCACTGCTTTGTTTTCTATATTTATTGGCAGATTTTAGTTTACACTGCAGTTGATTCTGTGTATAGGGATTGTAACAGTTCTATTGGTATATCATCTGTTCCTGGTGATTTATTCTTCCCAATTGCTTTAAGTGTGGATTTCACTTCACTTTCCAAGATTTTGGGTTCATCTTCGTAAGTTTCTTCTTCCCAAGTGTTATTAATCCTTTCACATTTTTATATCGCTCTTCTGTGTACTGTTTCCATCTTTTTAAAAAATTTCATCATGGTCATGTATTATGTTCCTCTTCTAATCATAGAGTATTCCCATCCTTGGTTTAAATTTCTCTTAAAATTCCCAGATCTTGTGGAAGAGATTTCTTGTTCTTCTTTTCTTCTTGTCAGCTTCTATTTGCCTGTATTGATTGTTGTACTAATTCTCTTTGTCTTTGACCACTAATCTCTGGACAGCATTCATGGTTCTGATTTTGTTCCTGTTTCCCTTTTCTTTAGCTTCTTCTCTTTCTTTAGCTACAACAATAAAATGTAGGCTTTCAAAATATGAGAACTTTTTGAATTGTGGTACTCTAAATGGGATCTCACATTCTTCGGATATTAAAATTGGCCCTAATTTTTGAAGGAAATTACATAGGTCTGGACACAGAGTTTTCTTTAAGTAAATGTCATTTGTAGATGTAGTTTACAGTGCACATTTATTCATTTCTTTGGACAGCTGTGTTCAACTCAGATGTGAGCAACTGTCATGAGTTTGGAGATACCCCCATTTAACCATGGAAAGCTAGCTGCCTCCATTTTTACCACCCACACTCTTTACCCAACAAATTTGTAGAGATGGGTTTACTTTTAAACTTCCTAAATGGCCCATGCTGCCATTCTCCAAGAAGGGATGATGTTGTCATTTGCTTTCATTTGCACTACCTCACCTGTTCCAGACCCATAGGAACTTTCCCCCCAATGTGGTGTTTGCTAAAAGGGCCTCAGTGTGCCTAAAAATGTGGAAGCTTGGGGCACTACTGGACATGTTGAGGAAATAAATGGAATTGGTGATTGAATCCTTCCAGTTCATAGGCTATACTTTGCTGATCCTTTGTCATCATGAATGCATATTCTATTAATTAATTTCTATCTAATGGAGCCCTGGTGGCGCAGTGGTTAAATGCCTGTACTGCAGCCATTTACTCAAAACCACAAGGTTGCGAGTTCAAGACCAGCAAAAGGGCCCAAACTCGACTCAGGCTTGCATCCTTCCGAGGAGGGAGCTAAAATGAGTACCCAGACTGTTGGGGGGCAAATTATCTTACTTGTTGTTCACCGCTATGATCTTTGGAATAGCAGTATATAAATAAAACATATTATTATTATTATTATTATTATCTTATTTTGGCTGGGAAAACAAATTATGTATTTTTCTAATGGGTCTACTTCTTCTTCTTCTCTTCAAATGTCTAGCCTCTTTCCACCTGAAAAATGTGAAGGCCCAGCATATCAACTATGTTCAGAGCAGGCACAAAAGGATTGAACCAACCACAGACCAATTCATGCTTTATGCCAATGATGGAAAACATCGTTCAATGACAACACCATTTTATGTCTTAATCAACCCAACCAATGATGAAGCCCCAGAATTCATAGCAAGGAATATTACAGTAAGGAAGGACACACAGTATCTCCAGTGTCTTGTTTGTCCAAAGACAGTATAGCTGGTTCCTAACTTTGCTTTTTCCCCTAAAAATTACTTCCAACATGTTTCATCTTATATGCTTGTGTATTTAGCCATGTCTTAGAAAACCTGTGCAGTATGCATATGTTCCAAATGTCTTATTTGCATTTCTAATCTTGTTATATCCTCTAATCCACTGGTTCATACTTCAGGTCTCTGTTTCTTTCCGAAATCCATTATATGCATTTACAGTTGTGCCCTGACTTGTCCATGCATACCTCAAATTTCCATGGCTCATCTTACTCCCAGTCTGATGCAAAGTCAACATTGACATTTGTTTGTGATCCACTGCTGGAAGAGCTAGAGAGTCTTAATCAGGAGGTCTTCAACATACCTGTTTCTTAACTGCATGGCTCAAAAAACAAAGGAACAATGCCTTTCTTGTTGAGCTGGCATCCCAATGCCTAGTTTTTCTGTCCCTCCCTCACATTGTGCCAATGACCTGTGCCTGCACACCCTAGTCAAAATGCTCAGTTGAGTCTCTGTTCTCCTCACATAGCATCTCTCACTCACTTGTTCTCTCGTTCTTTCTCTATTTGTTGGTCTGTCTGCCACTCTTTGTCTGGTCAGGATATCAGATAAGCTTGCATTTTGTTCAGCTGTGGAAACTGGTGACCTGAACAGGGTTGTTGATGACCAGGGTTCCTGGGGGTCTCTCATTCATCGGGTTGATATAAGTCAAAGTCAACCTGATGCTAGATAACAACAAAAACTGTTCATTTGGAACAAGGGCAGGCAAAGGGCTGTCAAGAGTTGCATGGGGCCACCAGTGCTGTTTTTGTGGCCCTCAAGCCCTGCAGAATCTCTCACGTCATTCTTTCTCTGTCTAGAGACAAAAATGTTGGATTGCCCCTTCCTGAAAACTACCAGGAGTCACACTTCACTTTGCACAGCTTCCCTGGACTGTTTAACATTAAATATTTTTCAATTTCCTGTTTTGTTTTGCTTTGATTTCCCCCCCCCCCCCCCATTTTTGGCTAACTTTGTACCCCCTTGTGATCCTAAGGGCAGTAAACTGACTCACAGCTATTGCCCATCTCTCCTTTAGAAAGAAGGGATCTATTGCTTTACAGTAAATTCTACTAGTATTTTATTGGAACAGATTAGATTGTTCTCCATAGGCGTGGGGAATCTCATTTCTTATAATTCAGTTCTGCAGAAGAATTGGCATTTGCTTTCCTTTGGCTATTCAGGTGAAGGAGGGACAAATTAAAGAACTGGATCCATCTGTAATAAATGCTGTTGATATGGATGTACCTCAAGATGCTCTGGTGTTTACTGTCCTTCAGTCGCCCCAACATGGGCTCCTAATTAATGGGAAGTACAGCAACAATATTGTTGGCCACAAACATAGACACCAGCATCATGAACTTCCTGTGGAGGGATTCTCTATGGAGTTTTTAAAAAATGGTAAATTTTGTTCTTTTTACTGCCCTGTTTATTATTTGAAATTATTAGCAGATGGAGGATAAGAAGAAATATTCATGTTTTTCCACTTGGTTCAAAAGCTGTCTTGTTTTGCTATCTGTAGCTGAAATAGCAGATGAAACCTGTTAGTACTAGTATCCCAATTGGAACAGACCCATTGAATTAATTGTTGAGTGGTCAATGAACACTTATGTAAATTCCATTTATCCAATTCCTCTACTTTAATGGGATTAACAATAGAATTTAGGTCTCAAAGTGTTAACACCTTGTATCTTCTTCTGGAAATAAGTCCTATTAAATTAAGTGGGTTTATTTTTTAAACTTGACATACTAAATTCAAACTAGAAATCAGTTTTAACATACCTAATAGTGCAGTTCTCAGATGTTCACAAGGCACTGACACATTGGACCACAACTTCCATCTTCCCTAAAGGGCATGTAAGATTTGAGTTGGAGGCTAGTAAATTGGGAATGTGTCAAATTGAGGGAAGCTATGTGTCTGTTCAGGGGCCTTTATTCTAACAGCTATGAAAAGTTGCTTGTTTGGATCATACAACTTCCAGAAGATTTTGTGGCCTCATTTGCACTGCACAGCCATGGCCCAATGCTATGGAAGTGTGAAATGTGTAGATTGAGCTCTGGAGCCACAAATCCTAGAATTCCATAGCCCAGTGCATGGCCGTTAAAGTGGTGTTAAATTGCATTATTTCAGCAGTGCAGATGAGCCCAGAGAATCATAGTCCAAATTGTGATTTTTTCCCCTTACACTGCTACAAAGACTGGGTTATTTAGAAAATATATTACCACAAAGGCAGGATGATAGAAAGTTTATAAAATTATGCATATTGTGAATTAAATTTATAGAGAGTACTCAACCCAGATAACGCTGTCACTCAGAGTCATTCAGTCAAATTGACAGGGAGCAAATTCAGAAGAAAATGAAGTACTTCTTTACACAGAGCAAAATGAATTTACAGATATTGTGAGGGCCACTATTGTTGATAACTTTAATGGGGGAAATTGATGAAAGGTAAGTCCATCAGTGAATCCCAATCTGACAGTGAGTCATGAGGGGTGTATACAACATCTGGATTTCAGAGTCAAATACCCCCAAACTGTGAGAAGCCTCCCTGAAACATAGCCATTTTGTTTCCCTTACCCCCATGGTCTCCCAATCCCACCCCTAAATTGGCTGAAAATTGATCCAAACTGGAGGGGACATCATAACACTTCTAGCCTGCTGGATGTACCTGGTACAGTTGCCCATGCTCATATAGACTTTATAGCTTGCCTTTCCCCCCAAACTGAGACTCAAGGCAGGTACAATGAGCAAGGACCCTTTGTTGTATGTAGCTGTTTCAGAGCATTACTCCTTTCTGCACTTCAAATACAACACTGTCATCAGACCAAATGGTCCACATTGGAGCTGCTCCCAACATTTCAGTGAATAGCATGAAGGGGGATGAAATGTGGTTAGTATTTGTTCTAAAGAGGGAAGAAAATTTAAAATTTGGACATGAACAAGAAAATGAGCAAAGAAATATTGTCCTTTGAGGGAGTGAGAAGAATGGAACATACTGCTTAGAAAGCAAAATGTAATATTTGAGCAGGATATGATAGTGGCTTATAAAAATAAAAGGTGTTCAGATGGATTAATGAACAGCAGCTGTATTCATGGCTTATCCTATGCCAGTTGAAATAAGCTGACTGTGGTTAGTACAGATACATGGGTGTCTGAGGTTGGATGGAAACTAGGACATGATGTCAATTAGAATTTTGTGGTAACAGAATAATCTTTCTCTTTCTTCTCTCCTTCTTTTGTAAATACCCCATTCACCCCACCTTCCAGGAATGCAGCTGATGTATATGCATGATGACTCTGATAGCCTAGCTGATGGTTTTTCTATCCAGCTATCAGATGGAAAACATAAAGTATCAAAAACCATTTCAGTAGAGGTCATTCCAGTTAATGATGAGAAACCAGTGCTGAGCAAGTAAGCCACATGTCTTTGTTCCAAATTGGTCGATGTGTTCTAACAAAATGATTCAGCAGCGATCAAAGCAGCAAATTAGAGATTAATAGAGCTCATCTCCTGTAAATAACCACAGTCTAATGCCAATGGTGTTCCACAAAAGCAGCCCTCAGTGAAGGACATTCAGCTATGATCAATGAGAGGAAAAGATCCAAATCTAAACCAGAGATAATGATGTATATAGAATGCAGGTCTTACATGTGCATATTAAGATATATATAGACCAATTTTATAAACCACAAATTTATTGTGTGGACCTCTTTGGGAAGATGTTACAATCATGATCTTTGCACACCCTCTGCTGGTCAGTTCACATCTTGGGTTAGGTCCCTTTCCTCTTTTATATTTTGATCTGTCATCTCCAAAAGGCAGAAGAGCATTTTGAGTGGCCAATTTAGACCAGCGATTCTTTATTTAAATAAAATGACATCAGCAACCAAAGGCAAATTTGCCAAATTCTATACTTTTTACATGTGTGCATGCATACATAACACACACACAAATGGTCTCTTTACAAAATAAATACAGCAAGTTGCAATGACCAGTTATGGAAGCCATGAAGGCAAAGAAGGAAAAATACAATGACAGAAAGAAAAGGGTTAGGATCAAAAATGTATAAACCTCTTCCAACTAAATCTCTGAATTATTTTAATTCATAATTTTGAGTGTTCAAACGAATGTTCAAGAAACTTTGAGAGAGTTTTCAAATATTAAACATGGACACTCAAGTAGCTCAGGTTCTCACCTACCTTTCTTACAAGGTTCCACCCTTAATCTTTTGTCAAGTCAAAAAAGCTTTACCTTCAAGAAAGAGCAGGAGAGAATAGGCAGCAGAGGACTCCTGTACAAAACAAGCTGCACAAGATCTTGTCTTGTTTGTAAGTGATGGACAAATTGGTGTTATCTGGCATCAAGTTGACTTATGTCTCATAATTCCATAGCATTCAGCCATGGCAGTTAAAATGGTTTCAACCTGGCTTATTTCAGCAGGGCAGATGCAGCCTAAGACTACTTACAAGTGCAGGGATAGGAACAATGCAAATATGACAGCCCTACTCCTTTGTCGGTTCAGATTTTGTAATGCTGCAGTTTCCCACATGGGCTGCAGACCTGCCAATGATCAGGCTCACCTGAATGAGATGGAATCAAGAAGCTGGAAAAAGTGTAGGATTGCAATTGTATTGTATAGGACTGAGCCCAAATTCAGTGCTAATAACAGACTGCTTCTGTGTATTATTTTAAACCCTTTATTGAAAGTTTTAGTATAATTTTATAAAACTTTATAAATTTCAAGAGAATAAAATAACATTTACAACCTGACAGCATTTCTTAACAAAACATGTAATACATATGCAAAACATGCAAAGGATGCAATATATATGCATACACTTGTGTTTCTAGCCTTCAGATTAAGATATCATTCCAAAGACTGATATGAGAACTAGGTGGATCAAGAATATCTTTGTTTCTATTAATAATATAAATAAACCAATGCGTAATAAAAGGGTAATCATGGGGTTTATTTCTTCAGTTTTGTCATTTCCATGAGAGCCAGAGGCCACAACAGCCCAAATCTAAATTGTGTAGGCCTTTCCATTTTTGAGCAAGCACCATACAAATTGTTAGGCTATCTATCTATCTATCTATCTATCTATCTATCTATCTATCTATCATCACTAGTTAATGGTTTCTTTTCTTCTATAAACAAAGGCAGTAAAACCAATGTTGGCAAAACTTTCTATTAGTTATTGTTCCCATTTACTTGAAAATCTCCAACCAAAAACTTTGAACATTTGGTCAGCACTCCACATCAGAAAGAAAGTACTTACAGCATTGCAGTTTCTCTGTCATTTTGCAGACATTTGCTTATTTACATAACTGTGTTTCAATGAGATATTATACCTCCATTTTGAAACAATATTAACATATTTTAGATGAACTGGATTTTAATGGAGATGCTTCCCATAATAAGGACCATAAATCATCTTCCCAGACCACTTTTGAATCCAATACATTACCATAAATGTTGTTATCAAGATAGAGTAGATCGTTTAAATTAATCCAGAAGATCCAGAGCTGCTTTGAAACACCAACGACTCAAATTTAATTAGTGCACAATTAATTGCAAGCTTAACATCAGGATAGAATATAATATATAAAACGTGGCGAATTTTAAACCATGAAACAAAGACATTACCTAGTTGTTTTATTTGAGCCCTGATTTGTTGTTGTCTTATAAAGTAAATAAATTGTAAATGATGTAAGTTTTTTATAATTTAAAGGAAAGTGTAGGAGAAGGAAGAATTTAAAAGAGATAAAGAAATAATAGCATCAAATAATTGTATATATGAATGATGAGTATAAATATGTTGAGAAGATAAGGGAAAGAGGTGGGGTCAACAATAATAAGAATATTATTTTAAATATGATCAGCAGAAGAAAATTAGTTAAAAACGTATCAGTGGAGGATGGACTGATGGAAGTCATGTTAATGTCTGGAAGATTGTTAAGTGTAAGAAATGAGAATTTTGTAAGGATGGATATTAATTGGAGGATGTATTGTCTTGTTGTACGTATTGTTTATTGTTTATAGTGTTTGTATTGTTTGTTTTGATAAGAATATGTTTTAAATAATAAAAGAGTAAATGATGTAAGTTTTAGGTTTCTCAGTCCCAGTACACATGGGTGGCAAAACGTTCTAGGTGGCTCCTTTTTGGCAGCATCACAAGTGCTGCGACACAGCCTTATGATGCCACTTCTGCCAAGAGGCGTCTGTACGTGGCGCCACAGCTACGCAGCTTTGGCACCTGCCATGTGGATGGACGCGCACCCCTGTGACATCACTAGGGCTGGGCGCATCTGGACGCCCAGCCCTATTGAGCCCTAATATCGCCGCAAAGTGCCCATCTGTACCGGGCCTCAGTTCTTAAATTGAGAAAATTTGTTTTAGCAAATAGTGGCATAGGAATGGTAAAAGTGGTTATAACAATGGGATCAAATGTTTTTCCGCCAGCTTTTTGATATTTGAAATACATTGTTCAAAAAAGGATTTTTTTTAAATATTTCAAGGTTTTTAGGTTTAATAGGTATGAATGGTAGCTGTCTGACCTAGATTTTAATAATCTATTTCTAGTAAAAACCAAGACTCTACATTGAAATTTTCTATTTGTCTCAACTAGCAGCATACATAGTCTGTCTTTATACAAGGAATTTCAAGTTCTCTTTCTTTTGTTTTTTGAAACGATACTTTAAAAAAAACTTTGGGACATTTATGCCTACGGGTAAAGTCCATAATTGTACTTTTGCCATGACAGTATTATATGCTGTGGAACACTTATTATTTGAACGTTGTAACTTAGGTCGAATGTTAATCATATGCACCAAAATTCTGTCCAACCAAGCTAGATCTACCTTTTCACAATTCTTCATTGTATACATAACAGTCTAATTAAAGGTTTGTGAAACAGTCATTTCCAGAGAACTTGGAATTATGCTGCCCAAGTATTTTATATTTGCTGTATTTGTTTGAATACTTATTATGCTAGAAAGGAAGTTGCTAGTGTCCATGTTCAAACATTCTATCTATATTTAATCCAAACTAAGCCTTACTGAGTTTATAGTTGCACTTACTCCCAATAAGTATAAAAATGCATGGTTTATCTGTCTCTTTTGGGTGTGAAGAAAGGAATCTGTAGAGTTTATGCCCTCTCTTTTTCAAAACTAAGCTCATGTGCACCAGTGTTAGCTTTCTGGAAAACTGATCATGTCTGTTCATTAACAGGAATCTCACACAACTAGACATGAGAAAAGAGAAATCAAGACGTCAAAATATTCCTACATTCTTCATCCTCATTCTGTTGTGTGAACTGTCCTTAATTTAAGATTTTATTCTGTAGTTCCAGAACAAAAGTCTTAGTTGCTTGTATTTAAACTCTGTGTGTGTGTGTGTGTGTGTGTGTGAGAGAGAGAGAGAGAGAGAGAGGTCCAGAAAGTGAGCAGCAGAAATGTTATTTTAGTAATTTTTTTCCTATCAGTATCTCAGTGATTATCCTTTTAAACAAATACATGAGAAGTCCTTTGTTTGTTTGTTGCAGGAAGGGTAAAATAGAGGTGAACATGGGGGAAGCCCAAATTATTTCTGGTGCTGTTCTGTCAGCGAAAGATAAAGACACCCCCAGGGAACAAATTTATTATTTATTTGAAAGAGTCCCAGAAAATGGACATCTTCAGCTCAAGGTCAGTCTTTGTATGTCAACAAAATAAAATAAAATATTGGGGAAAGGGACACCAGTGTTCTTGGTTTAGAACAGCAGTGAGTGTAATCCTTCTGTTTTCGAATGTCTCCATGGACTTGAAGCAGACTGCAGAGCCTAAGATAATTTCTATCCTGATACTCAGGAAAATCTAAGGATAGCTGCCCCATTTGCATCAGAGGAACTTCTGCCAGAAGAGCTCCTTCCAAGGCAGTTGTTTGTATGTTCTGGAGGCATCTGTCCATGCATTCTCACTATGTTCATTGGTTAGATTTCTCTGTCCTTTTTCTTATAACGTACAATAACTAAGAACAATCACTTGTAAGGTCCCATCGCTACCAAAATCATATAATGGGTTCAAAAGCTGCAGTAGAGCAAACGTGAGCAAAATCGTGTCTGGATTATAAATGGTATATTATTTGTTTAGTGACAGTTTTTCTTTCTAGGTAGGTCGTGACTGGGTGACACTTGAGAACGGGATGAATTGCACCCAGGAGAACATAGACATGAATATTGTGAGATACATACACACTGGTACAATTGGCTCAAAGGAACAAGATAGTTTCATGTTTTGTCTCTGGGATGGAAACAACCGATCCCCTCTGGTCATTTTTCCTATTACCATTAAGGATGTTGGAAAAGGTAATTCTGTTCCAGATCTTCTCATTCCTTCTGTTTGGTCTAGGGGTGCAAACCCTCATTTTGCCTTCTCGGATAGAATCTTGGCCTGCAAGATGGCCAAGATACTTTCTCTTGATGCTGAGAGCTTAGGCATTTCCAAGACTGTTTTTTTGTTTTTTGCAAACTGTATAAATTTGCTTTGAATTATGTAAACTGTGAAATTTGTGTAGCTAAACCATGATAACTACTGCCTTGTTATATGGTGTTTTAAGCATGCTGATTCATTCACTGTCATTCATTCACACAGCCCTTATATTGGTTTTGATGTCCATCCTGTTCTTCACACTGAGAAGAGGGAGATGTATATCAGTTCTTCTTGAAATATTATAAATTCCTTGTTTAAAAAGGTGCTTTAAGACAGTGGGATGTAAGCATTTGCTTGTTCTGAAAGTGGGCTGAACTCGAGTGAATATGGAAGAGATTAGATTAATAATGGAGCTTTATGTTTCCCATGTTCTGTAGGAAACATTGCAGTTTTCATGAAACCCCTCACTGTGTTGAAGGGTGACAGAGGCCTATTGATGACTGATGTCCTCCTTGCAGTTGATGGCACTGAGAAGCCAGAGGAGCTTCTCTATGTGATCACTTCCCCTCCGCAGTATGGGCAGATTGAGTATGTCAGCTATCCTGGAGTTGCCATTACAAGTTTCAGCCAGATGGATGTGGCAGGTCAGGCTGTCTGTTACGTCCACAACAGCAAGGCAGCTTCTCCCAGAGATATGTTCCGGTAAGCAGTCAAGAATTTCCCCCCCTGAAATAATCAGAACAGCCAGTGCTTACATTTTTGTTGTTAATCGCCTTTGAGTTGATCCTGACTCATAGCAACCCCGTGGATGAGATACAGTGGTACCCCGGGATACGAAATACCCAGGTTACGAAATTTCCGGGATACGAAAAAATCCCATAGGAAATAATTGTTCCGGGTTACGAATGTTTTTTCGGGTTACGAAAAAATTTTTGGTGCTTTTTTCGGCTTTTTCGCACGAAATCGCGGCTTTTCCCCATTAGCGCCTATGGCATTTCGGCTTGCGAATGCTTTTCGGGTTACGAAAGCGGCGGCGGAACGAATTAATTTCGTAACCCGAGGCACCACTGTACTATATCTTCAAGTTTCCCTATCCTCCTCTGCTCTACTTAGGCCCTGTGAATTTATTCCGTTATATCCATCTGGCATGTGGGCTTTCTCTCTTTCTACTGTCCACCACCTTTCCTAACATTATTGCCTTTTCTAATGAGTCATGCCTTCTCATGATGTGGCCAAAGTACAACAGTGCTTACATAGCAAGACACATTAATATAGGGAGCTGCAACTTGTGGATCCCCCGATTCCCATTGATTTTAGACTGCACAGCTACTGTTGAGGGATCATGCAAATTGCTGTCCAGCAACATTGGGTTGCTGCAGTTATCCACCCTTGCATAAATACCAACTGACTGTGCTTGAGCTAAGATTAGGATGAGACAAGAAGCTGAAAGATTTATGGCCATAGAGAACATTTCTGGTGTAATGTGAGTTGGTGTCCATGATGGGAATGTACAATATTAAAGGGTCTTGTGGAGAGCTTAAAAGTAATGTGTTGCAAGGAACTATGCTATATATAATCTGCTATGGGAAACTAATGAAGGCATAACAATGTTTTTTTTTCTAAAGTAATGCAATGGCTGGAAATGTTATTATTCTTTTGAATTCTGAATTATGTATATTCCTAGATTTTAGTCATTTTTTCATCATTATTCTACTCATTGCATTTACTTATTATATGGAAGGAGTGCTTTTGAGGCTATTTTGAGGGAACATTTTCAAGGTTTAGATTAAAAAAACACCCTGATCTTTAAAGGGGGTCTGGGACAGTGAGTAACAACACCTCTTTTTAGAATAAAAAAGATATTTTCCAGGTTCCAATTGTGTTTTGACATGTTGGTTGTTTTCTAAAAGCACAAATAATAAAAAAAGATCTCATTGAGCTCACTATTTCTCAACAATCATCAAAACCAAGCCTTCCTAACAATTAGATGAGGCTAGTTGGACATGGTGCACATTTCAAATGTGATGTCAATATTATTCCATTAAAATATTCTTTGAATATCAAAAGCATTTCTAGGGCAATTGTGCCCTCTCTTTTGTACTCATGTCTTGCTTTCTAAATCTTTTATGATTGTTATACACCTCTACTGAATCTACCACCAATTCTGTCCAATAAGTGTGTGCCCTGAAATGACTTTTACTCTTATGGTAATACTTTATAGTCACTTTGATCATTGGACAGTATGCAGAATCTTTCAACAGGCAAACATTTGGCCATAATGAAGCAGACAGAAATGTAGGGAAGATTAGGGAGATTTCTTCCATTGATCACAGGGTCAACTGCCACCCACCTTATGTCCTGTGAATGTATAGATGGCATCAGGGCAAGACTGTGAGACCATTCCTCACTGCTCAGACTAGTAGCTTGTCATGGCTACCCAGAGTTTTTATTTTGCAAAAGAAAGGGGAGATAAATTTCTAAGGGGAAATAAATAAATATAATATGACTATTTTTAAAAATGCTTTTAGTTTAATTTTAGCCTAGTTTTTCACTTTTTCAATACTGAGATAACTCTACTAAATATTGGAATAAAGGTTGATATACATATTCAAGTCACAAGTCTGCATCTCAAGTTCAAGTGCCAGCTCTTCCAATTTTAAAACTGCGATGAAATCTAAAATAATAAATGGGCTAAACTTAATGTTGGCCATATCTTAGAAGACCAACTGAAATCAATGGAACTTCTTGGCCACTACTAATTGAAGTTCCATTTATTTGAGTAAGTCTATGTTCTATGGAGCAGTTAGCCCAATATTGCTACAAACAATGGGATTTCGGAGTTAAAGCTGATGTGCATGCACAGGAGAACAAGCTATGTTTCATACTACAACCCATTTTGATAGGAAAGGGGGGGGAAAGACAAAAGATTGCAACATCTTTTGCAATGCCAGCACCTAATGTCAGTTCACCTTTTCAGGATATCTATCTACATTTCAAATGTAAATTCCATGCAGCTTGAGGTTGTACTCATTGAAAAAGTGACCAAGCACAAATAAATCTCTTTAAATACTATATTTCAATATTTTTCTAAGAACAAACTTGCATAATTAATTGGTTAATTGCATGATGGCCACATGGAAATTTAATTCTTAATTCATATGTTGAAAAGTTTGTGTCTTACTTCAGGTAACACATTTAAAACAGCTCTTCCCAAAAAGTAAAAAATGTTTTCTCTTTTGTTTCAAGACATATTTTCATTTAATATATTATAATGAGATATTTTAATACATTTGGAACCCCTTAAGTCATTGATTATCTGGTTAAAAAGAAGGATGGCTAATTAATAAAACAAATCTGTATCTATTGACAGTTCTGTATCAATTTGCTCTTCTCATCTGTGATTTTTCTCTTTTTAATTAGTAAACGGATACCAGCCAGATTCAGAACACACTCCATTTTCCCTTTCATTTTAACTGCTATAGTTAAATAGGTGCGTTCACATGCACGAACACAAGATATGGGTGCCATTTGATGTGCCTACATACCTGTGGTGAAACTGTTGTAACTCTGCATATAGGGAATCCAGATTATTAAGCACAAACCAGACCCATTTGGTCTGGTTGTTTTAATGAAGCAGAGATACACATGTCTGTTTTAATCACCATAAATGATGTTCCTGGCTATTAGAATTTGGCAAAGTATTGGGTTATATATTGAGATATAAATACTGTGGCAGATTATTAAAAAATAAAACACCAAGGGCTGGTGACATTTAATTAAATGGGGTTTTTAAATGATCAGATTTTTTACCGTCCGTTAAGGTACTTTATTCCATCGTAAACCTCCCAGCATTGTTTGATGCTGATGGCCTGGAAGAGGGATTTGGCAGTGCTTGTTTTGGACAGATGACTTCAAGTGATTAGCAATCTGACATCAGACGCTGGCAGCAGGATGCTAAAAGAACATGCTAATGTCCTCCATTTTGACACGGTGGATCAGTTTTGTAATGAGCTGGCACTATCTCCAATTCCATTTTTATATTTTAAATGCCACGACAGATGGTAAGTTCTGCAGCCAGCTCTATCGCCATGAACTGCAGAAAACATGAAAATCTTGGTAGTGGTGAAACCAAACCATGTGACTTGCCCTCCTCGCTAAGCTTGAGAATTATCCCCCCTCAAATTTCATCAGAGTGATGAGAATGTTGGCGGTTTCCCATTCCTGGGGGAAACATGGAGCAGAACTAAGCATGAAATAAACAGTGTGCTGGAGGATAGGCACATGGTCTTTTCTTGAAACAAACTCATTGTCTGGGAGAATCTAATAATGCACAACATTTGCATGATAATTATTAGTCTTCCTTTGACAGCACAAATAATCTATCCACATGTCCTAAACAGTTTGCTCTAGCTCTTTTACTCATGTGGTTTTGGAATGATATCTCTGTGGCCCTTTCTAAAGTAGGAGGACAATAATTTTTCAATATTGCTATTTTGTCCTGTTGGCCGCGGTAGGCCCAACTTAATATGCAGGTAGTTCCCTAGACCATCAGAATTACAAGAACCGCTAGAGCCTTATTCAGGAATACAGTAGAAGCATTAACACTGGTATATAAGTAAGGGAGTGTTCTAGATCCCCCCCCCTCACAACCAAGGAGAGTGACAGTTTAAGATGAGAGCCTTCTTTGCAATGGGAAATTATCCACATGATTAGGAGCCATGAAAAATCAGAATTCCCAATCACCTGGACAAGTTGCATGCATAAAGGATGCTGCCCTTTTCAGACTGTCACTCTCCAAATGTGGGGAGCAATAACAGAGAAGGTGGGGCTAACATGTTATCTATTTACGACAATATCCATTCTAGTGAACCTGATCAGACTTAAAATTACCAGGGGTGGGTGTCTTTTTCTAGAAAGAATTTGTCCCGCTGGCCTTTGAACAATATGGTCTGAAGTAGGAATGGGTGAGGATTCTGATTTTTAAAATATAAATTTCCTAAAGTTTCCATCCTCCCCCATGAATTCAGCAGAAAGAATGTGAGATTTTTTTTTTTGAGCCAGCATGGTATAGTGATCTGAACATTGAACTATGACATTAGAGACCAGGATTCAAATCCCAGCTCAGGCATGTAAATACACTAGGTGACCTTGGGCAAGTAACATTCTCTCAGCTTCAGAGGATAGCAATGGCAAAACCTCTCTGTAGAAACCTGCCAAAAAAGCCCCATGATAGATTTGCCTTAGGGTCGCCATAAATTGGAAACGACTTGAAGGCACACAACAACAGGGTTTGTCTTAACATTGCCACAAGTAAAAAATGACTTGAAGGCATGCACCAAGAAAAATGTGGACCTCAGACAAATTATGCTTACAATCAAGGAATGGCCCTTCAAATGTGTGGTGGTCGTGAGCAAAATAAAATATTTTGTCATCTTAATGGCAGCTTCCTTCTGCATCCCTCAGAAGGTTGTTTGATATCCTCTGGAGTTCTTTCATGCCTGCTGAAGATCTGACATAACTAAACTGTTGACAGGACATCAGTTTTACCATTGGCACAAATGTTAGGTCAGTACAGACAGCTGCTGCCATGTTCCCAGATGGGAATAGTGTCCTTCACTAAATATATTGCTTGCTCCTATAAACTATGTGGCCGGCTTGCTCTCGTTCCCATCTGTTTGATGGCATGATGCATACATATAAGTTAGTCAGACTCATCAGATCAAGTGGAAGCTCTTGGTTTTGGGGGGACAGTATCAGCAGTTTCTCTGGCCAGGAGGTCACATATTCTCCCAATGGATGTAATTAAGCATCAGGCACACGGTCCTGCTGGTATAAAAATGTTTCTGACTTCAGGAGCAGAAGGTCTGACCTTCAGCTCTAGGGCTAAGGTGAAATGAGTGTTGTGAATATTTACTGTATTAATCTGAACAAAATGTCTGCAATTCTGAGTAGACCCAAAAGACCCAAAGGCTTAGGAATTCATTCTGTTTCAGGGGAATTCAGTAGGGCTTTCAAAGACCTCTGCCTATGACCTTAAAGGCTTGCTGCCTCCGCAAATTGTACTGGGTTGGATGGTCCATTATCGGTGTCAGTATACAAAAGCATGGTTCTTTGGGAAACTGATTGGCTGACACCTGTAGTCTTAAAATTAACATTTCTAGTAGAGCATTTGAAATTGTGCACAGTAGAAGCAAAATACAGTCTTCAGTAAGGTTATTATTGTTGAGAAAGAGGAGCATGACTCATGTATCTGAACAATAAATTCCTAAGGCAAATTTCTGATCATTAAGATTGGACATATGGAACACATTTTGCCAGTCTAGAAACAGCTTTGCTAACTGCAAGTTAGTTCCCAAACATTCTTTGAGGGTTTAACTTAAGGCCAGGATGTGTCAAGGATCATCTATTTCATACAAATCTTCCTTAGTTTTCGCATTTTCATCCAAATATACCTTTGTGGGTCTCTGCGCAGCATGTGGTGAATATGGTAGTGGGTTTGGCTCAAGACCTATCCTCTCATAATTGCTCCTCAGGGAATCACCACATAAAACCTTGTTAAAAGTCACTCTGACTTGTGAGGATGCTTAGTTTGGTTAGAGATGCTGTATACTTACATAGCAATATATAAATGCGATGAATGGATAATTTAATAAATGCTCCTTCCATTTGGGCAACTGAAAAGAAACAGAATACTGAAAAATGGGTGTAAAAGTATGTACACATCCTTTTAACCGCCATCATAATTTGTAGTCATTTTAGAGTTGGTTTGGTCATAAATCTTTCAAACACTGTCTGCATTCGCAGACTATTAGGACTGGCACATAAGAAAAGTCAGAAAATGTTCCTGTAGTATGGTTATAACCATCTGAGACCACTTTAACAGTCACAACCCCATCCTACAGAATTCTGGGATTTATAGTTTGATCTTCTCTCAAAAGGAAAACAGTAGTGTACCTAGGATAAAATGGAGCAGATGGTGCAGCTGGGGAATGCAGCACAGCCTAGATAAAGGTGCTATAATTCTGGGGAGCAGACCTGAGTTCTCCATTGCAAAATTCTAAGTAGATCGCCAAACACAAATTCCAATATCATACAGGATAGAGCCATGACAGTTGATCAGGCTGTTTTAACTATATACTGTAGTGTAGACACAACTGAGACTGGGATCTAAAAATGTATTTCAAGGTGACTAAGAGGGAAGCCCTTTAGTAAAGGTGTCTTATATTTCATTTCAGTAGATGGTGAAACGAGAACACATGCTGAAGACTGCCTTGCCTCTTTTTGCCAGATTCATCATCAGCAATGGACTAAGAACTAAACATGGAGAGTTTGAGATCATATTGGAGACAGTGGACCAAGCCTTACCCACCGTGACCAAGAACAAGGGGTTAAGATTATTGGAAGGTGGCATGGCATTCCTTTCTCCAGATGTTCTGCAGCTTTCAGATCCAGACACAGCTCCACAAAACCTTTCCTTTCTCCTAGCTCAGCTCCCACAATATGGTCAGCTCTACAAAAGAGATTCTGGACTGTGGCAGCAGAGCTTCAGCCAACAAGATGTGGACACTCTGAATGTTGTTTATAGGCATGGAGGCGGGGATTCTCAGATTGACAAATTTACCTTTGTTGCGACAGATGGAGTGAATCAAGGCTTCATTGTAAATAGCAAGGTTCAAGTAGAACCCTTGGCATTCATCATTCAGGCAAGTTCCACACACAAATGCAATACGTACACACACATGAGTGTGGTTGTATGCTCAGCTTCCATCTGCATGCACAGATACGTACTTTTGGCAAGTACTGGAAAGTTTCCCAAGGCTGTTTCAAGTACCTTGGCTACAAAGGTCTAGATTTAATTGTTAGTCTCAACTACTATATACTCATTGAATCAGTGGAACTTTATAACTGTTGACTTTCCAATTTTTAATTGATTCAGCGTAGAGTAGATTCAGCCTACTCTGAGATTAATTCTTGGATTCATGGCCAAATTCCCAGAGTGCAGCAGACCATCTGTTCTGTGGTTTTGTTTACTTGGGTGCTGCCCCCATTCCAAGGGAAATTCTAATGTAGATGTTTCAAGTTTTATACAGCAGTTTGGTGGGGGGGGGTTATTTGGTCCTTTTTGTAAACTATCTTTGCTGCAAGTAGAGCTGAAGGTTGAAACATATGTTCTAAATATATATTTTTTTAATGGAAACTCTGTGTGTCCTGTGTTCCGTTAGCTTTTCAGTGTTTATATTTCTTCCTTTCTCTCCTTTTAATTTGTATCCTAAGATTCTGACCAAAAAAGGCAGTTACTGGTAATAAAATACACAATACAAATGCTCTCTTATTTCAGACAGAACATAAAAACAAATAAGTTAAAATACAATTAAAAATATAAAAAAGAAAGACATATATCCAGAACTCAACAAGTAAGACTTGCCCTTAACCCAAATAATGAGGAATTCTTAAGCTACTTTTTTTGCAAACCCAAATATGTATTTGTGGTATGGAAGGACCTTAATAAATCTGAGGCCTGCTACAGACTGCAAAAATAAAGCTGCTTCAGGTCTCTTTGGAGGTATGCAGTTTAAATGATGCATGGGTCCTAAGAGTTTGGAGGTCGCACCAAAGCCACTCTCCATTCCTAAGGACTGGAGTGCAGCTTTGGTGCAGCTTCTGGACTCTTAGGATGCATGCAACATTTAAACAGCATACCTCCAAAGAGACCCGAAGCAGCTTTATTTTGGCAGTCTGTAACAGGCCTATGGATCATTTTCTCACTTGCAGTTGCATACACATTAGATGTGGACCACACACCCCACACCCTCCTAGAGACTCCCCTGCTGGGAAGTGACTTGTGCATACAGGCCTCAAAGTATTCTGGAACCCTGATAGGGAAGACATCTAAAATGTGTGGGAAATGAAGCTATGTGTTTTTTCCCTAGACTTTGACATGTAATATCAATATTTAATATTTGTTTCAGGTGGAGAGCCCAGCAAAACCAGCGCCAAAAATTGTCCACCTTCGTTGTGCTTCAGATGTGGAACTGCTGAAAAATGGCAACTATGGTATTTATATTACTGTCCGGTCACTGAAAGCCACAGATTGTGACACAGATGATGGCCAAATCATATTTAGGATTTTGCGAGGACCTCAGTATGGCTACTTACAAAATATAACAACAGGTATCTTTTCAAGGTAGCTTATATTGGACAGCAATACAATTTGGATTTGTACCTTAACTAAGAATTAGAAATTGTGCACTTAAGTATGCCAAACATGAACAATTCCTTTGGACAAAATTGTCAGGAGAGGGTAATGCTAGTCAAGAAAACAAAATGAAATATATTTAGAGCTCTGCAGGAAAATGTAGAACCTGTGTCTGAATCAGATACTGCTGTAGTTCCTTTCATGGCTGAATTATTATATAATTCTGTTTCGTTGCATAAGGTCAGAGTAGGCATATTACATTATTACAGTTGGTCAATAAATAGCAAAAATTACCAGTTAACTCGTGAATATGCAAGCATATTCAATCTAATTTTTACAGAATTCATAGCATGGTGGCAGATGTGAAACTGTGATGGTATACCATTTGTGGGAGAGAGGGGTAGGGAGGAAGGGCTATGAAATTGTAGAATGCAAAGATTGATGGAGGAGCAGAGAAAGTACTTTTTAGAAATAGATTATCCCCAACCACTTTTCCTTCTGCCCTGCCTACGTTGCTATTCTAAAAGGGAGGAGGGGCTGATACAGACCCTGGCATTTCCCATTCAATATGGAAGTTCCCAGGCTTGATCCCTGCCATCATCAGACAGGCATGAGGAAGTCCAAATTGGAATCCTTGGCTGCACACCTATGAAACCTGAAATCTATGTAGACCAGCCTCTCCCCTAAACTAGTGCCCACCAGATTGTTGGGCTACAAATCTATAACCCCAGCAAGCACATCCACTGGGATGGTGGTTACTGTAATCAGTACAGCTAAAGGACACTGACTTGAAGAACTGTGATGTGCACAACATTAGATGGACCATTGGTTTCTGGTGTTCCTGTGCAAATAAACCTGTTTTGCTTTAATAGGCATTAAGGGTGGGTTCTACATTAGTATTCTCAAACTTCTCTCTTATCAGCATGCAAGAGAGACCATTAGAAATATCATTGGCAAACAAGACCACTAGCAAGGTAGTTCCTTTGAAGGCAGCCTGTAAGTGCAGCTTTCTATTTCAGGAAACCTTTTCAGTCACTCCAGGCATCTGCACTGTAGAAACAATCTAGTTTGACACCACTTTAACTTCCATGGCTCAATGCTATGGAATTCTGGAATTTTGTTTGTTGTGGCACCAGAACTCAAATAGAGAAGACTAAATGTCTCACAAAACTATGAATCCCAGAATTCCATAGCATTTAGCTGTAGCAATTAAAGTGGGTCAAACTGGATTATTTCTGCATTGCAGATGCAGCCTTTAGAAGGTTTTTGGGGCTTCTGTGGATTGTGGAGTCCCAGGTATGTGTCTAATGTTCCAACTGTACACAATTTTTTAAGGTGTTGTGGGAGAGAATAGTAATGCTTAAACAGGTTGCAGGTAAAGTAGTTGAAGATATAAGCAGTGCTGCAGACCACTTTTTTTCTTCCCATCTGTGGCTGGATGTCATCTCCATGTGATGAGAGTCATCTCCTGTACACAGAAGCTCCAATATCAGCATAGTATAGTAAGTTTTATTTGTTTCTCAGGAACAGTGCAGCTGTATTGTATTGCTACAGTAGTTTCTCTATTGATCAACCAGTAGAATGTTGCTATCATTACAAACTGTATAGAGAACTACAACTTTTTTAAAAGGATATATTTTTTGCGTCTCCCATGTTTTCTCAGGTGGATTTATTCAAGAACAATTCAGCCAGAAGGATTTAAATAGCAAGACCATACTGTATGTTATTGACCCTTATGAGGAAAGGAATTCAGATAGCCTGGAGATTCAAGTTACTGATCCTGAAGGAAACTCTGCTGACCCTGAGAGGTAATATATGAGCTTCCTTTTAAAGAAACACTGTGATTCCTTGTTTTCATCTTCTGTTTGCTTTCTTCCTTAAGCGGAGATCCATTGCACACAATGTGATCCATTCATTGCAGAGATGATGCAATGGATGGATCACAGTTAAAAAGAAAAATAATTGTAGCCCCATTAAAAGTAAGAAACCTTGTGTTTCTGGACAGTAGTTGCTGAGTTGATTCAAAACAAATGAATGTTTGATAGCTTTCAAAGGCCTTTGCACACATTATTGTAGTTAAGTGCCATCAAGCTGACTTCACCTTATGGTGACCCTATGAATGAGAGCCCTCCAAATCACTGTCATCAAGAGCCCTGCTCAGGTCTTGCAGATGCTTGCCTGTGGCTTCCTTGATCAAGTCCATCCATCAGTAATGAGGTCTTCCTCTTTTCCTACTGCCTTCTACCTTGCTAAGCATTGTTATCTTTTCTAGTGAGTCGTGTCTTTTTATGATATGTCCAAAGTATGACAGTCTCAGTTTAGGCATCTTGGCTTCTAGGGAGAGTTCAGGCTTGATTTGTTCTAGAATCCACTTATTTGTCTTTTTAGCAGTCCACAGTATTTGCAAAACTCTTCTCTAGCACTGCATTTCAAATGAATCCATTTTCTTCCTGTCCGTTTTCTTTACTCTCCAGTTTTCACAAACATACAAAAAAATAGAAAATACAATGACATGGACAATCCTAACTTTAGCATTCAGTATTAAATGCATATTTGTACACTTCAGGATCTTGTCTAGTTCCTTTATAGCTTCCCTTGGAAATCCTAGTTTTCTTCTGATTACTTGACTGAAGTCTCCATTCTGATCATTGACTGAGCCAAGATATGGAAAATCTTGAACTATTTCAGTGTCTTTATTGTCTGTCTGTCTGTCTTTCTGTCTGTCTGTCTCTCTCTCTCTCTTTCTAAACCTCTGGTCATTATTTTTGGTTTTTTTTTAATGTTCAACTCCCTTTCACTTTTTCCCTCAACTTTCTTCAGTAGTTGTGCCAGTATTTTCTACTAATACAATGGTGTTATCTGCATATCTTAAATAGTTGATGGTCCTTTCTCCAGTTTTCATGCCTCCTTCCTCCAGGTCTAATTATGTTTTATGTATGATATTTTCAGCGTACAAGTTAAATTTGTATCCCGCCCAATCAGCGAGGAATCTGGGCGGCTAACAACAATGGAAGTAACAATAAAAATACAATAAGAAACAAACTAATAACTTCCTAGCCCCCCAGCGATATAAAGCAGACAATAACAATAAGCAATATCACTACAGTGGCAATCAATAGGGTTTCTATGACCAAATGAGCATTCAAACTGACTCCAGAATCAGTCCAGTTTTCAAACCACTACACCATAGTGACTCCCATTGCACACATGATACCATTGTAATTTTCCAAATCTTGGAAAAAATTATTCTTATGGACTACTGCTCTCAAAATTCCCATGTCAGTTAGCATGGCTAGCCAAATTTTGTATTGTGAGCCATAGCTACAGAGATATTTCCCAATGCTTTGGAGGTCCCTGCAGATCCCTACTGTAGAGCAACCTGCCAGAGAAAGAGACCTGAGTGTATTTCTACACACGCACACACACACCCGTCTTTCTCTACAGCAAGAGAGAAATTTCCTCAGTGTTTCTCTGTTTTTAGAAGAAAATCTTTTGGTTCAAGAAAAACTATTGGCTTTAATTATTTAGTTTCTCTAAAACTTAAAATCTTGCTATTTCAGAATGAGGGATAAAAGCAAGAGATAATTATTTAACATCTCTATGCTCAGCTCTGAAAGATGTTTTCATTTTTGGATCATATGTGGAACATTTGCTGCAATGACAGGAAGCTGTAGGTTCAGAAGAGCCAGCGTAATGTCCTCCAGTTATGTTGGCAACATCTTCCAGAATCCTTTGTCCAATGTTGATGGCTGAGGGGTGACAGAAGCAGTGGACCAGCACATTTAGAAGACACCAGGTCTGGGAAGGAGTCCCTTGAACATACATTGTCAGTCTTTCTCTAATCATGCAAACATTGTGAGTAACAACGAGGATTTCAGCATCAGAAGATTTTTTCCCCCAGACAGATTTTAGTTGTAGCACTTTATGTATTTACATTTGGAAAATAGCCTACAATTAAATATCTACTTCTTTGCATAAAGATGCACTGGATTGTGACTTCAAATGAATCAAACTCATTTTCATAGTATATACTGTACATCCATTTAAACATACCAAGACTATGACCCTAGAAACATTTACATGGGAGTAAGTGAATTCAGTGTGGTTTATGTCTTATGTAGGACTTGGCCTTTTTATTCTCTTTTCCTATTAAGATTTGACTCTTCTGCAGTGTTGTGATTCTGGTTCAGAGACTTTGGAGGACATGCACTTTTTCTGTTGTCCAATATGATGGAAATAATATTGCTAATGGCACTGAATAATTGCGTCCCTGTGAAAGGAGAGTAAGTTTTACTCTAAATTAGACATTGAGGCAAATTCCACTGCTTAGTAGTGCATTGAAAAGTTGCACTGAGATGCATCTTTTAGCAGCTAGAGGTCGCTCTAGATCTGAGTTGGTAACAAGTATATAGAATAATTTTCTATACACATGTTTTAGAATTTCAAGCAGTAAGAATGTAATTGAGATTTGGAAAGATCCCTTTAAATTATGACTTTTACTCCTTCTAATGGTAATTCAGTAAGGGCCATCTGTAAATGTTTAGGGAGTCACAAAGAGGATAGCACTGCAAACCCAAGTACAGGGGTACCCCGGGTTACGAAATTAATTCGTTCCGCCGCCGCTTTCGTAACCCGAAAATCTTCGTAAGGCGAAAAAGCCATAGGCGCTAATGGGGAAAAGCCGCGATTTCGTGCGAAATAGCGCCGAAAAGCACCAAAAAAATTTTTCGTAACCCGAAATAACCTTCGTAACCCGGAACAGTTTTTTTAAATGGATTTTTTTCGTAACCCGGAAATTTCGTAAGGCAGCGCATTCGTATCCCGGGGTACCACTGTACAGCACAAAGTTACTTAAGTGGGTGTAGGAACAGTATTTGTTGGTCTTGATGCATCCTGAGTTGTGTTACATCTTCGTTAGTGGATCACTGGTTTGTTTCAATGTCCCCGTTTTCACTCTTCAAAATGCAGCATCTGTGTTGACTAAAAGAGGCATACTTTTAACATTTGTATCCTGAAAGAGGAATTGCTGCTAAACATCATTCTAGGTATGTTTTTTCTTTTTGCTTAAGAGCATGGAAAAGTTACTTTTTTGATTACAACCCAGAGTCTGGAGATTCTGGAAACTGTAGTCCAAAATAAAACCTTTTAAGCTGCTGGTTGTTGCTATAAGCTCTTGGAATGACAGGGCAGTGTTCAGTAAATACTGTTTCCAACACTAACATTTGTTTGTTTATGGGATTTATATCCCACCTTTCTCCTAAAATGGGATTAAAGGCATTTTATTCTAATTGCCATGTGTTATATATCTATGCTGTGGTAACCAAAAATAAATTTGGGGAATATTTGTGAAGAAAGGCTCATTTAATAAAATTAAATACTTCATTTTTGACATCCTGTATTAAAAAAAGCAAATAGACATCTAATAATAATTATAAAAATAGGGGGAAATTCTGGTTTATGTGTGTGGCTGGGTTTTTTCTTTTTTTCACTATTCTTTCTTGGCGTATTAGTATTTGAAATAATATGAGAAGGCATAAATCTATAGGGTGCTGAAGTGGAAATTAATAGTAGTAGTTGTAATTATAATAATAATAATAATAAACTACTTTTACTACTACTGGTAGAATTCAAAAAGGTAGCTATGTTAGTCTGTAGAATCAGTATGTAGAGAGATCTTGCAGTACCTTTGAGACTAACTGATAGAAGTTGGCAGCATGTCCTTTCATAGACTTAAGTCTACGAAAGGTCATGCTGCCAACTTCTTTCTTTTAGTTAGTCTCAAAGATGCTATAAGATCTCCACATACTATTACCACTGCTGCTGCTGAGAGAAGGATTAAATAAACAGAGTAAGTGCTGCAGTGTCTTGTGCTGATAGAACTGCAGTTGACAGTTTAACCCAGTCACACGTTAAACCTGAAACCACAGTAACAGGAAACTTGCTTCTGTTGAGCCTTTGTGGTTAGCTGTTTGTGTGCTGAAAACAAGAGTGACTTGAAGAAGCTTAGATATGATGCTAAAACTGTATTCCCAAATAGGTAATGAATATTACGAAGTTGATTGGCTTATGAAGTTTAGGGGAGATTCTACAAAGTGTGTGTTTGAAACTATATATGCATGCTTGTCACTGCATGGAGGTGTGGTTGTTTATCATAAAGCTCTACCTATGTGCATGTACAATAAAACTGGGTTTAGGTTGATCCTCCATGTCACATCTTCAACCACCAAGCAAAGAGCCCTGTGAAAAGGGTCCTGAGCAAGGGTCCCACTTCAGTATAACTTTAATCAAATTGAACCAGAGGGATAAAGTGAATGGGTCTAAGACCTCAGTCATATATTCAGGACTTGGAAACGTTTTTGGACTATAGCTGCCAGAATCACCTAGCCAATAAGAAATCCTGGAAGTTGTCCTAAAGTGCATTCTTTACAAGCTCTGTGTCTCTCATTATCTGCTTTGGTTTTGAGCACATGGATGGAACCTGTGGAAGGATGTTACTTCAGTTCCATGGTTGAGCACTAGATGTTGCTGTTTTCAGCCTTAAATAACAGCAGCTAATTTTTCAAAAAGGCACAGTAATTTTACACTGAATGGCTGGAAATGTTATAGCCATTCCAAATGTGGGATGGAGGTGTTATTTATGCCTTACATTTATGCCACAGAAGATGCAGCCAAAGAGCTTTATAATCAGTGGAGTGCCATAGCCCTTAGGTAGCCAAAATGTTTACAGCAGCTCAGCCAGTAGTAGTACTGTATGTACCTAACACTAGGACACTTTTGGCAATGGTACCCATTTCCTGGATCAGTAGGGGGAAGGCAAAAACACCACTTTGGGGCTTTTGTGGGTTGATGCTGTGAACTTGCATGACAGTAGTACCACAGACCTGTAACACATTTGCCCAAAGGACTGGCTAAAACTTTCACAGATTCTATCAGATGTGGATTTTTCCATAGTTAAATCTGTAAAGAATAGAAATGTAGGAGGAACCACCTGCCATCCAGAGGCAGCATGGGAAAAAGAAACCCTGGTTGTGGCTGCTGCGTAAGGAGATGAAATAAAATGGTTGCTTTTTTTTTACTTTTGTAGACTTTTCTGGAAGGATCAGAAACATTTTCTTATTAGGTCCAAAATTTTAAACAGTTTTTATTATCCACAATTGTGTAGGCTGAAGCTAAACAGAAGACTGTTTTTGTTTTATCTTAAGTGGGAAAGCCAGGGTCAATCTTGTTTGGTGAAGCTGCCTCAAATGTCAGGTGTTGGGGGGGGATGTGCAGAATGCAGTCTGCCTAAGTGAAGTGGTGAAAGTCTGCCTCCGTTTACACCTCTATTCTTCCATACAAAATCATTCCATACAATGTTCAAATGCAGATGCAGAAGGAAGGTTTCCTAATCCTAACCCCACCTGCAACCCCTTCTTCTGGCCAAAAAAGAACTGAAAATGCTACAAGTTGAGTCTCCCTTATCTGAAATGTTTGGGACCAGAGTTGTTTTGAATTTTGGTATACAGTACCTGAATTTGCATATACCTACATAATGAGATAGCTTAGAAATGGGTTCCATGTCGAAACACATAATTCATTTATGCTTCTTCATATATACATTATACACATAATCTGAAGGTAATTTTATACAGTATTTTAAATAATTTTATACATGAAACAAAGCTCATGTACATCGAACCATCAAAAAGCAAAGCTGTCACTATCTCAGCTAGCCATGAAAAATGTTTTGGTTTTTGGAATATATTGGATTTCAGAATTCTAGATAAGAAAGTCTCAACCTGTATTTGGAAGTGATGTGATGTCATTTCTAGTGTGCTGTGCCAGTACAGCCTAAGACCAGAGTAGTGAAAGTGGCGTCCATTTCCCACTCAGTTGCCCAGCCCTGCCCTCAACAACTACCATGGAAGACTTCTTTGTTTGATTTCCAGTATGGAAGTAAGGTTCCATGGTCAATTTGTCAGATTTTCTGTCTGGAATATGGGATGCTGCAAAATATCTAGAGCTAGCCCCACTTATTATATAGTATTTTTATGTCATTCCTACTCCAGCGAGTTCAAATCAACATAAATGCTTTACTTGGTTTGTTTGTTTTTTATTTTCTTGGCTAAAAGAAAGTGACATTGTTAGGTAGATTAGGCATCATCCCTAATGACAGATATCAAGTGTGCATCATGGCTGGTAGGATCCTGGGGTGTAGCTATTGGGGGTGGTATAAAATGAGAGAACTGCCCCCCAAATCAAAATTTTGTTCGTGAAAATGAAATTTTTCCTTCAGTCCCCAAAATTTTAGCAATGCAGAGAGTGAAATATTGAATGTCATTCCTACCTAGAACCCTTATATTTGCTGTGTTTGTATTCCTTTGGTAACCTTGCCTCTACTTCTCGTTGGATACCTCAATTGTATTTCTCAGACTTCCACTGAAGTTTTAAGTTGCAATGCTAAAAAGTTGAGGAATGAAGGAAAATTTCATTGAGACAGAATTCTTATTTGAGGGACCTCCCCCAGCTATATCCCTGGCTAGGTTTCCTAGTGCAAGGTTAGCGTTTTGTCTATGTATTGCCTTCACATCAGATCCAGAATATCAAAAGTGAAATTTTCAAATGGAAACCTTACAATAGCCTGAGTAACCTAGCTGGCCAAAGTACTATTTCTCTTCTTCTTATGATGTTTCATGACTTTTAATGATCAAATTCTTAGTCTGATGACTCTGACAAAATATTAGTAACCTTAAAGCAGATTATTGTGGCAAATACAGCTGCTTTAAAACTCGGGATGCTGGCAAGCATCCCCAGAAGTTTTATTTTAAATGTCCTGGTTCCAAGTAATAGTCACTAAACCCACTTTAAATGCTTTCTTTAAAAAAGAATAAATTACTCCATTCTGGCGAAAACATCACCAGGATTCAGATATCTAAAATACCTACATTATTTATTTCTGTTGACTTTCTTCTGCAAGGCTACAGATATCTAGAATATCTACATGATTTAGATCTGTTGACTCTCTTCTGCAAAGCAACTAAGAAAAATAAAAATAAATAAATTAAAGGAGAATTTTCTAAATTGGAAAAGAGAGAAAAAAATCATTTTTTTCTTCTCCCAAGGACCTTCTGTTTGGGTGTGTATGTGTGTGTTTTAAGACACTGTGAAATTAGATTATAATCAGGGATGGATGAAGAAAAATAAATTATTTTGTCCTATTTATATTACACCTCTTATAGTATCCTAGAAATAATGTAAATCAATTGGTGACTGATGCATCATCACTGACCCCTCTGCAGTTAGTATTCTTTGATTCAATATCATCACTATTCTAGCTTGATCCCATGCTTTTATGTAGAAGCTTTGAAAGTTACCAAATGGAGAGGTTTTGGTTTTCACTTATGTGTATGCACTACATAGGGCTCTAAACATCCTTAAAACATGGGAACAGCTGTGGCTACTCTGTCGTGTGGGAATTGTATTCTTTGCCTGCTCAGACACTTTTGTTTCCATGAATACACATTGCAACTCTCAGACAATGCCTATGTGTGAAGACACATTCAGCGCTTAACTCTATTAAGTTTGTGCTCAAATTAAGCTCTTTTCAGATCAGTTTCCTCCAATTAGTCAGTCTTTAAGATGCCACAGAGCTCCATCTTTCTATAGTAAAACAGACTAGCATGACTCACTCTTTCTGTCTGTGAAAATCCCTAATACAACACTTTGGTAGAAACACTGTATACTGAGGACAAACTGGAAGGAGATTACACCTGTCTCATATCCTCAGCCCCAGGCATCTTGTTTGGGATTCCTATGGAGATTTCCTCACTATGGTGTTTTCTTTCTCTCTCCTTCCCCCAACAGACTGGAACTGAAATGGTCCAAAATTGAAATGCAACAGGATACTTATGAGGTCTGTGAAAATGTGGGGATGCTGCCTTTGAAAATCAGCCGATCAGGGCACACTGCTGATTCAGCTTTTGTGGCAGTTAAGGTAATATTATCATAAATGAATAATAATTAGTTGAAAAGAGAGCATGGTTTCAGGACCTGTTTCGTGGTTTGCTGTGTTTTTGCAGCATTTTATTAACTATACACACACGTACACACACTGTCAGTAGTAAAACCCACTGAGTTCAAATAAACTTTGTTCCAGGTTAGCGGCTAGAGAACTGCAGGCTAGTTTTGTGACCTGCTGGGGAGATCTTGCCCACATCAGTTGCTAGGTTGGTCTCTAAGGTCTGCCAAAAGTGCATGGCTAGAAAGAGACCATCAGGCGGGATGGAATAAGCAGTGGAAGCTATCCGATGCACTACCATACCCTCCAACTATCCTGATTTGCCAAAGACAGACCCAATAATCCACTTTCCCAGCTGCTTTTAAAATGTCCCAGTTTATCTTCTTTCCTCCAAGTTTCACCCTTCACCCTCAATTGCTACAAACTGAGTTCAAAGACCAAAAGTAGTTTGCACTCAGTTGCCTTAGCAGTGGGGAGAGAAGCAGCAGAATCTTTCCCTTCCTCATAGGCTCAGACAAAAGCAAACTGCTGCAGCCTCTCCTGGCTTATGTGCTCATCTTCATTAATAACTTTTGCCATCTTTGTGTTGCTTGGCCCTATGTGTCCCAGTTTTCATCAGTGAAATGCCAAAAAGTATGCACTACATTGATGGGTCCTTCAGACCATCTGAGGGCCAGAGCTTTCCAGGGATCAAAGAACATAGATAACGTTTTTCCATGGGCAGAAGTCCAAGGTTCCCAAGGCCTACTGGAACATTTCCAGCTATTTTTTTGTTGTTGCCTCCTTTGGTATAAAAATAGTGAATTGAAATAGTAGATGCACTTTTAAAATATATTTCAACCCCTCCCTACCACCGGTATCATTTTTACTATTAAAACTCCACTCCTCCCTCCCCATCGTCAAGTACATTCTAGTTTTATTCCCCCTCTCCATTTTTCCCTTCAGCTCTGTATAGCTCTCATTGTAAACTGGGGAACGCTTGCCTGTCCATGGTGTTGTAGGAGAAAAGGGGAAAACAATGTACTGGACTGTCAGAGAAGCAGAAAGTCTTTGGTGATAGAGTCATTAGGACGACATGTCTCCTAGTCTACAATGGTCTGTTTGAAAGACTGCCCTGTTTAAAGGAACCATAAGACGAGAGTGTTTTATCTTTGCCCATCAACAATTACCACCTGAATCAAGTCACCTGCTCCCAGTCTTTCCTACTGTGGCAAGTTAACTATCTCTCTATAGAAATTATCACAATTATTTCTTAATACACACCTATATGTACATATAAATTCACAAATTCAAAATTAACAAACTTTTTTTGCAGTGAATAAATAGTCGTCCTGGTATTTTAATAGAAAAATTGACATCTGAGCTTGGAATACTGGGAAATCCATGCCTAATGCAAAAAGCATTTGATGTGTGGTCTTGCAGTTCCACAAGATGATTGAGAATACAATATTTCATTAAGCAAATGGCTTCTCATCTTAGTTGTGAGGAAACCGGTAGCATGTGGTCAGTGGTTGCCTCTATGCAATCCCATTTCTGCAGTGGGAATCTTTGGCATATTACACAAAATTTTAACTTGCAGCAATATACTGTAATGCAAACTGCAGTTTGTATTTTTTTAAGAACAGAATTTGTCTGAAAGCTTTTTTTTTAAAAGAGGTTTTGCATAACACTTCTGATGCAATCCTTTCCAGAGTCCTCCATTAAGTAGTGTGTGAGTTTGATTTGGAAACTGGACATTTAGGTTCCTATACCATCTGTGATGGCACAATTGCATGTATAGCAGGAGCATCCTGCAAATTAAAGTTGCTGTAGCATCTTGGGAGTTATCTGTTTCAGTCTTTCTTTGTGTTCTCATTCCATTGCTATCAACAGAACAGAGTAGGCACCAATAATTTTCTACTCAAGTTTGGCATAATGTGTTTTCAGTGAACTGCCACAATAAATGGTGTCTAGTTCCTGAAGATGGTGATGTGCTGAAATGCATTGAACCTGATCAATGCTAAGCTTTAGCTCCTGATGGAAATATTTAGAAGTCCTGTCTGAGTTCATACAGTATTTTCTAACCTTTCTATATTAGGTGAATGAAATGACTGCTTTGTCAGGAAAGGATTTTACAGTCCCTTCTTCCCAACTTATTCAGTTTGATCCAGGTAAGCTCTGGCTGAAATGCTCTAGCTTGTTTGGTTATTGTTATTTCATTTTGTTTTAAATGAAAGAAGTTAACAAAGAGATATCAATTTAGCTTGGAAATGTCATTTCTCTGACTACTGCTCCCATAATCCTTAGCCAGCCTGATGATTTGTCTTGCTGGTTGAGGGATTCAGGTAACTATTGTTGAAAAAGTAGCCATCTCAAGCCCTGAACTGCAGGCAGCATAGACAAAAAAGGATTGTGGTTTCTGCCTGTTCCTGATAGGCTTGCAGACATCCTTAAGAACTGGCTGGGATGGCAACCTGGAATAGGACTGGATCGTGGCTTTGGCGCAGCTTCTGGAGTCTTAGGACACATGCAACATTTAAACAGCATACCTCCAAAGTGACCCCAAGCAGCTTTATTTTGGCCTGTCTGTATGGGGCCAAAGATACCTAGTTACTTGCACTCTGATAATATTGATTAGAACAAAGCATTGTACATTGGCCTGCCTTTGAAAACTGTTGAGAAGCTTCAGATGGTTCAAAATACTGCAGCCAGAATGTTGGCTGGGACCCATCTCTTCAGTCTTTCTTTCCCAATTTTGAATTGACTGCACTGGTTTCAGCTCCTCAATTCAATGTGTTTTTAAGTCAAGAAACAGTCTGTGGCCAGAGTATCTCATTCTCCCTGATGAGCTTTCCTGATCCATTCATTCTTCTTTAGAGGATCTTGTTTAAGTCCAGCTGACATCAAAGATGAGGTGGGTAGTGACTTGTCCCAAGAGGTTCTTTTGGTACTGAACCTCCTCAGTGTCATGTAAAGCCCTTTTTATTTGTTGAGTGTTGACATGAGTTAACATTTTATTATGGTTTTTACTGACAGAGATTTTAACATCAGCTTTCTCTTATTACTATTCTGCTGCTTTAATATTTTAACATTTATGATTGACTGTTTTCATTTCTTAGCCTTTGCTTTGGGAACATCTCAGGGTTGATAATCAGATTACAAATAAATACATCAATAAATCTATTTGTATCTATAAATAAATAAATGGAAATATAATGATATTGTTTGTATAAATAATACATATAAATGCATGATGTGCATTAAGCTCACTTAAAAATTACCCTTCTGAGACAATACCCTAAAAACTTTACATTAAAAAAGACATCTATATTTAATGTGAAAGGACATGCCTATATCCATCTTCCCTTTCTTGTGACTGGCTGCAAAGGTGCCTAGAAAAGCTTCTGAAAACAACAACTGTCTTCTGGGAGGTCCATGTGGCTGCTGTAACATAGATAAGTGATGCACCACATGAGTCTTCTGCTCTATGACATAGAAAGTCTGTGCCAGTTTAGCACCTTTCTGAAGTGCTGGCACTGGCATGAGGTCTTTCCATGTGGTACAGACCAATCCATGTGTTGCGTGTTTGCATAAGCCTTACGGGCATTGACTATGCAGAAGCGGTTTTCAGCAGCAAACCAGGCCTTAAGGGTCTCAGAAGAAGGGATGCCTTGTCCAATGCTGTTCAGGAGATAACTGTAGCCTTTTAGCCTCCTGCATTGAGATGTGTGGTGATCCCTGAGAAATGTTTGTGCCCTGCCATTTATGTACATTTATTTGTTTTGCTTCATATTCCTCTGATGTACCAACCAGGTGAAAAAGTTAAAAAATTGTGTTCAATTTTTGCATGAGCATCTAGGAGTGGGTATAGATGGGAAATAGCTTCTTCCCCTGAATCCCATGAGGGGTGTGCGTGAACCCCCTCTGCTATTGAAATGTGGTGCTGTAAAGGTATATAAAACAACAGTAGCAGCAAGCTAAAATGTGCTTTTAGCTGCAACTCAGTGACAATTAAGCACCTTCCAAGACATTTGATTTCCTTTAAGATGTTTTGCACAAACAGAAATCTCCAAATTTGCCTTGACTTTAGCGTCGGGTCTCCTTCTTCTGTATTTCATTATTCCTCAAGAACTCTTTTCAAGTGCTGGTGTGTACAATTATAGCATCTCCCAGGCAATGAGATGCTATGAAATTATCTGAATTTTGGAGACAATGGTTTTGTATCAAGGTGCTTGACAGACATGTCCGCACCTTGAAAACAGAATGAGTTGTCATAGACGACTGAAATGGCAGCATTCCAAAATGATAAAACAATAGTGGATTCACTGCGATTAAGATTTCAAGATAAAGAGTTAATTTATTTTAAAAAATGTACACAAAGACCCAACCTTTCCTTCTCCCTGAATTGCACGCTATTAATTTCCTGACAAACCCCCCCCCCCCAAATTTTGCCATAGAAAACAGATCTTTGTTACTATGTGAATGGAATCATCATTGCTGAAGAACAAATTTGGTCTCTAGTTAGTGTTATTTGGGCAAACCACAGGAGTCCAATCAGTGGGCAGGAGTACAATAGCTCTACAAGCCAGTCTGTTGTAGATGTAGACATGTTAATTAATATATTTTTCGACACCTAGGTTGATTGAAAAAGCAATTAAAGTGTAATTAAAATGTTTACTTCTGGTAGGAATGTCAACCAAGATGTGGAATATAGCAATTACCTGTGATGGATTAGAGGAAGATGAGGAGGTCTTTGAAGTGGCTCTGATCTCCCCTGTGAATGCTGTTCTTGGCACCAGGACAAAAGCTGTAGTGAAAATTTTGGACTCAAAAGGAGGTATTCACTTTTGATCTTCCTAATAAAATCTGGAGCAGTCTTGGCTGAGAAGTGACTTATTTCGCAATCTACAAATATTGTGAATACTTACCTTTGGATCAAAATCCTTCATTTCTTTAAAAAAAACAAATAAAAATGAAATAGACTTGACAGTCTGAGGTCCTTTCCCTTCTAGCCATCTGCATTCCTCTTCTGCTTAAGGAACAGTAGAGCATGACACAATCAACTACCAACCTGCCACCAAAAGATCCTTTCCCTATGGAATGAACTTCTGTTGCTTTGGCTCATAACACTATTATCAGAAGAAGGTCCTTCCTGCGAAATTAGTAATATGCCTTGCTCCTCACCAATACTGTCTGTTGTATGACAACTTTTTAAATACTTGTGAAGAGTTCTCAGAGGGGAAGTCCTTAATTTTACTACTACATAACTCCAAAATGACATGAAGATCATCACCATCATTTTCATCATCATTATTTTCAAAGAATGTGGGTAATAGACCTTATCACAAGTAGTTATCATTATTTGTAAAGGTGTTGTAGCAAAGCCCAATAATTTGGAAACATCACCTTGAATACTTGCACATTAGTCATATGTAGGGGCTGGACTGGGAACAGTTTCTTTGCCTAGTTCATAACTATTGGATTAGTAACAGAGCTTCAGTTTAAATACATATCTTGGTCAGTCAGTCAGTCAGTCATTTTACTTATATCTTTCCCTTTCCTTCAAGAGTGAGAGTCAAGGCAGTTTACAAATTACAGCAGTGGTTCCCAAACACTGCTCTTCCAGATGCTCTGGACTTCAACTCCCAAAATTCTTGACTGTTGGCTAGGCTGGGAGTTGAAGTCCAAAATTCCTGGAGGACCAGAGTTTGGGAACCACTGGATTACAGTAAAAAGAAATACTAGTAAAAACTACATATAGCTAAACATACAAAAAGTGAGAGCCAGTGTGGTGTAGTGGTTTGAACACTGAAGTATGACTCAGGAGATCAGGGTTCAATTCTTGGCTTGAGTTTAAGAACCCACTTGGTGACCTTGGGCAAGTCACACACTCTCAGCCTCAGAGATGGCAATGGCAAACCCCCTCTGAAGAAACTTGCTGATAAAACCATATGATAGCTTCGCCTTAGAATAGAACTGTCTATAGAATTAAAACTGTATAAAACATTATTATAAAAGCATAGATTAAAAACAGTATGGCACTAAAACAGAAAACACATATTTTTAAAAATCAGATTCTAAATGCTTGTTGGGATAGAAAGTCTTCTCTTGACAGGGAAAGGACAGCAAGACAGAAGCTAGCCTAGCCTTCCTAAGCGTGAGTTCTAGAGTCCAGAATTACCCACAGAGAAGGTCCTTTCTTGCATTCCTACCAAAGATGTCTGTGAATGTGGTGGGATTGAGAGAAATGTCTCCCCCAAAGATTTTATGCAAGTTCATATGTATGTTGTGATATACATTGAAAGAGAAAATGTTAGCTGTCATTCATTTATGAACTACAGTCCTCCCTCCATTCTCACAGTCTTCAGACTCGCATCCCTCGCTTATGTGCGAAGGACAAACAGAGAGGGAATGAATGTGGCACGCACCTGTGCTCCTGTGCCAATGGGGCTTGAATATAAGTAAAACTCAGTTTTTGCTAGGGGGTCCGAAACAGCTCCCCCGTGAAAAAGGAGGGGCAACAGTTTAGTATTTATCTTGCAATGGGGATGGACATGTAGATTCTTATTGCTCTGTATCTGTAATTCTAGATGAATCAGAGGCATTAATTGAAGTTCAGAACTCTGAAGCATCTTGCTATTTTGTCATTGAAACTCTTTTGGGATGGGTCTGTTTTCATACCCTTGCCTGTTGGCCTAAAGATTGTTATCCATTTTATGGGGAGATTGTTTTCAATGGCACACTATAGATTCTCCTGTCAAATTTCATATGCAAATGCAACATCATTGCTCACTTCTTGGGGTGGTGGGGGTGGTGGTAAGTTCCATTCAAACAGTTGCTAATTATTTATTCAATTTATTCAGTTTTTATTCCTCTTTTCTTCCTATTCCCCATTTTTACCCTCACTTTAACCCTGTGAGGTAGATCAGACCAAGAAATAAGTACTGGCCCTTGGTCACCCAGTGAACTACACAACTGAATAGAGATTTGGGTCCTGTTCTCCATTTCCCAGAGACAGAAAAGTTAGTGTGACGGTTTTTTTTATGTTTAGTCACCAGAACGCTTAAAACAAACAAAAACTTAAACCATTTACTTAGGGGCTTGACAGACCGCCCCGAAAGCGCGGGCTGGAGCCGTCCGTTTTTAGTCCTAACGGAAGCTGCACCAACCAAACACCATGGCCTCCATCAGGACTAAAAAGAACACACTAAAAGCGGGTTCTTTTTAGTCTGCGTGGCAACACCATGAATGCACCACTGGCACACTCATGTGCAGCAATGATGCATGCGAGGTGCCACGATGTTTAGATGCTGTGCCACTCTTGCGTCATTATGGCAGCCCCCATGTGGATGGGGCCGCACTATGATGGAGGCGGCACCGCCATGCAGCAGGGCTCGGGGGCATGCGGTTGCTCCGCAATTCCAAGCCCTAAAATCAGCTCCAGACCGCCACTTTCTGGCAGTCTGTACTGGGCCGTAGTTACATTCATCTTGAAAAGATTAAGTTTATATCGCTTAACATTAATTTTACACTGCTGTGTACATTTATGCTGTTTTAAAACACCTTGTCACAATGAAAGTGTAATATCCCATCTATTATTACCTCTCTCCCCTCAAACTTGTCTGTGCATTTAACTTGAGGAAGAAGGAAACAGCTATATGAATTTTTTGAAAGCTGGATTTTTCATGCACTGAAAGGGAATGAATGAGATTAACATTAAATACAGACACAAAGAAAAGATGCAGGAAACAAAACTGTTTGTCTATAATTTATATCTAACTTCTTTCCTCCTCCTCATCTTCCTCTTTGCTAAGACCCAGACTCCACTTCATCAACAAAATCTAGGAACAGATTTTTTCTAATAGTAAATTAGAGATAGGAAAATGTTGAGAATTAAATATATTACATACAATCCCTCCCTTAATTTTCTCTTCAGCTGCTCTCTTTCCATCTCACATTCTCTCAGTTCTTCCATTGCCTCCACTAATCGTTTCCCCTTCTTCTCTCTATGCCTTCAACACTCTTGCCTTCCTCTTTCCTTCCTACATGTGTCTTCCTCTACTTCTTCCCTCGTCTCGTCTATAACTCTCAAACCCTTCCATGTATTTTTAACCCATTAGTCTCAAATCAAGGAAGAGTGACAGTGTAGTGTATCTAAACAAAAAAATATTAGAAAATGAAATTGCCTACATAATTATGTTTTTCTTTCTTTCAAGTTGAGCAAAACTTTCAGTGTTCAGTCCATCCCATCCATGCCCCCCCCTTTCTTTTGCCTTCTTTTCTGGTTTATACCGTGAAGTGCTCCATCAGCAATGCCATAGGTTTCCTCTTCTTGTTCCTCCCTCCCTATTGTTCTTCCTCCTGATACCAGCACCTTCGCTTTGTTTTCAACAACTACCACAACTCTCAAGATGATGTTGGGAAGAAAGCAAAGGGGAGAAAAATAGCATTGCAGTTAAAATGCTATTCCCCATATTGCTCCCAGGAAATTTCATACAATGACACTGATTACATAGAAAACAAGGGACAGAACAACTGAGTGTGGGAAACAACTTTGCAAATGAAAACATTATTACCCATGTAATTCTTGAGAAAACACCATAAATTACATTGAATCATACTGAGAGGAAAAGGTATGTTTTAACTAAAGAAGAAATAAAGATAATTCTTTAAGGTAATTTATATCAACATGTTGGTCTTGATCTAGATTTAGTCCAACATTCTAAACACAATAGTCACACTGCCGGGTAACAAGGCATAATTAGCTCTTTTTAACTCATTGGAAGGTTTTAAATTATGCTTTTGTTATTGTACACTGCATTGATAACTATAAATATGTTAATGAAAACAGAAACACGCTTTGGAAGTATTGGGTGGGAGGTTTAAAACTTTCTCTAGCTCACTCTTCAGGCAAAGTCCAAGAACTGCTTTTCAGCTGGGAAATCAAGTACAGAAATGAGAACTAGTTGGGTTTTTTTTAAAAGAACAAATGAACATCAGATGAAAAACCATCTTGCTTCTAATGACAAGCTGTTTCATCACCCACATCAATGTGACCATCTCTCTGATTTTATAGAAAAAAGGACTGACCATCTGCCATCTTGTTTGCTTTTCAGGTCAGTGCAGTTCATTCCATTCCTCCAGCCAAAACAGTCGCGACTTATGGATGAAAGGAACATTGCTTCCAGGCTCCTCTTCATCTTCCAGGCATGCCACTGCTCACTTGGAAGGAATCCCGCTGCCCCCATCTAAAGAGACAGTAGGACAGAGAAGGGATGAGCTACCGCAGTTCGACTCAGTCAGTCTTGCAAGGAGCAGGCTCAGGGCCATTGGAAATGGCAAAAGAGTAAGGATCACCCTTTGAACAGTGGAAAGAAGGGAATTGTTCCAAAGTTGCAATTTACTTGCCTTTGTATGAACAATGTTTTAATAAAGGTGCATTGCCCTTGAGCAGACAGCTCTTTAGATGGTGACAATAGTGGAGGTTCCTCGACTTAACTGCTTAACATATAGATGTTTCTTTTGTCTTCTTATTGTGTTGACATTTTTGAAATGTTAAAAAAAAAGAGAGAAAAGCTATTTGATCTGAGATTTCAGTGACTCGGACATGCTCCTTATTAACAGTGACAATGACCTTGTTGTGTCATTGTCATTTCTTTGTCTTTAGCTTAACACAATTAAAAGTCCTTATGAATGGATCTAGGGACAGAAACATACCATTTATTCCCACAATAAAAGTAAGGTCACCCCAAAATGTTTTGTTGCCTGAGATGAAGATAGTTCTTTTGTCCCCCACTCCTCATGCAGTTGTGGTCAAACTCAACATACTGTACAATATAGAGACAATTAAAAATCAAACTAATTAGAGGTAGAAGACTAAGTAATGTGGACTTCTGTGAACCTGCACTCCAATAAAAATAATAATTAAAAAACAGTTTGTAGGTGGAGCTGATAAACCTGTATATGGATGATACAGTGGGCTCTTGGTATCTGTTGGTTCTAGCCCCCCTCCCCCCATATATTTTAAGTCCCATTAAATACAGAGGATAGTAAAATGATAACCCTTATATACAATGGCAAAATCAAGGTTTGCGTTTTGGAATTTATATATTTTTAAAAATATTTTCAAGCCGTGGATGCTTGAATCCATGGATATAGAATCCATGGATACGGAGAGCCGACTGCCCCCTCCCCCAGGGCCTATTGCCTATTGCTCTTACGCATTTAGGTAATCATGTATAGATTTCACTTTTAATGCCTTAACTGTAAGGGCTCAGTACTTTGACTCAACAGCAGCCATTAGAGCATTTCAGCTTGTGCTTAAGGCACACTTTAGATTGCATAGGCTCTTGTGAGGAGACACCAGGATCATTTTATATTACTGCAGTGGATGACAACAGCAGTCTAAACATTTCTGCTGCTTGCAGGAGAAGGCCCATCACTGTCCACCACATTTGCAGCCACACACAGGCCACCTCCTTATCTTGCCTACCTTTCTGCCTCACCCTAGTGGCTCTGCATGAATACATGCCAGCAACACTGAACAACCAGTTCAGGAGCAAGAGCTGCTGCAGTGGGAGACCAACTGAGGGAAAGAGGCAGGAGTGTGGCGGCAACGGAGTTGGAAGGGTAGTAAGGAGGTGAGGCAGCAGTGGCAAGGAACCTCCTAGTGGGAGTATAGCACAGTTCATTGCTTCTAGTATCCTGTCTCCTGAGGCATCCACGTCACTCTGCTAAATGATACAGTCACCTTGCTGGGTAGGTGATGGGACTGACTGGCCCTTCCCTGCTGTATGGTTCTGTCCACACCACAGCCGGTGTAATTGGGTAGAGTTACAGTGGACCCTTGTTATACACTGGGGTTTGGTTCCAAGATCTCCCGTGGATAACAAAATCTGTGGATGCTCAAGTCCCATTAAATATAATGGCAGAGCAAAATAGTTCCCTTATAAAAAATGGAAAATCAAGGTTTGATATTTGAAATTTATACTTTTTTTTGAACATTTTCAAATCGTGGATGCTTGAATCTGTGTATAAAAAAATCCGTGTATAAGAAGGGCCGACTGTACATTGATTGAGGATATCAGCTTCCATTATATGGTTGGATAAACTCTAATCAGTAAAGAGTTAAGAATACTGCAAACACATCAATAAAGTAAAAACATTGTATTTTGCTTCGCCTTTTCAGATGCACTGTGAATATTTCCATTTTTCCTTCCAGGTCCATCCTTCTTCCATCTTCAGAAATGGCAATGATACATTTCTTCAAGTAAGAATAGTATCAAGTTGCTTTCACCTTTGTGTGGTTTGTTTTTACTACCTGTGCAATATGAACAGCTGTTTTGACAGTATGTTTTTTTTCCTGTTAAAAGAAATTGGAATCTCATCTCCCTTAATTTTAGGCTCAGATTAGGCATGATTAGGTGAGTTGCGCAGTAAGCATGCCTGCCCACTTTCCCTACACCCAGGATTTCCCTATCAGCCAGGCTACCAGCTGTGAAGTGAATCCAGATGGAAAAAGTGAGAGGGAAGCTAAGTGTGGAAAAGAATCTAGCAATTCCCATTACCAAACCTGTTTTGTGCTTAACAGTGGGTTCCAGCTTCCACTTTTATATACAAATACTGGAAACCCAAATTTAAGCCAGAGCTAAGAAAGTGACTTTTGGAAAATAATTATTACAGTTAAAGTTTAAAAACCCAAGTAATAGTTGGTAACTACTGCAGTTGAAAAATTTTAAACAGTCATATTTTACTTTCTCTGTTTCTCAAAAGTAATTGAACCTGTTACTTTGGATTCCCTCTTTTTAAAAAAAGCACCATTAGGCACAAAGCCGGCACTTAAAGCATGTGGTACTCTTCCTTCTGCATTTATTGACCCTCTCATAACTGTAAACATAACTATATTTACAATTATACCATAAAAGGAGTAAAGTTATTGATTATTAAGCTACTATTTTAATGTAGTTATGTCACTATTGAGGGAAAAAATTAATTGAATGTACTTTTATATACTCATGTGTAAGTCTAGAGTCAGTGTGGCATAGTGGTTTGAGCATTGGACTAGGACACTGGGAGACCAGGGTTTGAATCCTGGCTCGGCCATGTAAACCCACTGGGTGACCCTGGGAAAGTTAAACACTCTCAGCTTCAGAGGAGGACAAAGGCATCCCTGAACAAACCTTGCCAAGAAAACCCCGTGATAGGGTTGCCATAAGTTGGAAATGCTTAGAAGACACACAGTAACAACAACAAATAAGTCTAGATATTTTAGTCAAAAAATGGGCTAAAGAAACCTGAATCAATTTATCCATAAGTTTCTACTCAGAGAAGGGGATGAGAGTTAATACAGTAAGAGCTGAAAAGAGTTAATCCTGTATCTTAACCCTTACCTTTATATCCTTTTTGACATGAGCTTATTTTCTTAGCCCTGCCCATACCTGGTCACACACGCATTGCAAAGCTACCATTTACCAAAGCTCCCTTCTCATTCATCCAGCCCTTAGGGTGAACACAAACACTTATGCCTTCCAGAATTTTGTAAGTTCTTTGGCATCATTTTCCTTTGCTTCATCTTTTACATCCTTTGTTACATGCCCCTAGGTTTTATCCTCAACCTATCCATGGATCATATCAAAATGTATAACCTGCCCTTGACTTATACCTGAGGTTGACTAACACATGAGAATATATGTGGACTAGTTAGTTCAAGCCTGGCTTTGCATTTTGCCTGCCGTCTCACATATTGTCCATTTTAAAAGGTATCTGTGTGTTTGTGTGTGTCTGTGTTTTAGTTTGTTTAAAACCTTGGAGTTACCTAATGTGGGATTATGCTTTTTATCCATCTTTTTGTTGCCATTATTATTTATCATCAAGTACCATGGGATGGCTGTGCTAAAAGTGGAGGATGACAAGCCTTTGCGTAACAAGAATGAGATGGCAACAATGTCAGGAATTAATCAAAGAAAAGTGAAGAAAAGTGTGGTTTCTCTCAAGAAAACACAAGTTCCACAAGCAGATTCCAGCATTCTGGTATAAAAATTTTTTGTTTCCCATTTGGTTACATAATGTGACATATTTTGAAGACATTTAAAACCAATTAGAAACCTCATAAGACAGTATTCAACATTCTGTACACACAGACATGCATATTGCATTAGCCCTACAAACAGAAAGAACTACCTTGTAACATTGGTTTATAAATATCAGAGATGGAGTCTCTAAAATTAAATGAGCTACATTCTCAAAATCCCTTTTCCCCCCAGGTTCAGAGTTTTTCCTTTCCAAATAGATGTACACCAGATTTGAAAGGTCTCTTGCATTTTGAAGAAAACACCAGGAAGATGTATCAGTGTGATGGTATTTCTTGGGCCATATGGAATAATACAAACAAGGTGCCAATCTGCTCTTCTTTGTGCATGTGTCTGTTTTTAAAATTACTTCATACATATGTATAATAAAATCAATTTTGTAGATCGATGTTTCCAAACCTGTCAGCTTTTAGCAAATGTCTACACCTTTGCTAACAACCGATGGGTTTGGTCTATACAGGCAGACAGAATGTTGGGACATATAAACTGACTTTATGGCTGTTTGGTCACAGTTCAGTCATCCATCTGTCTCATTCTGGTTGACTACGTTGGTAGAATTGCTTGCTGCCTGTAATGCATGATTTACTATCAGTTTTATTTGTTCAGCATAGTAAAGAGAAAAGTAGAAAATGGACTGATCACCCATTATGGACTGTCTCAACCCAAACCACTTAAGGACCAGATCCTTTCTCACACTCATGATGGAGACTCATTCCTCCTCCAGAGGTTTGATCACAAAGAGTTCACAATACCTGAAGGCTAAAGAAGTGCCTGGAAGGAGAAAAGTGGATTCAGGACATGGAATCATATTAAATATTATTTCAAGCATGACTTCCTCTCACTGGAAAATGAGAGCTTCTCAGGGATGGAGCAGACTGGCAAGAAAAAGCAGCTCAGTCCATCCACATACGTGGCATCAAGTCGTGCTGGGTGGTTATTTCTTTTGTCGCATCTGTGCATCTGTGTGCTGAATGATACACTGGGAAAGCACAGTCATGGAGACCCCTCATACATGCCCCCTTCACTCCATGCCGCCTGTTGAACTGTCTTAATTGTATTACATCCATGACATTATTGACGATCACGTTTTTGCTTTGCTGCAGTCCCATATGGGTGCTGGGCTGTTTATATACCGTACTGGTGCAATGATGTACATTTTCCACCTTGAGTGGAGTATCCCATCTTCTTTCTACTCTGGTTTTTAGCCCCAGACTGTTGCTTTGTTTTGCTTTTCACCCGCTTTCGCCTCATGCATCGTCTAAACACCCCACTTTCAAAGCTGTTAGAACCTGCTTTATTTGGCCTTTGTGGACTACCCTTCAGACTGCATTCCCCTAAGTGGTATGGAGAGAACTGCTCAAAGGAATTAGAGGAAGAGCTGACTACATATCTAGCTGGCCACCACAACATTTTAGGACATTACATGCAATTGAGATATGATCTAACCCAAGATGAATCATACCAGGCCCAGCAGTTTCATTTTGGTCTACCTTGGTTTTAAGAGAAGTGGGTGGGGGGAGGAAGATGGAGATATATTTCAGAAAATCAAAAGGGGCCCTTTGTTTCAGGTTTCAGTTCAAAAGGTGGATCCTTCAGAGTGTAGCCAAAATGGCAAAAACCATTGGTCTTTATTTGAGGATCAGAAATTGAGGATTCTTTGTTCCAGTAATTAATTGACATTAGCTTACCCTCCAGCATTCCACAGATGAAAACCAGGACATGTGTGGCCAAGCAATCTCAGAGTGTAGCCAAAATGGCAAAAGTTATAAATGAGAAATAACACACACAGAAACTAGGAGAAGCTGCAGCAGTTTGCTTTTGCCTCAGCCTCTTGGAAAAAACAAGATTCTGCCCTTTTGCACTTTGAATTCAGTTTGCAAAAACTTAAGGAAGCTAAGTACAGTACAAAGGGGGAAAGGTGGAGGAGGAGAGAGAAACTGGGACATTTAAAAACAATTGAAGAATTGAGACATCGGTAGATTAGTCCAGACTGTCTCTGTCCTATCAGGACAGTAAGAGGGTATACAGTAAATTAAAAAATCATTGTAGAAACCATTTGCCAGATTAATCCTTGAGAAATTTGTATGGAAATTGAAGTACAATTTTCAGATAATGATGTTGCTCAGGCCTATACTCATCTGGCTCAGAATATAAACATCCAGATTATTGTTCTTCTTCAGCTAGGTCTCTTGCCAACAGTAGCATTGTAACTACTTGACTGCTGAGGACCTAGGGAACTGTGGTTTTCTTTGATAACCTTTCATGTAGACTACAAACCTCATACTACAAACCACCAAGGTTTATATTTGTGTTTTAGGATACAGCTGAACTTGCTGGTATCTGTATTAAGAATCTGTGTACCCTTAGAAAACTACATTTCCTAGAATCCCTTGTGCATAGAGCTATTCTCCCTTAAAAACTATTAGAAAGGGAAAACTGAAGCTCTCTGAGAAACATGCAGTGAGTGAAATGCTGCTATTGCCAGGGAAGAGAACGTAGATTGGAACAAGACACAAATCCTTCTGAGAGATGCTGGGGCTGTACCCATCATTGCTGCTTGTGGTGTCTTGATGGTATTGCAAGTGCAATAAAGATGAAAATTTTAGAATTTACATCAAACAATAAATTGGATTGATCAAATTAATTAAGTGGAATTATTTAATTCTAGGGTTCTATCTTAAAAACCTGTCCTCATGGATGGAGTCACCATGATGGAAACTGCTATGTTCTGATCACTGATCCAAAATCCATATGGACTGTAGCTGCCCGAAACTGCAGGAGACAGTAAGAAGCTTTGTATTTGTTTTTATGGACCCTATCACATGGGGTTAAAACCCTGTCTTACCTTTCCCAAATTCAGTCCTAATTCAGGAGGCAGCAAGATGTTATCATAAAGAAATTGCCACTGAATTGTCACCCGGGTCTGGCCTGGATGCAGCTTGGGTCCTGTAAGGCACTTCGGCAGCCATTTGTAGAAGTTGGAAGCTTCTAAAATTGGCTGCCAAACAGCTTACAGGACCCGGGCGGCGATTCGGCGGTGATTTTCTTGCGGTAACATCCGGCTGTCCCTGAATTGGGACTGAATTTGGGAAAGGTAAGCCAGGGATTTAACTCCATGTAATAGTCTCCCTTGTTTGTTCATCTCTTCTTTCATATATTTCAATGTTACACTTTTGCTAAAATTAGACCTGCTTTTTAAAAGGTGAAGTCTTATAGACATCTTGTCACTTGCACTCTTAGCTCATAATAGCACTTTTGAAGTCCTACCTCAAATTTATGTGTTTGAAATTTATTCCATCCATACAAACGTATGCATATATTTAATGCTCATTCTATCTAAACCAGCGGTTCTCAACCTGTGGATCACAACTCCTTTGGGGGTTCATCTTTTCCAGTTTCATGCATTTCTTGTTACCATAATTGTTACACGTTACATTTGGAATATTTCATGTGAAACTAATAAATTTTTTTTAAATGGTGCACCATCACCTTCAAGACAAAGTGCATAACACTGAAGGGCAGGCCAAGTTCTTTTAGCAATTGGGGGGGGGGGGGGGGTTCCTATGAGTAACTCTTCAACTCCCTGTCAATAAACATACTGTATAACTAGATTAAATAACTCTGCTGTTGTTTCCTGACACCCCAAAACATCCTAGTGGCCCTGGCTAAATACCCCAAAGACACCAGATCCTGTCTGATCTTGTAAATTAAGCACAGAGTCTGACCTGGTTAGTACTTCTGTTAGTACACCTCTGAGCATTCCTTGCTTAAGGAAACCACATGAAATTCATGGAGTCACCATATGTTGACAGGCAATTTGAAGGCACATGTATATACACACACACATGGCAAAATTGTAACAAGTATACTGTATTAATAAAAAATGTACAAAATAAGGTTATGCAAATGAGCAATATGGGAAGAGTTTATCAGTGGGCAAAGTGTGGCAAAGTGGATCCCCTACCATTTTCAGTGTTTTTGTCTTTGCCATTTTGGACAGTCCACGTGCCGCCCCGCCCGATGGACTAAGGACATGAAGTTAGCTTCCAGAACAGTAGCTCATCATGCTCTATGCTATTTGATATCTAAGCCATTTAGGTATTAATAACTGTGAAGCTGCTTTTTCTTCTTAAGAGATAACACCAATAAAAACAGAGTTAGTCTGAAGTTTAACATAGGTTGAGTCTCCCTTATCTAAAATGCTTGGGACTAGAATTGTTTTGGATTTTGGAATACCTGGATTTGAATATACTGTGATATATTCAAATTGCTAAGATAATGTGGTATCTTAGCGATGGGACCCAAGTCTAAATACAAAATTCATTTATGTTTCATGTACAATCAGCCCTCCATGTCCACAGATTCAGTGATCCATAACTTGAATGTATCTATATCTATACATTCCAAAATTCTATATAAAGGATACCATTTTACCTAGCCATTATTTATAATTGGACTTGAGTATTCAAAAATTTTGGTATCCACAGGGGGTCCTGGAACCAAACCTCAGCACATACTAAGGGCCCATTGTATACATCATACACATAGCCTGAAGGCAAATTTATGCAATATTTTTAATAATTTTGTGCATGAAACAAAGTTTGTGTACATTGAACATAATAAAGCAAAGGTGTAACTGTCTCAGCCACCTATGAAACAAGTTTTGGTTTTGGAATATTTTGGATTTCAGGATTCTGGATAAAGGAGACCAGCCTGTAGTATGTGCAAAGAAATAACTTGTTTCATTTGTAAAACAAACGCAAATTACAGATCACTTGTCACTGGTTTTTCAAAAATCCATCTAAATTAACATGTGTCAGAATTAGCCAATAATTACAAAGCCAATATGAGCTATAGCTGGGTTATAATCAGAGCATGGAAAAGTTATCTATTGACCACCCTACCCCAAATCTTCCCGCTATATTCCAAGAGGTTCTTTTAACAGCTCAAAAGGTGGCCCATTATAATCCATTACCATTAAATAGAAATTACTATAAATACTAAAAATGCGAATCAACTTAGTTTAAGGGATAAGGAGCCAGACACTGGCCTTATAACATGTCTTGCACTTTCACTGAATCTACACAATGTGAACTACTGGTGCTCAGAAACAATACCTTCATTAGTGTGTATTGATCTGTCCCCCTGTCTTCAGTTTATCCTGTTAAGCTTTGTCTATCTGGGAGGTAATGCCTGATGCCTTGGCAATACAGGCTAATGTTAATTGCATTCTGAACTAACATGTTTTCTCAACCAATGTATCTAGAACTCAGAATATACTTAGTGATTAGAAGGCTGAACTTTCTTTTTCAAGCTTAGTTTTTAAAATTTTCTTATCATTTGCATCCCAACCTTAAATTACATTCCATTAAAATTCCCAAGACTTTTCCCCCAGATAATAACAGAAACAATATTGGAATAGAATTAAGAATACTCTGTTGGAGCTAAAGGAACCATAGTGTAAACAGAGGGCTCTTATTTGTATAAGTGGGGCAGAGATAGGAAATACTATACATTTGGGGGGAGTATGAATCACAGACTGCAAACAGTGATGTCCAACGGCCACCTGGCTGAAGGATTCTGGGACTTGCATTTATTTATTTATTTACTATATTTCATTTATATGCCACCTTTCTCTTGGAGGGGGACCCAAGTTCACAAAACCTTCTCAAAACCTCTATTGTTATTTATTAATGGATTGTTTACCCCATAAACTATTCATGTTGCAGTAACTATATATATATTGTACTTTAATCAACAGAACAGATGCTACTTCTGACTATAAAACTATTCTCTTGAGCCTAGGTACCATGGCAGTTTAGTCAGCGTGACAACTACAACACAGATGCAATGGCTGTGGGACCTCAGTGGAAGGAAGCCTTTTTGGATAGGTATGTATGAAGCAGAATGTCATTCTGAAACCATTACCTCCAAAGCTGGGACAGCAAGGATAAAATATTTTCCTCAGTGTCCTTTAAGACAATAATTTCAAAATGCTATTGTTTTAAGACACTTTGCACTTAAGCTCTTAACTCATCCATGCAAGGTGGATTCCTGATACTTCAGGTTTCTGGCACTGAGCTTCCAAGCTCACCAGCTCTGTCCTTGGAGCTTTTTTTTGGTTTGGCCTGTCTCCCGACAAGTTCCATCTTTCTGGAGAGTTTCCCTTATTCCCTATGAGCTTATGGCTCAGGTTCATATTGAATCTTGTGAGGAACAGGTTTTGACCAGATGGTTTCAGGGACTGGCCAAAGGTCAGTGGCTTCAGCCATTTGCTTCATTTCCTTGCTACAGGTACTAAATCCATTCTGAGAGCATTTCCCTAGTCTAAACACAGTATAGCATTAGTTTTCACAATGGACCTTCCTAAAACTAAAACTTATCTGCACGTAGAGTATGTTCATCTAAGATAGATAGTGATAGAATAGTTTTCATTTAAGAGAATTGCCATACACATAATCAGATAACAACAGCTGAGAGAGACAGCAGTTTAATTAGAAAGGAATGCTTGATCATTTGTATGATGAACAACTCTATCTATCTATCTATCTATCTATCTATCTATCTATCTATCTATCTATCTATGCATGCATCTATCAGCCATCTATTTTAATTTATTTTAGGCTTGAGTGACCACAGAAATCCAGGTCAATTGGCATGGAATGATGGAAAACAGATTACTTACACAAACTGGAGAAATGGCCCACCTCGTCTTTCAAAAAAAGGCAAGAACTGCTTTTTAGCACAACAACAGGGAAAATGGCAAAGAAAGGACTGCAGGAAGAGCAAAGGCTATAGCTATATATGCTCTAGGAAACTGTAAAGAAAAAAATGCATGTCTAGTCTTATTTGCATATAATAAAATATATTTATTTGCAGCTGGAGGGACTGGAAGGACTCAAAACTGGAGAGCAGCATGACTTATTTGTAATGAACTTTATAGAGCTGGAGTGATCCAATGTGAAAAAGTCTGCTCCGTTGGAGTTTTTTAAAGCAGAGGCTGGATGGCAATCTGTCGGGGGTGCTTTGACTGTGTATTCCTTCATGGCAGGGGTTGCGCTTGATAGCCCTTGAGGTCTCTTCCAACTCTATAAATCTATTATGATAGAGGAAATGTTTACACTGCCCACTCTTCCTCTCCTTTTGCCATTGTTTATGGTATGTTGGATATGGGTAAAAAATGAACTTTTGTTTGTTCCCAAGTTTCTCTCTATCATGCTTCATTCAAGAGGTGCAAATAGCTAGACAGAGAAGTGGAGAAGAAGGGTGGGTGTAAACAATATGCCACATATCCTATCTACTCCATCATTCCAGGAGAGAACTCTCCATTACTCACAACACAAAAGATCCTTAATTTTGAAAGGGAAACTGAAGAACCTCCTGATTTTCAAAAGATGTATAATGTCTATGGATATTTCCAAATTTGAGGTTAAAAGGGGTCAGAATTAAGCCCTTCCTCCATATGTAATGACACACAGAAGTGGAAGACAGGAGCAGAAAAAACTGTGCTTCATTATATGTCTGATCTGGTCACCATTCTCTACTAATTTCAGTGTTACAGAATCCTAGCAAAACTGTATAAAATATTGACTACTTTTTATTGACATACTGATATACCTAAGCCAGAGTTGAAGGAGATGTCTCTTTCCAGTTGTTGTTAGTTTCCCACTAGCCTTAGCTAGCATAGGGATGGTAGGAGTTGTAAAGTTCAAAGCTTGGAATGGTTACCTTTTCAGATGATAATTCTCAGTGGAAGAGAGTGTTGTGGGAGTTATAAACAAAAAAAAAGTTACATTTTTGCCTCAGCACTTCTTCACTTTCTCTTTCTATTAATAACATAAGGTTTGTTAGAATTTTAGTTTGGGCAAGGAAAAACCTGATTCCCACAATGTACATATTATATTTTCCTTCTCATACAATGGATACACAGTGTGGACAGCAGTACAGTTAAATCTACACCAAACAACATTACTATCTGGAAGGTAGCCAAAATTGATTGAGTACCCACAGTCATTCCAAAGTACAGCTTATATATTCATTCTATATAGACACGCATTGCAATCTTATGGTCATCTGTACCATTTTATTAAGATGTATGGCAATTTTATCACACATCAAGTATCAATCTGTTGTCCAAGGTACAGAAGGAACAAAAGTATCTGTTTGGGTTCATTAAGAAGACATGGAGATGTGTAACTGTTCTGATGACCTTAAAAAAATAGGACCGATAACATCACAACACTTAACATACCAGTTCTTCTTAATACAGAGTTAGGTGCCCTCTAGATGTTTTGAACAACAATTGCCTTTAGCTCCAGTCAGCATGCCCAATACTCTCTGATTATGGGATTTAAGAGTTTGAAGCATCAAGTGATTTATGCTTGGTCTACTATGTAAGTTTCAAAAGGACAACAAATGGCCCACAAATTGGAATAATAATGTGATTTTGCAGAAGAACCCATTTTTTTCCTCTGATAATTGTTAAATATGTGGTTGAGAGTTTTATAAATAATTATCAGTTATATACATAATTCTTTGTCCTCTTAAAGTATTTAAAATAAGAGGATTTTGGTGTTGTTGTTTTTTTAAAATTGTATATTATTTTCTGAAATGTACTGAAAACTATATTTCTATGAATGCTGTGGTATGGTTTTCTTTAAATTTAAGTGACAATCTACTTTTGTACCCTCCATAGCATGCTACTTGTGCTGTTATACCTAAATACCTAATAAAAATACTATCACAAATGATAAAAGCATTGCATGAATGTATTGTTTCAATTCTTCAACCTTTCAGAGTAAATGTTGTTCTAAAACAGTACTAACAGTCACGTGAGAACCCTGGTTTCTCTACTGCCAAGTGGGGAGACTGTGAAACTGGGGGCCTTGCTTAATCTTTGTTCTGCCTGCCACCTCGCCCAGTTGCTTTTGCTCAGCTGGATTTTCCAGGTGCATGATTGCAATTTAAGGTGGGCAAAACAGCTGTATGGAGGGAGCTAGAGAGGACGACAAATCCCTTCTGAAGAAACTTGCTAAGAAACCCCCATGATAGGGTGGCCTTAGGGTCGCCATATGTCAGAAATGACTTGATGACACATAACAGCAGCAACAACAACAACAACAAAGAGAGGTGAAGATCTAAGCATCCCACCAGTGACTACTTTCCACTGCAAGTGTCTTCTATTCCTATCAGTGTGCACTAATGAAGCACAGTAGGATCTAGCTCTCTATTTGCAACCAATTTTTGTTGTTGTTGTTGTTGTTATGTGCTTTCAAGTCATTTATGACTTATGACAACCCTAAGGGAATCTATCATGGGGGGGGGGGGTTGGCAAGATTTGTTCAGAGGAGGTTTGCCATTGCCTTACCCTGAGTCTAAGAACATGTAACTTGCTCAAGGCCACCCAGTGGGTTTTGCTGCAAAGCTGGGAATTGAACCCTGGTCCCCAGAGTCATAGTCCCAAGCTCAACCACTATGCTACGCTCTTTCTTAGATATATCCTAAAACCACAATAGTGGAAATGTCTTCCCTATAGCAGCGTGTGTTTTCTGTGTGACTGTTCTGTTAAGTGGAATGTTTGGGGACTTCAAATGTCTGTTGGTTTTAGATTACCTTTCTGTCTGCACTAAAATAAAAATGCTGTGTGTGTATGTGTTAGTGTGAAATCGACCTGAGAAAGAGAGACTGGAATTTTACCCTGTCCTACCTCCTGTTTAAAGTGGGTGGTAAACTCCCATAGGAGGTACATGCATTCTAACGTTTTTCCTATGATCCTAATGTGACTCAAGCCTCCCCTCCAGGTATTTATTGTTAATAAACCTGTTGTTTGTTAATTATTAATAAACACTGTTAATAAACCATGCAAATGTAAGCTTAAATAAACATCATGTGTACTTTGGCCTTAAGTTTCCTTCCAAGAAAGCGTGTCTAGACTTACTAGTTCCTGTTTCTTCTGAAAATAGGGGCTAGTTTTCCTCGTGCCCTTTATACAACCAGTTTGGAAATGCTACCTTTTTGTACTATAGCTCCCAGAATCCTCTAGCCAGCATAGACTATGTTGAAATTGTAGTACAGAAGAGTAACTTTTCCAGGCTCTGGTCCTGTGTTACCTCAACATCTACATTTTATTATGGTATTAGGGTTTCATGGCTTAGAGACCGATACATGACATGCGTCCTCCACTGTAATAATATGCATGCACTTCCAAACCCTAAATGAACAGGCACAGAAGAAAAGATCTATAAATAGTGGGACTAAAAGACCATAGTTATGGAGAGACATAGAGTATAGAAACCATTGCAAATGTTGTATGCCCTTTCCTACAGCATTCTCTGAAGTCTGCGCAACTTGCTTTTTGTTGTTGTTGTTGGCTGATAACCAGGTTTACTTTAATGTCTGAAAGCATTTTTTTCAGTAGGGTCAGACTGTGGATTGGCATTACAGAATGTGATTGAATGCAGATCATGTTGGAGACCCTTAAAAATGAGAGACAAATGAAAATAAGCAGAATGCCCGGAAAGAACAAATACTGTAGTATCATGAATACACAAAAAGCTGTTTAAATAGATACAGCAAATTGGATGAATCAAGGTAATGTAGATTTTTCCAGGAAGGGATCATCCTGATTCAGGATCATGTTCATTGTTCAGTTTCCAGTGTGTTGTTGGAGATTTTACATTTTAACTTTGTATCCTAAGCACATTTTTAGCTCTGCAGAATTCTTTCCTCTTTCATTAAATTAAAGAAAATGAAAAAGAAAATGGTGCTCTCTATTTTATGTTTTCTCCCAAATACTATCTAAAATAACATCCACTCACCCATCCCAAGATTGTATCAATGAGGAATTTTATATGAAGTGATTGGAAGGGTTATTTAATTTTGTGTGAAAATAAAATGGCAATGTTTTATCATAGCTGAATCTCTGTCTAATGTGTCCTTCACTCATACTTGCTTTTGGTAGTACCCTGATGAATAAGAATTGGTTTTGGTTAAGGAGTTTGAAGCTGTTCTATATATGCAGGAGCAAGCCTTTCTATGGCAAGATTAATAGAAGCATGTGCTATGTATAATGTTCATCTACCTCTGCTTATCACACTCCCCAGTGGTTAATTCTGAACATTAAATTGTTGCTGAATCTAATTTTTGGGTTGGGGGAGTGAGGTATGGTTACTCAGAGGTTTTATCTGTAAATGTCTTGGTGCATATTCCTTTATTAGAGTTTATATGTGCTATATCTTCTCCCCATGTCGAAAACAGTACATTGAACCCAACGTTGGTCACCATGTCTCATGCTAAATCTCATGCTTACACCCTCTGGTGCTCTTAAATTATGTTCAGTTTGAGGAGGGTATTAAGTGGGATGGCGGACTTTATATGTACTACTTTATAAAAACAGGGCATGGGCTGGGATGGAGAAATTGGTCACATTTGTTTTTCATGTCAACAGTAGTAATCTGATATACGTATAATGTTAACACTAGTGATCCGATTGGATATATATGTTCCTATGAAGTTATTAACTATTTTTAATGCAAAATCACAAACTCTGTATTCTGTATTCTCTGTAAAGCTACATTTGTTTAGAAGTTATCTCAGTGTTACTTGAAGCCAAACTGTCTAATGAACACTTATAATCTCCCTGAGGTTTCACATCTTGCTGAGAAATGGAATTCAACCTTCCCAACTGTACCATGCTTACAGGCGTTCTCTTTTTTGTCTTGTTGAACTACTGAATTCCTCTGAAATGCTTTCTTGGGAGACAAAGTGTGACGAGAGTGTTTTAGGCAAGCGAATACACATGTAGAACTTCCCACAAAGCCTAGACAACAGCACAACAATTTAGCCAAATATTTAAAGTCTCCCTTTTCCTGAGGAAAAGAGCTTTTCTGATGGATACAAATGCTGAATACACATCCAAGAGTGAAAACAGGGAGCAGATAATGTTATCATAATTAGAGTCTACAGTTAATGGGTGTTAATGGCATCGCTTATTGGCCCTCCTCTTTGTATCTCGATTTCTTTCTCTCCCCGTGTTCAGCAGCTGGAATCTAAAACCCTTGGCCTTGTTTATAAATGTAGCAGCCTTTTACCTTTTTTGAAAAAACGAGGGGAAGAGGAACAAGTGTTCTGCAGAACCTTAAGGAATAAGCCATTGCAGACAAGAATTGCTGCACCATGTATGTGTTGCTGCTTCAGACACTACTGATTTCCTGGCTTGGAACCACAGAACAAACTGGCGGACTGCAAAAGAAAAGGAGGAAAAGAACTCCACCTTTCTTGTCTCCAGATATACTAACAAAATATCTTTTGGACTATGAAGGAACTCTGGAAGAGCCCAGTTTGTTTGGGACACACCGCTTGAAAGAAATGGAGAACAAGAAGCAAGACGGACATCAAACCTCTAAATCTATTTTACCTTATATAGGTACACATGCAACTCCGGATTTGGGAAGCTGGGTTCTGCCAAGTCCATTCCCTCACCCTCATAATCCTCTTTCCCACCCTAAGAGGAGGAAATCAGAATCTTTCTTCCGGAAAGATGCAAAGAAGTTTTGGGATATTTTTATGTTGAAAAACAAGTCAAGGTCTGAAGAGGTTGTCCTTCCCATCAAGACCAGCGAAATGTACCAGGACATCTGCAGTGCTCTCCCTTTTTCTCAGGTAATGTTAAATCTCAGACTCAGTCAGTATTTCATGGAGGGACATTTCGTACTCAGGAATGCAAGGAACCTTGTAGCACCTTTGAGACTAACTGAAGGAAAAAAGTTGGTAGCATGAGCTTTCGTAGACTTGATGCATGCAGAATCCGAGTGATATGGGCCTTATGTCATATTGTTTTTCACACACACACACACACACACACACACACACTATTTCACTTGGTTTTAGTACGAGGAAAAATGTATTAAAATATATGTATAATGAAATATGAATTGGAGAGTCAGTATATTGTAGAGGTTTGAGTATTATACTAGGGCTCTGGGAGACAAGGTTCAAATCCCTGCTTAGCCATGGAAACCCAATTGGTGACCATCCTCTCAGACAAATCTTACCAAGAAAGCCCCATGATCGGTTCATGTTAGAATGGCCATAAATCAGAAATTAACTGAAAGGTTACAGCAAAAGAATTACAGAGGGCCCCATACAGACAGGCCAAAATAAAGCGGCTTTGGGTCACTTCAGAGGTATGCTGTTTATATGTTGCATGCATCCTAAGATTCCGGAAGCTGCACCAAAGCCACACTCCAGTCCTGGGATACATGCATCATGTAAACAGCATACCTCCAAAGTGACCCAAAGCAGCTTTACTTTGGCCTGTCTGTATGGGGCCAGAGGATAGTCTTAATGGTGTCAAAATTTGCAGAAGTGAGAAAGAGTAAATGACTTGATTTCAAACCAACTTTTATGTGTAATGGATAAAGAAATTATTCAGAGTGCTGTTATTTTTTTTCTTTGATGACTGTCTTCATATTGACATGAATGTTAACCAGTGGTTATCAACACCTTTAATCTATACACTCTTCTGTAAATCCACTTCAGAAATAAAGCCAAATCCACACCAGTCTGAACAAAGGGTAGCTTTGACTTCCATTAAGCTGTTAATACTAAGTATTGCAAACCTCAGCCAGTTGCAAAACTAAAGTTTATAAACCCACAGCCAGCAACAATTATTCCAACATTCATTTGTGAATGAATGCACACAAATAGTTTACAAATGACAGAGAATATTACAAAGAAATACAAGGCCAGTGTGGTATAGCAGTTAGAGAATTGGACTACAATCCTGGAGACCAGGTTCAAATCCTCATTCAGCCACGGAAACACATTGGATGACCTTGGGCAAATCATACTCTCTCAGCCTCAAAGGAAGGCAGGACAATTCCCCTCTGAATTAATCTTGACAAGAAACTCTGTGATAGGTTGATAATTGAACATCAAAGGTCATATAAGCCTACAAAATTTGGCACCATGCAAATCAAAACTGTAAAAGTTACTTTTTCAACTATTTTCCCCAGATCCTACTGGTCATGCTCTTGAGCCGATCCTTGGGAGTTTTAGTCCCCGCAGAGTGACTTTTCCAGTTTCTAACACTTCAAGTGCATGATTCCCATTTTACATTGATGAAGGTGTGACAGACTTAAGGCTTTAGAAGCTTAAGCAGAGAAATAGTTGTGCACTGAACTGAGAAGAATGGTTGACCCTAGAGGTTGACCTTAAGAATTCTTAAGGCTCACTTCATCTTTGGGGAAGTAATTATGTACTGTATATTTTATCTGAAATCTAGTATAATAATTAATAAATTTTGTATTTTCTATTTTGTAAAGGGAATAATATTTTATATGGAGTTACTGTAGTAAAGTAATTAAGCACATAAGATATGAGCTCCAAATTCCTGATTCAAACCTCTGCTTGGCTATGAATTAAAGGACAGCCAGAGTAAACCACTGTTTTTCATCACCCTATTTTCAATATTCAAATAACTCTCATCACCTGCAGGAAGGTTCTGAGGATTACTAAGATTTGTTTAAAGTATTCAGCATTTTTTAAAAAGTCATTTATACAGATAATGAAGAGTAGTTCAATGTGATGGATTACATTACCACATAATAAAAGTAATTATAGTTTTCTGATTAAGCACCATAGCAAATACTTTAATATCAGTGTGTTTTCTTTTAGAGCATTACGCATACCAACTGTGAGAATCTGGTGATACAAAACAAGCTGTGCTTTGGGAAATGCAGTTCTTTCCATGTTCCGGGTCTGGAAGATCGCCTTTATACCTTCTGTTCTCACTGCTTGCCTACCAAGTTCTCCATGAAACGTCTGGAGATGAACTGCACAAGGGCGGCACCCATCATCAAGGTGGTTATGATTGTAGAAGAATGCAGATGTGAAGTTCAGAGAACAAATACTCCTGAAATAGGTTTTCTACATTCCGATTTGTATGAAAACGTCTATGAACACAACTGAGGCTTTCAAAAGTACATGAACACTTAGCAAAAGTCAAATTTCACTTAAATGCCATCACAACATTTCAATTCTCTATTTATTAAACTTGTGAAGCAGTGCATTTGTATATACCCTCCTCCTCCAACTATTATTACAGAACTGGGTTAATATTTCTTGTAGCCTGTGCTGTTTTAAGGGACCTTTACACTATACATATTTCTTTTTGGTACAAACGTCAATTTTGTGTGTTAGGATTGGCTGCAGCTCCCTACTGTATGTACACATAATGGCAGATTAAAGTATTGTTGTTTTTTAAACAAACAAAACAAAGCAAAGCTTTTTTATGGGTCCTAAAACATCATGGCATCAAATGTATGAACTGTACAATGAAGAAATGACCACAGAGAGTAGTGATTTCCTATGTAGTTCCTATGTACAAATCACATACAGATTCACCACCAAGACCCTTCTTTCTTTGTTTCTTGGGCTTAATTTTATATTACTGTGGCTCTCTTGTCATCAATATGTCTCCAAATTGCTTTTGTTTGCCTCTCTGAATGATGGTATCATAAATGGTTCTTCATGAAACATTGAAGAGTCTAGTCAGTGGCACCAGAAGTATCTCCAACTGCTGACTTTGTAACTCCAACCCCAGCAAGCTGAACTGATCAGTCATTTCACAGCATTGTTGTACTTGAATTTTGTCTCTTAGATCCAAACTATGTGTGACATTAAGCAAGAGTTTTTTTGGACTACAGCTCCCAGAATGCCCCAGCCAGCTTGACCATTCTGGGAGCTGTATTCTAAATAAGTAATTTTACTGCTGCAATGACCACATGATTTAACATATTGTTTGCACTTTACCTGCAAATTGCAGTTAGAGAGAACCCCAGTCAGAAGGTGGCAGGGTGTGTTGGAGGAGATTGCCCTTTCTTTCTGTACGACAGTTCTGATTACTCCCCTGCTCTCACCAAAACACATAGGTGATACCATAGGAAGGAATTCTGCCTTCCATGTGATATACAGTCAGCCCTCCATTTTCACAGGGATCCGTTCCAGACTCCCCCTCCCGACAATGGAGACTTGCTGATATTCAAACCCCATAGGCTTGAATGGTGAATGTGCCCGCGAACGTGTGCGGAGCACATGCCACAGCTGCATGTTCCATTGAAAATAATGGATGTTGCCCCTCCGCGAATATTCAAGACAACGGACCTCAAGTCTGAGAGTAAGGAGGGGCGACTGTAGTTGCTTGGGGGATGTTTTGTGGATTCCATCGCTTAGCACACTATAATACCTGTCCTCATGAGGTCCTGGTGCCAGAGCTAGGAAAGCTACATCTAGAAAGTAATTAATTGCAATAAACTTTCCAACCATAGGTTTAAAAAATATTTTTCTGTTTCTTTAACTTTTTAAAAATCCCCTAAAGACATAAGAATATAAGAAGTGCCATGCTGGATCAGAGTGAAGGCCTATCTAGCCGAATGTTCATTTCAGACAGTGACCACTCAGTTGCCCATGGAAAGTCTGCTTTCTTTGGCTGCATCCACACTGCAGGAATTATCAAGGTTGATACCACTTTAACTGCCATAGCTCAATGCTATGGTATTCTGAGAATTGTAGCTTTGTGAGACATTTAGCCTTCTCTGTCAGAGAGCTGTGGTGCCACAACAAACTACAATTCCCAGAATTCCATAGCATTCAGGCATGGCAATTAATGTGGCATCAAGCTGGATTATTTCTGCAGTGTGGATGCAGACTTTATCTTGCTTGCACTTTGCAGCAATTGATATAGAGAGTGAGTACTATCTCCGATAATGGAAGTTACTTATAGCCATCCTGACTAAAAATCATTGATGAACCTGTCCTCCATGAATTTATCCACCCTTTTAAAGCTATCCTCATTGCAGTTTGCAGACGTTAAGTTCCAGTATTTAACTATATTCTGATTAAAGAAGTATTATTGTGTCTTTACAGTCCATTTCTCTTAAAACTGTTTTGATCATTGAACTGTGTACCATCCTAGCAAAGTTTTAAAAGAAGAAAAATGTCAAACAAGAATTTTTCGCTCCAAATGTGTACATTCTTCCATCCTCTACAATGCAGAGCAAGGTGGTTTGTTCTCCTTTCAAGCTCTAAATAAAGCAGCTCAAACACATTTTTAAAACTTCCTCTTACCAAGTGATGCCATTCAGATCAAAGGGAATTCTCTTTCTAGCGAAATTGTGGGATCGGGCCCTAAGTGTGAATATGCACCATTTAGAAAGGACGTGTAAAGAGAAAACAGCAGCTGTAGTAATTGTTAATTAGATTAGTGCCTTAGCTTTAGAGGGTGAGTGTTTAATTAACCCAGCAATGATCAGCTGCATGTAATTAACACTGTATTCTGTTATATCAAGGATGTGTTAATTGGATCTGATTTTCAGAGTCAACCTCTATATTCAGAGCAAGTTGAGCCCAGGTGCTATCAGAATATTGCTCCAAAAAAGGGAGGGAGGGGAAAAAATATAGAACCAGAGGCTAGGGCTCTTATTAAGACAGCAGGGACTTTAAACAAGCCACATTTAAAGGGAAGGGGAGGGTGCAGTTATTATATATACATACACATACACACACATTTATCTTGATTTGCAATAGGGGTTTATTTCAATTTGCAGGGTTTTAAAGGGTCTCCCGAATGGCAGGAGCGATGGTGATGGTGGAGACAATTAACAGTTTCCAATTATTGCCAAGACAGTTAACTTTAGCATACAGTAGTTAATTGCCTGCTCCCAGTATACATGTGTCCCCTGTTTCAGAAAATCAGATTACTCACCACAAATATCTGTACAACTTCGTATTACCAGTAAAGTCTCTAACAATGAACAAAGCACTGCGTGTTGTTAACCCTGTTTCTAAAGACAGTGGGTGGGAGCCAGCTGTAATAACATCTTTAAAATGCACTGTTCTTCTTATGAGTCCAAAAACCCTCTGAGTGACATTAACATCTGGATTTCATCAACAGATGCTGAAAGATCCGTGGTTCACAACAGGAGTGGGCTACTAATATACTACATGCCCTCTTATATTCCCAAGATGTCCACACCTTCTGGACAATTTTCAGATTGATTTCTGCTAGCTGTTACAATTATGTTGGCGCTTATGTTTATCAAGCAATAGAGTAAAACTTATCTGTTTGCTGGTTATCAAAAATCCAAAGTGGTTTGAATTAATCGGTAGAGTCTCTATGCATGTATTTGCTTGCTTTGTGACACACAGTTAACTATATAGCTATGTTGCTCCTTGTCCCAATAATTTCGTATGTTTTATTTACAGCATTATCATAAACACATCTACTGTGTTCAGCAGGTCTCATTCTATATCAATTTCCTTTGGAAGTAATTCCTGTCAATCTCAGTGATATTCTGAGTCGTGATGCATGGGACTGCATCGTTAATTTCAAGCGTATTTTTTTCCATGTAAATACATGCCAGTTTTCTGTATCTGACCTTAGTAAAAATAAGGATTACATGGTTCAGGGGCCAGCATTTTGATTGAACTCAAAAGACCCTTAGCACAGATAAAATCACATTTATGGATAAGAAATGTTTGTATATGTTTAGGTAATGCTGTGCATCTTATTATTTCATGACTTATCCCTTTGTTGTTGTCAACTGCCATCAATTTGACTTTGATGTATGAGGGCCCTATGAATGAGAGACCATCAAGTTACCCTCTCATTAACAGCCCTTCTGAGGTTTTGTAGCTTCAGGGCCATGGCTTCCTTGACTGAGTCCACCCATTAATAGTGTAGTGTTTCCTTTTTCCTACTGCCTTCTACCTTAGCAAGCATGATTGTATCTTCTAGTGAGCTATATCTTCTCATGAAGATACGGCCAAATTATGACAGTCTCAATTTAGTCATTTTAGTTTTTAGGGAGATTTTGGCCTTGATTTGCTCTAATACCCATTTATTTGACTTTTTGGCAGTCCACAGTATCTATAGAACTCTGCCTACTTCTCTTTAAAGTGGTAAAGCTATGTTTGGGTTTGTTCCATTTCAGAGCACATGTGTGGAACATGGAACATGTGCAGGATGTTCCTTTATAAATAAATGCATAAACAGAGCCAGCATGGTGTAATGGTTTGAGTGTTGGGCTATGATTCTGGGAGATCAGGGTTAAAATCCCTGTTCGAGCTTAAAAACTCACTGAATGACTTTTAGCAAGTCATACTCTTTCAGCCTCAGAGGAGGGCACTAGTAAACCTCCTCTGAAGAAATTCAGCTGAAGAAACCCTATGATAGGGTTATTTTAGGGTCACCATAAGTAAAAAAAAAAAAAATGAGTTGGAGACACACAACAACAAAATCTCTCTCCACATAGAAAACTAACAGTGAGATGGCTAAGCTAGAATGCTTCTCTCTCTAATTTTCTATGTTCAGCAATTTGAAATGGTGTAGCTGAATCATTGGCTTTCCATTTTGGTAGGAATATACTATGAAAAGTTCATATGGATATCTGAAGAACCTTAAGAGAAAATAATTCTTGAGACCACATGAAGTGGTATGTTTCTAGTAGTGCATTTCTTTCTAAAGGGTCATAACTTATCGTTTCAAACATTCAGTGTTAGATGGGACTGGATGAACTCATCCTTCTTGATTTCTAGTGAAAGTCAGTATATCTGACCCTCATTTCTAAGAATGGAATCCTGTATGGGAGATAAGTACATTTACATAGTTATGAATATGATGTAGGGTGCTGGCCAATGATTTCAAAGTAGGTTGTAAATTTTTAAGAACTGATAAGTACAGCAGGCCCTCCATATCAGTGGGGGTTCATTTCCAGGGGGTCCTGTGGATACAAAAAACCCACAGATGATGACGCCCCATATTATTCAATGCCGATAATGTGACTGCGCACACTTCAGTATGCGGTTGTCCATTTTGCCACCATTGAATAATATGGGACGTGGTGGTCAAAATCGCTGATCAGAAGCCCACTAATGGGAGGGTTGGCACTGCAATAATATGTTATGTGGTACTGGTGGTAGTGATAATTAAAATAACAGCAGCGGACCTTCTGCAGTATGTGGTCATTACTGCACAGAAAATGTAAAATAGTTAAACTCAAATGTAAATAATCTTGTAAACATATAAAAAGATCCCAATATGAGAAAAGACTGTGTCTGGAACCAAATCTCACTTATTTCAAAGGCTCTATTCTAAATAAAAATGATCAGGATATACCCCAAGCATTGCTTTCACTTCCTTTTTCTTAACAGATGCATGTCCTCATCTGTGTCTTGAGCAAGGATGGGAATCATGTGGCTCTCTGTGTTCTTGGACTGCAGCAATCTTCATAATTGGCTGTGTTGGCTAGGGTTGCTGCGACTTGCAGTCCAACAACATCAAAGGGGCAGACCATTTTGACTCCTGGTCTTGAGAACCAGGGGTCTTCCTTCGTGACATCTCCATGTCTGTCACTTCAAAGAATCTTTGGACCTAAGCAACATCAAACATTTTTCTAATTGCTTTGTTGAATGCAATGAGAACACCATACACGTAAGCCAATTATAACAACTACTGGCGTGTATCTTAAAATATAATGACTATATATATATATATATATATATATATATGGGTTACTAATGACACCTAAATGCACTGGAACGACTGGAACCTGTATTAGCATTGCAAAATACTATCATGAAGTAGGAGGCTCCTAGACAACACAGGGCTGTTCCTTCTCTTGCAGGCTGCCTCCATAAGAGAGCATCAGCTGCTACTGCACATGGCATGATTTTAGCATGCTGATTTAATATTTACAGAGTGCCAATAAAATTTTGATGATGACAGCTGGTGGTTCCTGTGGCAATTTATAAACAACAACATAACACAGACATCAGGGAGCTCTGAGGAAAGGTTCTGCCTGACTGTACAATATTTAGGGGTCTCCGATACAAGGTTGTTTCTTCTTCAGACAAGAGAGAATTTTTTGTTGTTCTTAGTGTTTTGCTTTGTAGGTTTTCAGGGATCATTGCAGATTGCTAGGAGTCAGAAATTCAAGCTAACTCTGTACGTAAGATGACACTTTGCTGCCTTGAGGCAAAGGGGAAAAATGGCAACTTCTCACCTGCTTTCCCCACTTCCATGTAGGCAAGGTTGGTGGATCGGCAGTTGAGTCTTAGCTCAAGGTTGTTGTTCTGTACCTTCAAGTCATTTCTGACTTGCGGTGACCCTAAGGGGTTTGCTTGGCAAGATTGGATCAGCAATACAGTAGTTCAATACATACCTTTGCTTTTATAACATTAACAAAAGAAACTATTTTAAAATATTAGAGTTCATAATGTTTCCTCAAGAGTAAGTTTAAGGAATTGAAGTAAATACGTATTATATATTAAATATGTATTATATAATTATATTTATATATAATAGACAGCATAGTATAGTGGTTTGAGTGTAGGATCCTGACTCTGTAGATCAGGGTTCAAATCCTTGCTTGGCCATAATAACCCACTGGGAGATCTTGGGCAAGTCATTTGCTTTCAGCCCCAGAGGAAGGTAATGGCAAACCCTCTTTGAACAAATCTAGCCAAGAGAAATACATAACAGGATCACCATCGGGTTGCCATAAATTAGAAATGACTTGAAAACATACAACAACACTAACAATTTTATAGTACAGTACTCACAACTTATCTATTAAGTACCTCTTTACTAAATGCCTATTACTGTGCATGGTGATAATCTTAAAATGTAATCTGTTTCAACCTCTGTTTGGACTTCTGCTGCAGGGCAGAAGTCAGACTAATTCAGAGTGGGCATCATGCCATTCAAGCAGATGGGGGTGACTTTTCATAGCCAAGAGATTGTGGAGGCACATCAGTTATGGGTGCTCAAGGCACAATTCCCAGCTGGGAGCAGTGAAGCTGCTGCCCACAGTGAGCTGCCTATGGCGGTTAGCCATCATTGATGGTCTCTAGCCAAGATGCACTTTAAAATATTCCTCTAAAAATAGCTATACAAAGGAATTCACAAGACTGTGACAATCTGCTAATTATTTCTGCTTATTTTATTTCTCTTACTTTTTTTAAGAATAAAAACTTTGTGAAGGTGGAATGAGACTTATAGACTTGTTTAATGGGGTTGCTAATATTTTGCAATCTAAAGTCCTTTTATTAATACCCTAGCTAGACTGTGGTTACATACTCAAGACTGCTGTATAGACTCAACTATAAGTCAACATATATAAGTTGAGGACAGTTTTGGGGGCCAAAATTATGGATTTTGATATGATCCATGGATAAGTTGAATGTAAAACCTAGGGGCAGATAACAAAGGATCTAAAGGATGAAGCAAAGGAAAACAATGCCAAAGAACTTATAAAAATCCAGGAGTAATTAACTGTTTGTGCTCACACTAAAGGGTGGAGGGATAAGAAAGTAGAGGGGGACCAGTGCTTCCAAGACAGATTATGCTCTTGCCTTTCAACAGGGGATCGTTCCTTTTTAAATACAGTAAAAGGTTAAAATACAGTATTTACATTAACTCATGGATAAGTTGACTCAATTTTTGGGGATCAATTTCTATATTTATACATGGGTATATACAGTATTTATTATAAGCTGGTTAACCCTTAACACAGTTTAACCACTCTGTACTAGGAACTAACAAAAGGTATTTTACCATTCTTTCAAAGCTTATTAATGTGAAGAAAGTGGCATTGTAATTTGCATTAGTACTGATATTCACGCTGGATTAATATGATCTACCAGTATGGTGTTGTTATTGTTGTGTGCCTTCAATTCATTTCTGTACCACTGGGTTTCCTGGGGCGGAGAGTGTGTGACTTGCCCAAGGTCACCCAGTAGGTTTCCATGACCAAGTGGGGAATTGAACACTGATCTTCAAAGTCATATTCCAATGCTCAAACTACTACCATGCTGGCTTTCTATGGAATGGTGTTATCGTTTTGCATTTTGTTGTCTCAAATTGTGGGTGATAAAATTATGGTACTTACAGACTTCATCAAATGCTTTTTTGATGGTGGAACAACACAATCCTAAGCAGCCTCACTTAGAGATTAAGTTTTATTATTGTGTTTTGGATCTGATCCAGAACCCTTTCTCACCAGGGGCTATGAATACAGAAGCAAGCATCATGAGCTGTCCTGGATTAATAATCCCAGCAAAGAAGGTTATGTTTCACCTAAGGTGGTCTTAATACAACCTTCATTCCCAGGCAAGCATGAATATGTGCACCTGACATTCTAGGGCCATAATCAAACATTTGCCCAGCTATAGGCTACTGTTCAGTAGCCTACCTTCCAACATTTCACAGATGAAAGCCAAGACACATGTGGCTGAGTATACTGTAGCCTATGGCCAGGCAACAATAGAGCAAGCATTATTAAAGGAAAGAACATGCAAAACTACTATTTTAAGCAGAGAAACTACAGAAAAAGAGATTCCACCTCAACATTAAGAGGAACTTCCTGAAAGTAAAAGCTGTTTGAGAGTGGAACGCACTCCCTCGGAGGTGGTGGAGTCTCCTTCTTTGGAGGTCTTTAAACAGAGGCTGGATGGCCAATTGTCAAGGGTGCTTTGACTGTGAATTCTTGCATGGCAGTGGATTGGACTTGGTGGCCCTTGAGGTCTCTTCCAACTCTGATTCTATGACTCTAAACTGCATTATTTTCTACAATGTAGATTCACCCTCAGTGCAAGCTTCCCCCCCCCCCCCCACACACACAGTTTGAGCTCCATCTGCAGTTGGAGCACGTCCAGAAAAGGTAGACCAAAATGGTGAAAGCTCTGGAAACCAAGCCGTAAGGGGAGAGGTTTAGGGAGCTGGGTATGTTAAGCCTGGAGAAAAGGGCGCGAAACAGACAGGCAGATGAGGGCGGTCTTCTGGCTGCCCTGGGGAGTGTCCATTTGGGAATGTGGCAGGGGGCCACAGTGTGTGTTCACCGCAGCCCCAGGTTGAATGGGCTTGGAGTGATTTCTGACTGCTCCTTCCTGCCCATTTGTTTATCCCCAAGGAGGTTAAGAGGTGATATGATAATCCCATTTAAAGATTTGAAAGGATGTCATACTAAGACTTAGGGAGCTGGGTATGTTTAGCCTGTAGAAGAGAAGGTTAAGAGGTGATATGATAGCCTTGTTTGAATATTTGAAGGGGTGTCATATTGAGGTTGGAGCAAGCTTGTTTTCTGCTGCTCCAGAGACTAGGACATGGAGCAATAGATGCAAACTACAGGAAAGGAGATCCCATCTCAACATTAGGAAGAACTTCCTGACGGTGAGGGATGTTCGACAGTGGAACACACTCCCTTGTGGGGTGGTGGGGCCGCTTGTTTTGGGGGGGTTGGGGGGGGGGGGGGGGGGGCTTGGGGGGGGGGGGGGGGGATGATTTGATTGTGAGTTCCTGCATGGCAGAATGGGTTTGGACTGGATGGCCCTTGTGGTTTCCTCCAACTCTATGATTGTATGAAGATAAAGCAAGTTTGTTTTTTGCTACTCCAGAGACTAGGACCTGGAGCAATGGATTTAAACTCTAGGAAAAGAGATTCCACCTCAACATTAGGAAAAACGTCTGGACAGTAAGAGTTGTTTGATAGTGGAACAGGCTGCCTGGGAGAGTGCTGGAATCTCCTTCTTTAGAGGTTTCTAAACAGAGGCTGGATGGCCATCTTTTGGGAGTGCTTTGATGGTGTCTTCCTGCATGGCAGAATGGGGCTGGACTGAACAGCTTTGGAGTCTCTTCCAACTCTAGGATTCTGTAAGTGAAGGACAAAGGGGGGAACTGGCAGGAGAGAAAAACTGTGATACTTAAAAAAATTTTTTAACAATTAATACAAAAAATTATGCATGAATAAAAAAAGTTCTTCACAAATATTTTATACGAGGATAATTGTTGGAGAGGGGAGAAAAGAAACTAGAATACAGTAGATAGGCAGGGACTGTCCCTTCTGGGGGTCTTGGAGAAGTATGAAGCTAACCAAACTCCCCTCTCCTACTCAGCAGTAGGGCTCCCTCTTTTCAATAGGGTTTATTCCCAAGGAGGCAGGGCAAACAGAGATCCTCCTTTTCCGGGCCATGTCCTACATTTCAGCCTTCCGTCCCGGAGAAATTCCCAAATCTCCTCTGTTTTGAGCATAGCTAAGAAGCATGAATTTATATTTCTATGGCCCCATACAGACAGGCCAAAATAAAGCTGCTTCAGGTCACTTTGGAGGTATGCTGTTGAAATGACTCATGCATACTAAGAGTCCAGAAGCTGCGCCAAAGATCATGGCTTTGGCGCGGCTTCTGGACTCTTAGGACACATGCATCATTTAAATAGCATGCCTCCAATGTGACCTGAAGCAGCTTTATTTTGGCCTGTCTGTATGGGGCCTATGATTCTAGCTTTCATTTTGTCACGTCCTACATTTTTCTTGAATGCCCCCCATTTTGAGCATGACTAAGAAGCATGAATTTACATCAATGCTTTTGTCATGTCCTACATATTTCTTGAATGTCCCCCATTCTGAGCACAATTACGTATGGATTTATGTGTTTTTTACCTTTTTATTTGGTCATGTCCTCCAGTTTTCTTGACTGTTTTGAGCATGGCTAAGGACTTTATCACAAGGGGAACATTGGGGGTTTAAACAGCGCACGGGGAAATCCTATGAATGATTTGTTGCAGTTTATTGCCTGTTTATTCTCAGGAGAATGGCACTTTAATCGCGATGTAGTGTGAAAATGTTAATTGCGACTGCACAGTTTTCACGGGATAATCGCTGTTTGAACCCCCAGTTTTCCCCATGTGATAAAGTCCCCTGAAGCATGAATTTATATTTCTATGAATGTTTTTAGCTTTTATTGTCATGCCCTGCACATCTCTTAAGTGTCCTCCATTTTGTGCATTAAGCATGATCTTTTATTTCTATTTTTAGCTTTTATTGTCATGTCCTCACATGCCCTCCATTCTGAACCTAAGAAGCATTAATTATTTCTATGAATGTTTTTAGCTTTTGTGGCCATGTCCTCCATCTCTCTTAAACGTCCTCCATTCTGAGCACAACTATGAAGCATGCATTTAATTTCTACTAGTGTATGTTAATAGCTTTTATTGTCATGTCCTCCATATCTCTTAAATGCCCTCCATTCTGTGCATGACTAATAAGAAGCCTGAATTTTTATTTCTACTAGTGGTTTTAGCTTTTATTGTGTCATGTCCTCCATATCTTTTAAATGCCCTCCATTCTGAGCAATGAATAAGAAGCCTCAGTTTTTATTTCTATGAATATTTCTAGCTTTTATTGTGTCATGTCCTCCATATCTCTTAAATGCCCTCATTCTGAATACGACTAAGAAGCATAGTTTTATATGTCTACTGGTGTTTTCAACTTTTATTGGGCCATGTCCTTCATATCTCTTATGTCCTCCATTTCGAGACAACCAAGATGTGTGAATTTTTATTTGTATCTTTTAAAAAGATTTTTATTTCTGTGACCGTTTATAGCTTTTATTGTCCTGTCCTCCATATATCTTGGGAGTCCTCCATCTTGTGCATGGCTAAGCATGATTTTTTTTTTGTGTGTTTTTAGCTTTTGTTATCATGTCCTCCATTTCTCTTGAACACTCTCCATTCTGAGCATGATTAAGAAGCCTGAATTTTTACATGTCTAGCTTTTGTCATGTCCTCCATGATCTCTCTTGAACGCCCTCCATTCTGAGCATGACTATGAAGCATGCATTCCTATTTCTACAAGTGTTTTGAGCACTTTATTGTGTCCTGTCCTCCATTTTGTGTGGGGGTTGTCATGAGGCCCTCTGGCCACTCTGCCATCCAAAGAGTGTGGTTCTGAGTCCTGCCCATGTTTAATCCTTCAGGCTACAGAGGGGAGAGCTTCCCTATTTCCTCACAGGGGAAGATGGGAGGGAAGGAAGGAGGGAGATCCTCCACCTGAGGCACCTCCTCCCTCTTCCTCCTTATGCTAAATTGCAACCTCCCTGGCGCGCATGCGCAGAACTACTGCGGAAGCCGGAGCCGGATGGTTTATATGAGCAGATGAGGGTCGCCTGGGGCCTCCCTTTGGTGAGTGGAAAAGGAGGAGACCAGGGCGCCGGGCCGCAGAGCGCCGGGAGGGGGCGCTGTGGCGTAGAACCCACTCTAATAGAAGGAGCTGGGCTGGTTGAATGGAGGGTGGAATTGGGTCCAGGGAAGGAAGGAGGGAGAGGAGGAAGGAAGGAAGGGAGGAAGAGAGTGGGAGGTTGGCTTGTCCTCTGCCCTTCCTACTACTAGGGGAAGCCCAGTGTTTTCCCCCCTTCCATCTTGTCCCCTTTCTCCTCCATGGGGAGAATCCACCAGTGAGTCCCTCAAGGGCTCCTTGGGGTGCATGGCACTTGGTGACACTGCCATGGCTCCATCATCCTGGGTCACTTAGGTGTCTTCAACCAAAGGAGGACACAAAATGGAGGGCACCCAAGGAAGGAAAATATGTAGGGCATGGGCAGAGAAGGAGCTGTGGAAACAGTGGTGTTCATATACCATAAACGCATGCTTCTTGGCCATGCTCAAAATGGAGGATGAAAGCTTAAAACGCTTGTGGACATGTAAAGATTCATGCTTCTTTGCGATGCCCCAAATGGAGGACGTGACCCAATGAAAGGTCAAAATGCTTGTGGAAATGTAAAAATTAATGCTTCTTGGCCATGGACAAAATTTATTTATTTATTTATTTATGGTGTTTATACCCCACCCTTAAGCCCTAGTGGAGGATCTGACCCAATGAAAGCTCAAAATGCTTCTGGAAATGTAAAGATTTCTTGAGCATGCTCAAAATGGAGGACATGTGACCCAATTAAAAGCTGAAAACACTTGTAGAAATGTGAAACACTCATGGGAATTTAAGAATTCATACTTTTTTGGTCATGTTCAGAATGAACGACTTGACTCCAATGAAAGCTCAAAACGCTCACAGATATGTAAAAATTCGTGCTTCTTGGTCGTGCTCAAAATGGAGGACCTGACCAACATTAGGAAGAACTTCCTGACAGTGAGAGTTGTTCGGCAGTGCAATACACTGCCTTGGAGTGTGGTTGAGTCTCCATATTTGGATATTTTTAATCAGAGCCAAAATCCTGTCCAGGATGCTTTGATTGTGAGTTCCTGCATGGCAGAGAGTTGGACTGGATGGCCCTTGGGGGTCGCTGCCAACTCTACAATTCTATGAAATAAAAGCTCAGAACACTCATAGAAATGTAAATTCAGGCTTTTCAGTCATGCTCAAAATGGAGGACATTTTGGAATTCCTTCTAGACCGGAGGTGAAAATCCATGTGCTAGAAATGGAGGGCTTCTGGTCACCTATAGAATCCTGGCCTAGCAAAACTGAATCTCAGGATTGGTTGATTTATGGGGCACCAGAACTCTTTGGCATAGAAGGCCAGAGACCTTGCAAAACTACAAGTCCCAGGGTTCCATAAGTGGAGCTACAGCACTTAAAGGGAGGTCAGACTGTATTGTTTCTGTGGTGTAGATGCACCCTTGGAGCTTGATAAGAGATCTAGCTGAACTAGGTGGCCTCTGGGATGATCACCACCCTACTCTCCAGTCCCAATGTTAAGAGGAAGGAAGGGCTCTGTCTTGCCTACCAGAGCATGCCACTTGCCCATGGAAAGTGGATAGTGTCATCCTCCTCAGGCCCACATATGGGCTGGGAAAGTGGGCCAAGGGCCTCATTGGCCATTGCTTAGCCATGTCTTTGCTGCTCATTTTTACAGCAGCGGTTCTCAACTTGTGGGTCGCGACCCCTTTAGGGGTCGAACAACCCTTTCATAGTTGTTGCCTAAGACCATCGAAAAATACATATTTCCAATGGTCTTAGGAACCGAGACACTGCAGTTTTATGGTTGTGGTCACCACAACTGTATTAAAGGGTTGCAGCATTAGGAAGGTTGGGAACCACTGTTTCACAGGGAATGTGTTGGCATGTCTGTTGGAGTATCTGGGTTATAGAAGGGTTTGCCCACCACCATCTGGCCACCCTTCTCTTGTTTTTTGCAGGAAAGGGAAGTGTAGAAACTGATGGGGCACTATGGCAGCACAGTTGCCGAGAAAGTCCTGTTTTCCTTTCCTTGAGAGAGGTGGCTGTTTTTGAATTTAGCTATGGTGCAATTGTATGGGAGACTTCGCAATACAATCAGCAAACCATATCCACTGATTCAAGCATCCATGGATTCAAAATATTTTAAAAATATATAAATTCCAAAAAGCAAACCTTGATTTTGCCATTTTATATAAGGGATAGTATTTTACTATGCCATTGCATTTAATGGGACTGGAGCATCCATGGATTTTGGTACCCGCAGGGGGCCTTGGACCAAAAACCCATCAGAACCCAAGGGCCTACTGTAACCTAGTAGCCAAAGATGCCCCTACTTCCTTTTCTATCCTCAAGGATGTCTTCAGAGCATAGCCATGTTAATCTGAAATATCAGTATACAAAGGGATGTTCTAGCACCTTTGAGACCAGCTGCGTGAAAGAAGTACAGTAGTAGCATGAGCTTTTGTAGACTTGGTCTGCTTTATCCAAGGATGTCTGTGAGCCTGGTTAGTTTGCTTATGGGGAGCCTTGGGAACTGTGCCATTGCTGGCTGCCCTGGTGCCAATCTATATTCCTAGCTGCTGCCAACAAACCTTTTCCTAGGAGTTTATCACACAGGGGAAATCTTGTGCAAAAACAGGATTTAAAAGGTAGGGGGGGAAATGCAAAATCGGGTTGATTTTCACATGTTGTTAAACTTGTGTCAACCCGAAAGGAACGTAAACAAAAGGCACTCCTTTTGACTTTCGGGATTTTCCGAAAGTAAAAAGGAGTGGCTTTTGTCTACTTTCTCTCCACTTTCCGTTCAGGTTAACAATGCCGTTGTGTGAAAATCAATCCATTTTTCTTTTCCCAATTTAAACCCCTGTTTTTGCACAGGATTTCCCCCATGTGATAAACTCCCTAGTGTTGCTGCCAATCATCTCTGCTCTCCTCCATATGTTTATTGAACAGCACTTTGGGCTAAGTTGGTAAGTTGTGTAAATTGTAAGCCTACTTCCCAAAATGTAATGTGGCTTTCATATCTTGACATGCAGTGAGTCCCTTGGCTTCATTTCATACATGCTACTTCTGCCAGGTGAGCAAGTAAGTCCCCAGGAACACTGAACTGGCAAACTAGTTTGGGGCTGTGGTTGCAGCAGTGAAAGGTGGGGATCTGGTGGCAGAACAAGTGTGTTTCTGTACATCGACCACAGTGAACCCTTTTCAGATCTGTGGGCCTCAGAAATCCCTCAGTTTTGCTAGGCCTGGTGATACAGTAGCCAAATAACCGCCAACCTTTATTTCTGCCTTGATATAGGGAAGGAAGTGGAAATTGCTACACAACTATCATTGCGTGGACTGAGTTATTTGAATCCAGGCATATTTTGTACTTCTGACAACCAGAATAGCTTGTCAGTAATGGCTGTATTTCCCAGACAGAAGCTGGCCACCATATATAACTCCTGATTAAAATCCTCCTCACTGTGCTCTGTATTTCTATTGCGAGTCCTTCCACCCTTTCCTTCTTCAACATTTATATGAGATGTGCACTTACTCCTAAATTTTGACCTTCAGTTTTTTAGAGATATTTATCTGATTGCCCACATCAGCCTGGGGTAATTGTGAGTTAATTTTTACTGTGAAAATACATTTCGGAGACTCTGTTGGCTCATTTTTCCAGTCTTCTTGAAGCCTTCTGCATGCAAGAGGCCTCTTTGACTGTATGGAAGGAGGTGTTCCCGCAAGTAAGCTGGACCCAAGCCATTTAGGGCTTTAAAGGTTATTATCAACACCTTGTACTGTGCCCGGAAACTGATAGGCAGCCAGTACAGGGATTTTAGGATTGGTGTTATGTGGTCATCTTTAGATTTTCTGGCAACCACTCTGGCTGCCATATTTTGAACTAATTGAAGTTTCTGAACTAGGCACAAGGGTAGTCCCATGTAGAGTGCATTACAGAAGTCTAGTTGAGAGGTTACCAGGGTGTGTACTACCAATTCTAGGTCCCCTGGCTCCAGATAGGGTCACAGCTGGCTTATCAGTTGAAGCTGATAACAAGCACTCCTGACCATCACATCTATCTGAGCTGTCATTTGGAGAGACGAGTTCAGGAATACTCCCAAGCTGTGAACACAGTCCTTTAGGGGAAGTGTGACACCATCCAGGACCAGTTGACATATCTCCATACCCGGATTAGGGGTCTCTGTAGCAAGTACCTCCATCTTATTGATTCAGTTTTAGTCAGTTTTCCTTCATCAAGTCCATTACCACTTTAAGACATTCATTCAGAAGAGAGATGCCATCCTGAAGCATAGAGAAATAGATTTGGATGTCATCAGCGTACTGATAACACCCTGCCCCATGTCTCTGGATGACCTCCCCCCAGTGGCTTCATGTAAATATTAAATAGCATTGGGGACAGAATGGAGAAATATTAATCAGATTCTTGATGAGACGAATGTATGATCTTAATAACCAGCTAATCTGAATGGCACGTATGCTTAATTTATAGGTCAGATTGTTTCCTTACTGCCCTTTGCAGAACTTTTTTGAAAGCTTCGCAAAGTGTATTTTGAAGCTTTCTCTTCAGCATGCTTTGTGCTTGGTGTAGTTTGTACAACTAGAGAAGTTGTAGGGCTGTTTAAAGCTAGAAGCTATACAGCATGAAGGATTGCAAAGACTGTTGGTCCATTATTTAGGATTCAAGGAAGAGAGGAATTTAGGTGGAGTTCACTGACAGAATAGGCATAGCAAAAGAAATAGAGAGGAATGTGAAGGAGTGGTGCCTTGCACTTTAACTGTGACTAAATATATAATTGAATATGTATAGTCTTTCAAATTTAGATAGGGAGGAGGCTTTGGGAACAGAATGAAACACTTACAACTGCAGCCATGCCGGAAGTGTGCTAATGTAGATGCAACTTTAATACAGAATGATCCGAAGCACATTGCTTTGGGTGTGGAGGAAATTTTCTTTCATGGCATGATGGAAATAATTGTGGTCATAATCATAATTGTACTTCCCATTGGGGTTCTGGCTGGCAATAGCTCTTTCCTTCTTCAGGAGTGATGGACTCATTAACATTGTTTCATCCTGAAGACTGTTGGAATCTGATGATTTTCTGAGGATCCTCTCAAAAGACCTTTTACTTGGCATGGCAGACACTGCTGTTGAAGCTGTGTTCTGTGCAATACAGAAATGACTTCAAGCAGTTGAAATGATTGACTTGAAGCATACTTTCCCAAAGTGCAAAGCTCGATTCTTTCATTGACAAGACAACTAGAATGAAATGGATTATTGAATTGGGATAAGGGCCTTTTCTGAAGTCATATGACAGTGATAGCACATGGCAGTGATAGCAGCCAAGGGACAATATTCTGCCACTGTTACATGCTCAGAATGTGGTCTTACAAAGATTTTTCAAGCAATCTGGGACTTCCATGTTGTCTCACAGCAGATGCAAGGGGCCCTTGGAAGCACAGTGACTTGCTTACTAAAAATTTGAGTAGAATCTCTCACATTTATTATGACTTAAAAGCCACAGATTCAACAGTTTAGTCAAGAGGTGCATTTAGGGCACCTCCTAATCTAGTTTTGTAGGGTTGGTTTTAGTTTTTGCAGCCAGAGCCAGGTGAAATTGTTTGAGAGGCACATCTTACCATTTTTTTGGTGGAAGATCTAATGAAAGAAATTGCCCAACTGGGTCCAGGACATGATTAATGTTTTTGTGTGAGTAGACTATTTGGTCTGATATGAAAAAAAACTGGTTCTGAGGGTTTCCCGGCCTAAAATGGTCTGTGGGGTCCCTAACACATGGTAAAATTGCTCCCTTGTCTCCAAAGGGTGTGAGGGATCATTTTATTAAAAAAAGAGGAAAAGATGCAGTTTTATGATGTTAGGGGTTCTTGCAGCCCATCACTCACAGTTTCCCTAAATATATAACAAAAGCAGGATCTTAGCAGTTGGTGTCAATTAACTAATCAAAGACCATAAAGATCCCTATACTGTAGCACTTGGTATATGTGTTTGTTTCCATCAGAAACCAGATGGAGACATATTTTCTTCCATAAAAAAACCTCTGATTAACCTTGAGAAACTCAAAGACATCACAGGTACTTTGATAACGTTACTTGATCTTGGGCTGTGAGAAAACAGAGTCTATAGAAAAACACAGAGAAGGAACTTGATTCCTTTACAGAGATCATCCATGCTTTTGAACATAGGTACTATATTACAGTGAAGTATTTCAATTCTCTGTGTTTCTCTCTCTCTCTTTTACATTGTTTTAGACAAGGCTGCTGAACTGCTGAATCTGTGTTGGAATCAATAATGAGATATGATAAACTGATGAGTGATCCTGGAAAGATGGAGATTCTTTAGGTAGGTAGTTTGTTCTGTGGACATCATCTACAGAGCCCAACATTATTTAATGTAAGAAAGGTGGCAGCCAGGAATTGGGCCTTTTTGGTTGTGATACCTCAGTTTTGGAAATCTCTTCCTGCTGAGGCTTGCTTGGCCCTTACACAGTTTTCTTTTCCATAGCAAGCAAAGGCCTTCTTAATTCTCCCAGACTTTTACTGTATATACTCATCTTTAAGTCTAAAAATGTATGCCCAAAGTTGACCCCAAAATCTCAGGTCGACTTATTTACAGGTCAGTATGATAATGTGATAGCATCTTTTTGAGATTTCTCATGCAGTGGAAGATAGTTTCTTTTTCTCTTGAGAGAAAAGCAGAAAGAGACCTAAATGATTAATTGCTTTTAAATAAATTCTCTCCCACCTGCACTGGAACCAACATTGAAACAAATAGCCTCAGTTAGAGTCTCTTTTGCTGTATGCATACATACATACACTGAAGGAGCCTCTAAGTTTTACCCTCAACTTATCCACGCACGGGTCAGGGGAAAATCCATAATTTTGGCCCCAAAACCTGCCCTCAACTTATACATGAGGTTGACTTATAGTCGACTATATACAGTAAACTTCAGTAGTTTTAAGATGCTGTCCCAATTAGATACTATTAAAGTAGTAGAATACACATAAGAGTTGGCTCACTGTGTTCCCATTGACTGGGTGGAAATTTGTATAGATCGGGGGTTGGCAACCTGCGGCCCGTGGGCCGGATCCAGCCCGCGGAGGCCTTTCGGCCAGCCCGTGGCTGCCGCCGCCGCCACCAATTGCAGCTTTTCGCCGCTATGGGCGCCGCCATTCCCCCCCAAAATGGCGGCGAGGTCGCACGAGACTTCGCCGCCATTTTGGGGGGAAAATGGCGGCGCCCATAGCGGTGAAGTCTTCACC
>NC_056523.1:234932660-234941239 GCF_019175285.1 Sceloporus undulatus
GTCTCGCGCGAACACCGAAAAGGTCACGCGAGACTTCACCGCTATGGGCAGCGGCTCTAGGAGGCCCGCTGCAGCCCCGGAGTCCTCAAACAGGGCTCGGCGGTGGCAGGGGCCTCTGGAGGCCCATGCCTCGCTGGTCCCCCAGGAGGGCTCTGGCGGCAGCAGCGGGCCTCTGGGAGGCCCGATGCCGTCGCTTGGGGCCCCCAGGAGGGCTCTGGGCGAGGGGGCCTCCGGCGGGCAGTCCGGCGGGCCGGGCGTCAGCGGGAGGCCTCCGTGTGAGCCCCGCCGTCTCTGGCTCTGCAGGGTGGGGCCCCGCAGGGCCGCGAGGGGGAGGCCTCCAGCTGGAAGCCCCCCGGCATGTGCTCCGCCCCGGAGGGTGGGCCCACCCCTGGCATGCAGCCCCGCCCCCAGGGTGGAAGCTCCACCCCCCAGCTTCGGCCCCCCCCGTTGTCTGAGGGACAGCAACCCGCCCCTGGCTCAAAAAGGTTGCCTACCCCTGGTATAGATGGTATAATCCATATAGTGTCTTAAAAGCTCTCTTGATTAAAATTCTTAAAAAGTTCCCTTCATGTATGTTGTGTCTCTCATGTATGCTGTTTGATCAGCATAGCTTGGAAACATATGATCAGGCCCTGATTTGAGATTTGTTGGGTAGGCCCTCTTCTTTCCCACCACCTTCCAAGGTAATCTGCTGAAAAAGATGAGAGGGCTTCTCAGTGTCTGCTCCAGGCTCTAAAATTCCCTCCAGAATGTTAGACTGGCAGCTTCTCTGTTTTATTGCAACAACAACTAAAATCTTTATCTAGCCCAAACAGCGCACTGAATGAGTGATAGTATAAGACCTGTGTACCCAATGTGCTGATATTGCAATTCTTGCCTGATGTGTGTGTTTTTATGAATGCTTAATCTGATTTTTTTTATTGTTTAATCTTTTATATACTTTTGTATATTTGGGTTTTTAACCATGTCTTTTTTGTGTTGTAAGCCACTTTGGTTCCAATCTGGGACAAAGAATGATATAAGGATATGATTATGATTAAATGATGTTGACTATTGTTTTTGTGGGTTTTTCGGGCTTGTGGCCATGTTCTAGCAGAGTTTCTTCCTGATGTTTCGCCAGCATGGATGCCGGCCCTGAAAGCCTTCGACTTCACGATGATGATATACTATTATTAACAACAACATAATAATATTTTAAACCAATTCTAATCTAAATTCTTTTCCTCTTTAGGTCCTTCCTGTGTTGTGTTTGACAGCTGTCTTCAGATTTTATACAATGGACTATATTCTCTTGTTGTTGATCCTCAGGGCTGGCTCTGTATGGGCCTGATTATTTTGTTTGGCTTTTCAACACATTCTTAATTCCAAAATTGATTCTCTTTCCACACTGAAGAGGGACATATCTCAGTGGCTGCAATACTCTGTAAGTATTTTGCCATTTGCTTTGTTTCCATCTAGGACTTATGCAGAACATCTCTTCTATCTTTTAATGATTGATTACCTGTTTGGCTTTCAATTAAATGCAGTTGTTAGGCAAAAGAACAATTCCCACACAATCATATGTTTGGGTTTAAACCTGCCTCTTTATGAATAAAAAAGTTCTTTCTGTCCGTGGAAGAACAGAATACTGGGCTAATGGAGTACAGGGTCTCCCAAGTCATTGGGGGGAAAGTGGAAATCAAGAAATTGTTATCCTACCCATTTTGATTAGCACAACTCTACTGAGCACAGTCTGGATCCAGCCCGCAATTCAAATTTTCTTCTACTTTACAAAGCTATGGTATCTGTTCGCATATTGCACAGTAAGCCATGGTATCAAGACAGGAGATATAGGAAGTACTGTAGCAGACAGCATGGTAATATAAATGAGAGAAAGAAAAGAAAAGATGGAAGATTTCAAGTGATTGAGTCAGAATAGATGGATCAGAAGTGACAGGGAAGGAATACTCAGGGCTAGGAAATTGAGACCTCTAAGGCTGCTGTGACACTACAAATAATGCAGTTTGACATGTCTACTGTCATGGCTCCATCTACAAAGTCCTGGCATTTGTAGTTTGTGTGGCATCGAACTCTTGAGAGAGAGAAGGCTAAATATCTCACATAACTGCAATCCCAGATTCCAATAATTCTTACATTAAAGCAGTGTTGAACTGATATTCTCCAGTGTAGATGGGCCTAAATTATAGTAAGGATTAGAAATCAATGCTGATGCAGACTCTGTAATGAAAACAAACTGTGGGGTGAAACCTACACCCTCGCCAGCTTGGGGGTGACTCAGAGCGCAGAGTTTAGATGCCACCTGTTCTGACAATGCCCAAAGCCGTTGTCAAGTGTAGATTCAGATGTTTGAATGATCCTTTAAGAATAAATACCTCCTTTCACCCTGGCCTTGAATCTTCCACCCATTTTTTCCGCATCTTCCCAGACATGTACAAGTCTTGCTGTCCTGGCTAGCCGTGCTACGAATAATCTATCTGTGCCACTTGTGCTGTACATTGGCTACCCATAGATTGTGTAACAAGACTTGCTTTGCATTATTTCTCTCCTCTTTTTTGCTTCCAAACAGTAATGATGAGTGTCTGGTGAACATTTCCCTCAGTAATCTGAGAAAGCTTGTATTAGCAGTTTTTTGAATGAAAGTATATCTTTTACAGGTTATTACATATTTGCATTTTCTGCATCTACTCACTACTTCGAGCCTCTGTAGCAGATCCAGGAAGACTACTGAAAGCCCAAAGATACCATTACAGTACAAAATGGATGATACTTTCTTTATAGAAATTTTTTTTCTTTCATAAGAATGCGGTTAAAATTTATTTTTCCCGTCAACTGAATGGAAGCATCTTTGTTCCTGCAGGAACTATGTATATTTGAAAGATAGGAGTCACCCTTTTGAGGTCTCTAGAATCTCAGCTTTTTTTATCTCAGTCCCAGACTCATCTCAAGGTTTGTAAGAACTGGATTGGGGGGAATTGAACTGCAGTCTTTTCTGCTCTTTCATACATAGAATGTCAGTAGCCTTGTTGGCACATGGTAAATCCCAAAATCCAGCTGTGGGAATGTCTTTGTTAAGCCAACCAAGAGGCACATAAAGGATGATGCTTTCACAGCATCAGATCCTTTCATTATGCAAAAAACAAGCAGGGAGGCATGATTTGATTGCAAAACGACATTCTTCTGTATGTTGTTTGCCCACACCCCTTGTGTTATGGAAGCAGGGGCTGCTGGCTCAAAAATACCACTATTCAGTTATAGAATTTTCCCTGTACGTCCCTAGGACTTGCTGTGGAACGGAAAACTACTAAAAGACAATAAATATTAATTCTACATATCAAAAATAAACAGTTCTTCTGAAAATGCAAAAAAAACAGTACAAACCTCAAAAGCCCCTTTGGAAGTAGAGGGTAGAAAGCCCTTTGGCAAGCTCTACATTGTCAAGGTGGGAAAGATATGAGGTGCTAGATTAGGTACATAAAGTCAAATTTGATACCTTTATCTTGTTTGGAAGGTATGAACCTTCAGAATATAAAAATTTTGATTAAGATGGTATAAAAATACTCTTGCCCAAGTGTAGAGTCCCATTGCTCAACAGTCATACATAGTCCAGTCATTTAACATCTTTTTTCCTGCCTGCTTTATGCAAATAAAATAAATACATTATATTTATTGTTATACCGTCATCTGGATATTCGGGTGTCTGGAAAAGCATCTTTCCCCCCCTATTGTATCCCTTCTCCCCACCATTAGCCACTGAATGTTATTCCATGTGCCCCTGGTGTTTGAATGTAACTAAGTGTTACCTAAATAGATACTAGGGTGCTTACACCTGGATAGTGAATTTTCTCTAAAGGGAATCACCATAACCAACTTCCACTGAAATCTTTTTGGCATCTGGTGTGCATATCTTTATTCTCAATTCACATCATATCAGTCTGATGCTATAATTAGTTGTTTTGGATTGATGGTTTTAAAATTAAATATTTTTCATTGAACTGTTTTTTCTATTTTATGTTATTTATGTTATGATTTTATTTGTTACTGTAAACTTTTCTCTGGGGAGGGTACATGTTGTGTGTGTGTGTGTGGTGTGCATTTAAAAATAATGAAGTGAGCATACACCATTAATTCATGAACAAACATGCAAACAAACAGCCTGAATTACTGGGATGATTTGTGTTATGAAAATCATAAAATTAATTGAACTGCATGCTTTTAAGCTGGCTAGTTACAGTAGCCAAATGACCACTCATAGTTGTAACTTCAGTCATAGACAATTATTGTTCTTACCTTTTGTTCAACGTGGACTTATGTGATACAGCATAAGCGAAGAATGGGTGACTAAAAGTTACTGGGCAAATGAGATACTTCAGCAGCATGTTTCAGGGCGGTGGGGTGATGTTGGTGTGGAGAACAAGAAGTAGTATATGCTGGAATAAGAAATATAATGGATTAAAGAAATGTAAACAGAGGCAGAAAGATGAGATAGTAGTGACTAGGTGTGGATGCTCGACACCTGGTAGGAAGAATAACATAGAAAAGACTCTGGGAGCCATCTTAAAATATCTAGAGCTATTTTATTGTTGTTGAGGAGAACAAGTATGTTAGTCAGCTACTTAGGGTGTTACTGCAAAAGCATTTTTAAAGTTACTGTGCTTAAGATTTTGCCCCATTGCCACTCTAAATGGTTGAAAGTGACTTGGTTTTTGCATAATGACAGATGTAAATCATGGGTATTGAATTTGAAATATAATAATACAGCAAAGAAGTCACTGATGGTTTCTTCTTCTGATGTGCCCATGTTATTTTCCCCAGTATTAGATGAATTAGAGTGTCAGGCTACTTTTTTCCATTAACCATGCTGCAAAATAAAACTAAATGACTTAGATCATGGATGTTAATTGGTTGTAATGTGTGATCTAAACTTCACATTATCTCTGGAGATGATTTTCATATCTTTGCTTTTATGGTGTGGTCTCCTGCATTTGTTGCCTTCCTTAATTACACGGAAAATGCATTCCAACCTTCTGTTAATGGTAACTCTCTTATTAAAGAGTAACACCTTTGTGACATTGGCTTTATAGGAACAGATTGAAAATCAGTTTCCCATCTGGCATTATTAGTGTTTAATGATCTTGACTATTGGGTTTCCAATTGCCAATGTGCAAATGATTGTCATTCTTCAACAAGATGAGAACATGGCAGCTCTCAGAAGAAAGCTTATTATAAACTTATATAAACAAATTCAATTAGAAATTATTTATTGCAATCTTTATAATTTTCTAAATATTCTATTTAATTGAATTCTATATATGACTTTTATATAAAAGAGGGCATTTTATAAGGTTGTTGCCTTATAACTTTTATTCCTGTGCAACATGCAGTCTTCTTGGGTTTTAACTATCATCCTATTGGTACAATGAGCAGAGAAAAAGTGAAATTTACAACCCCAATCTTTACTTTACAGGTTCTTTTCTCTCTGCAGGAATTTCCCTAACTGTTGTAGAGCTCCTAAAATAAGCCATGCACAGAGAGACCTAAGAATCCTTTGTCTGGAACTTGGTTGTGCTAGCTCTCTTACTGATAAAAACTTTCTTCATCATCCACACTGGGGAGAAATTAGTGTTTAACTCCACCTTAACTGTCCTGGCTCAGTGCTTGGAATTCTGGGAACTGTAGTGTCCTGAGACATTGAGCCTTCTCTGCCAGAGAAGCTGTTTGCCTCAGCAAACTAATTTATTATTATATTTATTATATATTATATTATTATTATTATTTAAAATAAATTATTATTATTAATATAAATTTTTAAAACAATTTTTGTTTTTATTATCATCATTATAATATTTCTCCATGCTCCTAAATACCAGCTACCTAAATTCAATCACTCTCCTTTCCTTTGTAACAGTTGTCTTCTCTTACGTTGCATCGCACTGGGGAGATAATCCGGTTTAACTCCATTTCACTGCCTGGCTCAGGTGCTATGAAATTCTGGGAGTTGAGTTTGTTGTGGGGGTTCCTGGCTCAGGCTCATGGAATTTGTGAGCTGATTTTTTGCTCCCCAGCCTCCTGTTTCATTCCCCATCCCTCTTCCCAGCAACGGAAGCAATTGGGCAAAACTGCAGCACGAAATCATGGGAAATTTGCCTCTTGGAGGTCTTGGGGGTTGTACCGGAGAGGGAAGCAATTTGCATTCCAACAGGCCCAAATCGTCTGTGACACATTCACGTTTACGTGAATCCGCATAGTTAGGGTTGACTCGCACTTTACATCGGATCTGAGCTTCAAAATCTCCCAAAGCTATGTGTGATATCCTCACTGGTCAAATAGTGGTCTGTTTTCTCAGATGCATGCAGAGGAGCTGGTACTGAGGAAGGACTTTTATAATCAGGCTATATGAAATAGCCATAGAAATGCAAAACGTGGGTATGGTGATGAGGTGCCAAATTCAGTTCTGATAGTTGTTGAAGGACTAAGCCTTATTCCTCAACCACCTAGTTTCCTGTGGGCATACCACAGGTTTTGCATTCTATAGCTTTATCATAAGTCTGGAGAGTCTAAAGTCCTTCCTGGACCAGTTCACACCACTATCTGATGAAGTAGACCAAGTCTACAAAAGCTTATGCTACAATGTGTTTTCGTATCTCAAAGATGTTACAAGATCCCTTTGATAGATTTAGAATGGTTAGAAGTAGATAGGAGGAAGTAGAATGAGAATATGAATATCTTTTTTTAAGAAACTTTACTAGGAAAGAAAATAAAAATTATTGGAAACCCATTATGAAAATATAATAGAAATAGGTATAAACATAAAAGGAGTTATGAATGAAGATTCAGTAATAACCCAATAATAATGGAAAAGAAATTCCAAGAATTTGAGAGGATGGTTAATAGGAATTAAAGGAAAGAAAAGACGAATAGAGACTGGATAGATGTAAGAATAGGAAAGGAAATATAAAAGAAAACGGGAATAAAAATTTCAGGCCCTGCCGGCTTTTTTGCCGGCCTCTGACAGGGCCTGGGGCCCCGTCAGGGGCCGGCAAAGAGGGGGAGGCCTCCAGTGCTGGAAGCCCCCCGCCGGCTCTTTCCCGGCCTCTGACAGGGCCTGGGGCCCCACCCCTGGCATGCGTCCCCGCCCCCAGAGGGTGGAAGCTCCACCCCCAGCTTCGGCCCCCCAGTTGTCTGAGGGACAGCAACCCAGCCCCTGGCTCAAAAAGGTTGCCTACCCCTGGTATAGATGGTATAACTCATATAGTGTCAACTCTTTTGTAAAAAAGTTCCCTTCATGTATGTTGTTTCTCTCATGTATGCTGTTTGATCAGCATAGCTTGGAAACATTATGAATCAGGCCCTGATTTGAGATTTGTTGGGGAGGCCCTTCTTTCTGTCCCACCACCTTCACAGGTACATCTGCTGAAAAAGATGAGAGAGGGCCTTCTCAGTGTCTGCTCCAGGCTCTAAAATTCCCATCCTAGAGATGTTAGACTGGCAGCTTCTCTGTTTTATTCTGCAAACAACTAAAATCTTTTCTAGTCCAACAGGCACTTGATGAGTGACTGTATAAGACCTGTGTTACCCAATGTGCTGAATATTGCTAATTCTTGCCCTGATGTGTGTGTTTTTATGATATGCTTTAATCTGATTTTTTTTAATTGTTTAATCTTTTATATACTTTTGTATATTTTGGATTTTTAACCATGTCTTTTTTAGTTGTTGTAAGCCACTTTGAGTTCCAATCTGGGACAAAAAAATGATATAAAGGATTATGATTATGATTAAATGATGTTGACTATTGTTTTTTGTGGGTTTTTCGGGCTGTGTGGCCATGTTCTAGCAGAGTTTCTTCCTGATGTTTCGCCAGCATGGATGCCGGCCATGAAAGCCTTCGACTTCACGATGATGATTATTACTATTATTAACAACAACATTAATAATATTTTTAAACCAATTCTAATCTAAATTCTTTTCCTCTTTAGGTCCTTTCCTGTGTTGTGTTTGACAAGCTGTCTTCAGATTTTATACAATGGGACTACGTATTCACTTTGTTGTTGATCCTCAGGGCTGGCTCTGTATGGGCCTGATTATTTTTGTTTGGCTTTTCAACACATTCTTAATTCCAAAATTGATTCTCTTTCCACATTATGAAGAGGGACATATCTCGGTGACTGCAATACTCTGTAAGTAATTTTTGCCATTATTGCTTTGATCTAGGACTTATGCAGGAACATTCTCTTCTAATCTTTTAATGATTGATTACCTGTTTGGCTTTCAATTAAATATGCAGTTAGTTAGGCAAAAGAACACATTCCTACACAATCATATGTTTGGGTTTAAACCTGCCTCTTTATGAATAACAAAGTTCTTTCTGTCTGTGGAAGAACAGAATCCACTGGGCTACATGGAGTACAGGGTCCCCCAAGTCATTTGGGGGGAAAGTGGAAATCAGAGAAATTGTTATCCTACCCATTTTGATTAGCACAATTCCACGGAGCACAAGTCTGGATCCAGCCCGCAATTCAAATTTTCTTCATACTATACAAAGCTATGGTAATCTGTTCATGCAATATTGCACAGGTAAGCCA
>NC_056523.1:234941249-234966161 GCF_019175285.1 Sceloporus undulatus
TGGTATCAAGACAGGAGATATAGGAAGTACTGTAGCAGACAGCATGGTAATATAAATGAGAAAAGTAAAAGATGGAAGATTTCAAGTGAGTTTGAGTGCAGAATAGATGGAATCAGAAAGTGACAGGGAAAGGAATACTCAGGGCTAGGAAATTGAGACCTCTAAGGCTGCTGTGACACTACATAATTAATGCAGTTTGACATGTCTTTAACTGTCATGGCTCCATCCTACAAAGTCCTGGCATTTGTAGTTTGTTGTGGCATCAGAACTCTTTGAGAGAGAGAAGGCTAAATATCTCACATAACTGCAATCCCAGAATTCCAATAATTCATTACATTTAAAGCAGTGTTGAACTGTATTAATTCTCCAGTGTAGATGCGGCCTAAAATTAATAGTAAGGATTAGAAATCAATGCTGATGCAGACTCTGTAATGAAAAACAAACTGTGGGGTGAAACCTACCACCTCTACGCCAGCTTGGGGGTGACGTCAGAGCGCAGAGTTTAGATGCCACCTGTTCTGACACTGCCCCAAAGCCGTTGTCAAGTGTAGATTCAAGATGTTTGAATGATCCTTTAAGAATAAATACCTCCTTTCACCCTGGCCTTGAATCCTTCCACCCATTTTTTCCAGCATCTTCCCAGACATGTACAAGTCTTGCTGATCCTGGCTAGCAGTGCTACGAATAATACTATCTGTGCCACTTGTGCTGTACATTGGCTACCCATAGATTGTGTAACAAGACTTGCTTTGCATTATTTTCATCCCTCTTTATTTGCTTCCAAACAGTAATGATGAGATGCTCTGGCTTGAACATTTCCCTCAGTAATCTGAGAAAGCTTGTTATTAGCAGTTTTCTGAATGGAAGTATATCTGTTTTACAGGTTATTACATATTTGCATTGTTCTGCATCATCTCACTACTTCGAGCCTCTGTAGCAGATCCAGGAAGACTACCTGAAAGCCCAAAGATACCAATTACAGGTACAAACATGGATGATACTATTCTTTATAGAATATTTTTTTTTCTTTTCATAAGAATGCAGGTTAAAAATTATATTTTTTCCATTTCAAACTGAATGGAAGCTATCTTTGTTACCCTGAAGGAACTATGTATATTTGAAAAGAGTAGGTAGTCACCCTTTTTGAGTCTCTAGAATCTCAGCTTTTTTGTATCATCAGTCCCAGGACTCATCTCAACAGTTTGTAAGAACTGGATTGGGGGGAATTGAACTGCAGTCTTTTCTGCTCTTTCATACATAGAATGGTACAGTAGCCTTGTTGGTCACATGGTAAATCCCAAAATCCATGCTGTGGGAATGTCTTTGTTAAGCCAACCAAGAAGGCACATAAAGGTATGCATGCTTTCACAGCCATCAGATCCTTTCATTATGCAAAAAACAAGCAGGGAGGCAATGATTTGATTGCAAACTCACATCTTCTGTATGTTGTTTGCACACACCCCTTCTGTTATGGGAAGCAGGGGCTGCTGGCTCAAAAAATACCACTATTCAGTTATTAGAATTTACCCTGTATAGTCCCTAGGCTTGCTGGGAACAGGAAAACTACTAAAAGACAATAAATATTAATTCTACATTATCAAAAATAAACAGTCCTTCTGAAAATGCAAAACCAGTACAAACCTCAAAAGCCCCTTTGGAAGTAGAGGGTAGAAAGCCCTTTGGCAAGCTCTACATTGTCAAGAGTGGGAAAGAGATGAGGTGCTAGATTAGGTACATAAAGTCAAATTTGATACCTTTATCTTTGTTTGGAAGGTATGAACCTTCAGAATATAAAAATCTTGATTAAGATGGTATAAAATACTCTTGCCCTAGTGTAGAGTCCCATTGCTCAACAGTCATAGCATATTCCAGTCATAACATCTTTTTTCCCTGCCTGCTTTATGCAAATAAAATAAAATACATTATATTTATTTGTTATACCTGTCCAGTCTGGATATTCAGGGTGTCTGGAGAAGCATCTTTCCCCCCCTATTTGTATCGCTTCTTCCCACACCATTAGCCACTGAGATGTTATTCCATGTGCCCCTGGTGTTTGAATGTAACATAAGTGTTACCATAAATAGATTTACTAGGGTGCTGACACCTGGATAGTGGAATTTTCTCTCTAAAGGGAATCACCATAACCAACTTCACTGAAATCTTTTGGCATCTGGTGTGCATATCTTCATTCTTCAATTCACATCATATACAGTCTGATGCTATTAATTAGTTGTTTTGGATTGATGGTTTTAAAATTAAATATTTTTCATTGAACTGTTTTTTCTATTTTATGTATTTATGTTATGATTTTATTTGTTACTGTAAACTTTTCTCTGGGGAGGGTACATTTGTGTGTGTGTGTGTGTGTGCATTTAAAAATTTAGAAGTGTAGCATACACCATTAATTCATGAACAAACATGCAAACAAACAGCCTGATATTTACTGGGATGATTTGTGTTTAATGAAAATCATAAAATATAATTGAACTGCATGCTTTAAGCTGCTCAGTTACAGTAGCAAATGACCACTAATAGTTGTAACTTCAGTCATAGACATATATTGTTCTTACCTTTTGTTCAACGTGGACTTATGTGATACATGCATAAGCTGCAAAATGGGTGACTAAAAGTTACTGGGCAAGATGAGATACTTCAGCAGCATGTTTCAGGTGGCGGTGATGTTGGTGGTGAGGAACAAGAATGTAGTATATGCTGGAATAAGAAATATAAATGGATTAAAGAAACTGTAAAACAAGAGGCAGAAAGATGAGATAGTAAGTGACTAGGTGTGGCATGCTAGACACATGGTAGGGAAGAATAAAATTAGAAAAGACTCTGGGAGCCATCTTAAATATTTCTAGAGCTATTTTATTGTTGTTGAGGAGAACAAAGTATGTTAGTCAGCTACTTAGGGTGTTACTGCAAAAGCATTTTATAAAGTTACTGTGTTTAAGATTTTGCACCATTGCCACTATAAATGGTTGAAAGTGACTTGGTTTTTGCATAATGACAGATGTAAATCATGTGTATTGAATTTTGAAATATAATACAGCAAAGAAGTCACTGATGGTTCTTCTTCCTGATGTGCCCATGCATTTATTTTCCCCAGTATTAGACTGAATTAAGAGTGTCAGGCTACTTTTTCCATTAACCATGCTGCAAAATAAAACTAAATGACTTTAGATCATGGATGTTAATTTGCTGTAATGATGTTGATCTAAACTTCACATTATCTTGGAGATGATTTTCATATCTTTGCTTTTATGGTGTGGTCTCATGCATTTGTTGCCTTCCTTAAATTACACTGGAAAACATGCATTCCAAGCCTTCTGTTAATGGTAACTCTCTTATTAAAGAGTAACACCTTTGTGACATTGGCTTTATAGGAACAGATTGAAAATCAGTTTCCCATCTGGCATTATTAGTAGTTTAATGATCTTGACTATTGGGTTTCCATATTGCCAATGTGCAAATGATGTCATTCTTCAACAAGATGAGAAACATGGCAGCTCTCAGAAGAAAGCATATACAAACTTATATAAACAAATTCAATTAGAATTATTTATTGCAATCTTTATAATTTTCTATAAATATTCTATTTAATTGAATTCTATATATGACTTTTATATAAAAGAGGCATTTATATAAGGTTGTTGCCTTATAACATTTCTATTCTGTGCAACATGCAGTCTTCTTGGGTTTTAATCCTATCATCCTATTGGTACAATGAGCAGAGAAAAAGTGAAATTTACAACCCCATATAATTTACTTTACAGGTTTCTTTCTCTCTTCAGGAATTTCCCATAACTGTTGTAGAGCTCCTAAAATAAGCCATGCACAGTAGAGACCTAAGCATCTTTGCTTCTGGAACTTGGTTGTGCTAGCCTCTTTACTGATAAGAACTTTCTTCATCATCCACACTGGGGAGATAATTCAGTTTAACTCCACCTTAACTGTCCTGGCTCAGTGCTGTGGAATTCTGGGAACTGTAGTGTCCTGAGACATTGAGCCTTCTCTGCCAGAGAGCTCTGGTGCCTCAGCAAACTAATTTATTATTATTATTATTATTATTATTATTATTATTATTATTATTATTATTTTAAAAATAAATTATTATTATTATTAATATTTTTAAAACATTTTTTGTTTCTTTTAATTATCATTATTATAATTATTCTCCATGCTTCCTAAAATACCAGCTACCTAAATTCAATCCACTCTCCTTCCCTTTGTAACAGTTGTCTTCTCTTACGTTGCATCTGCACTGGGGAGATAATCCGGTTTAACTCCACTTTCACTGTCCTGGCTCAGTGCTATGAAATTCTGGGAGCTGGAATTTGTTGCTTCCCCCAGCCTCCTGTTTCATTCCCTTCATCCCTCTTCCAAGCAACGGAAGCAATTGGGGCAAAACTGCAGCACAGCGTCATGGGAAATTTGCCTCTTTGGAGGTTTTGGGGGTTGTACCGGGAGGGAAGCAAAGTTGCATTCCACACCAGACCAATTTGGAGTGAAATCGATGTGAGCTTGAATGCGAATTCTGTGAATTCACTTTTGTACCGAAGTCACCAAAATGAAGAGTCACTTTGGAATCACCACGGAAGCGCCAAGGAAGGAGCTCCCATAGAAATGAATCTTGTCTAATAACACATTCACATTATGACGTGAATCCGCATAGTTAGACTCACACTCACGTCAGATCTGAGCTGCAAAATCTCCCAAAAGCTCTGTGTGATATACTCCATGGTCAAATAGTGGTCTGTTTTCTCAGATGCATGCAGAGAGCTGGTCCTGAGGAAGGACTTTTATAATCAGGCTATATGAATAGCCATAGAAATGCAAAACTTGTGGGTATGGTGATGAGGTGCCAAATTCAGTCTTAATGATAGTTGTTGAAGGACTAAGTCCTTTATTCCTCAACCACCATAGTTCCTGTGGCCATACCCACAGGTTTTGCATTTCTATAGCTATTCATATAAGTCTGAGTCTAAAGGTCCTTCCTGGGCACCAGTTCACACCACGTATCTGATGAAGTAGACCAAGTCTACAAAAGCTTATGCTACAATGTCTTTTGTTCAGTTGGTCTCAAAGATGTTACAAGATCCCTTTGATAGATTTAGAATGGTTAGAAGTAGATAGAGAGGAAGTAGATATGAGAATATGGAATATCTTTTTTTAAGAACTTTACTAGGAAAGAAATAAAAATTATTGGAAACCCACTTATGAAAAATATAATAGAAATATGGTATAAACATAAAAAGGAGTTAATGAATGAAGATTCAGTAATAACACCAATAATAATGGAAAAGAAATTTCCAAAGAACTTGAGAGGATTGTTACATAAGGAATTAAAGGAAAAGAAAATAGACAGAATAGAAGACTGGATAGATGTAAGAATAGAGAAAGGAAATATAAAAGAAATACTTACGGGAAAAAAAATTTCATGGTTTCACTATATGCAAATAGAACAATGGATTAAAAACTGGAGGAAAAGGAATGTAGAAAAGAAAAAGTATACACAATTTGAACAAATAGTTCAGAAAGGAAGAGAAATGGAAGAAAATGAGAACATAAAAGGAATTACTAGTAAAATTTACAAAATGTTGATAGAAAATAAAGGAGGAAAAATAAAAGAAAATATTTTAAAGGGACTATGGGAAGAAGAATTAGGATGTAAAATAAATGATAAGGAATGGGATAGAATTTGGAAACAAAGACACCTGAAAAATTTATCGGTTCGGATAAAAGAAAATTATTATAAGTTGATTTGGAATAGGTACCTGACTCCAGTGAGACTACATAATATTAATAAGAATAATTCAAAAAATTGTTGGAGAGGCTGCCTAGAAGTCGGGTCATATATGCATATATGGTGGCAATGTAAATATGTACAAAATTTTTTGGGATATTAGAAATAGAAAATGTTATGAATATAAAAATAGATAGAAGACCGAGTATAGTTTTGTTATCATTATATAACTCAGAGAAATGGAAAAAAGAAGAAAAAGATTTGATAACAAGTTTGCTTACAGCAGCGAGATTAATAATAGCAAGGTGTTGGAAAACGAAGATAGATGTAGAAGTGGAGGATTGGTACAAAGAAGTATGGAGATTAGCTATCAATGATAACTTGACATGTAAACTGAAAGTAAAAAAAGGACTATGGAAAAGAAATGACTTTCAGGGGATTTGGAAAGAATTTGTTGAGAAAGTACTGAGAAAAGAAGATGGAAGATTGCCTCCAGAAGAAGAACTGAAATTTTGGATGGAATATAAGGATGGAAATGGCTCAGGGAAGGGGGGCACTGAGGGGTATATAAAATAATTTGTTAAAATGTAATAGAATGTAGGGAGATATTTGTTTATGGAAAAACTATAAAAATTAAATAATAATAATAATAACAAGATCTCTTTGCATACTGATAATTTTCAGGGACCAAGACTATTGGAAGTCCCTGTGGATGTCTGTTACTATGGATCTAGATAAAATTCGGAAAAAGCCACCTTGAGGCTACTATCTTCCAGCCTCCGTCCTAAGAAGCTAAATTTGTCTCCCAGGACCTCTTAAGTGTTCCTGAGAAATTGCTGCTCAAAACACACTATCACCAGACTAATGTTAATGAAGTATAAAAATCAAATGTATATTTGGACATTTAGAAGCTAATTATACAGATACTTGTCCAGTTTGCCATGTGATGAACAACAGAAAGTGTTTTGATTAAGAATCTATATTGTTAAACATATTATGGTGGTCAAATAAAAGATTCAGTTTTGCTTTGTGCATAAGGTCTGCATTCTTTTGGGACTAACATAGTAATTAATTTTAAAAAATAGTGTGTTTTGAGTGATTTGGGGATAGGAATGAGAAACCTTTCTGCATGACATTGCTCTAATTTCCTCAGCAGCAATGCTGATAAGTCCAATGAAATATCCTGTCTGTTCTTAGAAAATATAGTAGTCATTCTGAAAATATGCTTTTATTACTTTGGTATTCATCTCCTCGTTTTAGAAAGAGACTTTTGGGAATTATGTAATAAATGTAATATGATGAGACCAAAGCGTTCCCACCACTGCAGCCGATGTGGACACTGTGTTAGGAGAATGGATCATCATTGTCCATGGTAAGATGAATCCAATTTATTCCTCATCATATCTTCTTTTGGTACATTGACTCCTAATTTAATCACTGTGACTCATGATGCTTTCCTAGTAGTCATATCATTATAAAGTTAATGCTATAAAGATCAAATGTTTACTGACAGAAAGATTAGAATAGTATGTGGCTTTGTGTTTTCAAGCATTTTCAACAGTTTATGGCTTTCTTTTTTAATCTGTCCTGGTTAAATGCTAGTACTGCAGCCACAAGCTTTCTGAGTTCGATCCTGCAGGTCCCCAAGGTCCACTCAACCTTCCATTCTTTTGTAGGTTGGTAAAATGGGTAACCAGCATGTTGGGGGCAATTGGCTTACACACTGTAAACTGCTTAGATAGTGCTAGTTCACTGATAAGCAGTATAGAATGTACTTGCTATTGCTATTGCTATGTTTCTAGTGAGCAAGAATAAAGACTCTTAGTTGATAAATGTCATTCATCTGTATAACAGTTTGGTTGTACAGTGCGCCCTTGCCTTATGCGGAGATCCGTTCCGGATCCCTCTATGTAAAGCAAATCATGTTTATGCTCGAGCCCCATTGAAAATAATGGGGCTTGTGCATGGTGTGTGGCGCGCTGCACACACCAAAGGCACACTGGTCTACGACTGACATCTTCAATTTATTTTCTCCTGTATGGTTTTTAACAGCTTGCCTGATGAAGAAGCCAGTGGAACTCTGAAATCTTTCAACATATATATTGTGCATTTGGTTGGCCCAATTTGGTGGGCTTTTGATGCCAGTTTTTACTAGTTGAGTGCGGAGGTAGTTGAGTGTTGTGCAATGGGTGAGTGGAAGATCTTCCTGCAAGTTGTGCAACTCAGGAGCTAGCATAACTAGGCTGACATATATTTACACCATGATAAAAATATATAGGATCTTGCCCTAAGAGTCACCTTGGCTCCATCTGTAAAATTACAAGATGGCTAGCAGAAGTAGATGACTGGAGACTACCAACAAGGACAATTGAGGGAACTGAAGTGTAAACAGAGCAATCTATCTTGATACCTGTACTTACTATGAAGTATCTTATTTCCACTTGTAAGTCATTGATTTGGATGTGCTAAAATTCATAAAGCACTGAAACTGCATTTTACCTTGTTTTTGGCAGGATTAATAACTGTGTTGGTGAAGATAACCACTGGCTGTTTTTGCAGTTGTGCTTCTACACAGAGCTCCTCAGTTCTTACACATTGCTACTTGATTTTTGCCACTGTTACTACTTTGAGCCACTGAAAAAAGTTAATTGGGTAAGAGAATTTTTGTCTTGAAAGAAATGAATGACTTAACACCTTTACAACCTATTTTATGAAAATGATTTTTGTGTTATCCCCGAATGCTAATGAGAAGTATAAATACAGAGTGACATTTTTAATATGTGTGAAGATCTTTCCATTATTTAGTAAATTATTTACATGCATTAATCAATAGGAAAACAAAATGCTTAAGTTGGAAAATATTAGTTCTTTCAAAAACATTTCAAAATTTCTAAAAAAAAAAAAGGTAGCTGAAGACATATGAAAACTGAGGGGAAACAGTCAGGTTTGATGTTATGGCTGCAGTCCGCAAGTCCATATGCTGAAATAGATGCCTGCTGATTTAAATTATGTTTTGAACCCAACAGACATGAAGTGAGGGCAGACACATTACACAGCAGACACAATTGTTTTAAATAAGATCTGTATTGGCAACAAAGTGGGTGTGCATGTCTATAAATACCCTGGCTACAATCATATAGGCCTAAATACCCTAAAGGTACCAGATCCCATCTGACCTTGGAAGCTAAGCAGAGACAACCCTAATTAGTACTTGGATGGGAGACCACCAAGGAATACCAGGTGCTGTAGGGTATATTTCAGAGGAAGGAACTGGCAAAACTATCTCTTAAGTATTCCTTCCCTTAGAAAATCCAATGAAATTCATGGGGCCACCATGAGTTAACAGGCGACTTGAAGGCACGGATGCATACACACTGTTAATAGGTGGTGTTTTTCCAGGGATGTCTATATAATAATAATAATAAGAAATAAGTGTGCATATTTCATCTACTGTATAATGTTTTGTCTGCACAGATGCCCTTGTCACATATTGTATCAGAAACTTCAACTGGCCCAAAGAGCTGCAGCCAGTGGTTAACTGGGGCTGGCTAGCTACAGTGAGCACCAGCTTTACTGACTGCTCATCTGTTTCCAGGCATAATTTAGTGTACTGATTTTACCTATAAAACCCTATATAGATCAGGTCAAGGCTATCTAAAGAACTGTCTCTCCCTGTGTGAGCTTGCCTGGGCTCTCAGATCTTTGGAGGAAACCCCTCTCAGTCCCATTGCCTTCCTAGGCACATTTGGTGGGAACGTGGGAGAAGTTCTTATCGGGTTTTGGAACTCACTCCCCAGGGAAGCTACTATGGCTTCCTCTTTGATGTCCTCTCATTGGTAAGTGAAAACCTTCCTATTCTGACAGGCTTTCAGGAATGGACTGCAAGGATTTTTGACGGTGTTTTCCTTTACTGCATTTTCTCTTTTTGGCTCTTAATGGATTTGTAGCAGCCCCAATTTATCAATCTGGTTGAAGCTCTTTGGACCAGTTGAAGTTTCGTGAGGAGGCCTCTGCCATTGCAGCAAGCCAAGAGAAGGTCTCTCAGCCCTCTCCTTTGCTGCGGTGGTGGAGGTCTCCTCATGAAGAAACCTTCTTCACCACAGGAAGACAGGAGAGGGTCACTTGGTCCTTTCCTTTGCTGCAGTAGCAGCGGTCTCCTTGGGAGGAGGCCTTCACCACTGCTGCAGTACAGAAGGGGCACCGCAGAAGGAGGCCTAACCAAGTGTGGACTCACATCCTATACCTTCCTAGTGACACCACTGGCAACAGCAGTAGTAGCTGGACAGAGTGGTGTTTGCCCTTCGTTTACTGTCCTGGGAAGGTCTTCCTGGGGCTTTCTGTCCTGGCAGAAAGTGCTAGAATGTCTTAAGTCCAACTGGACTCTTGCTTTCATTTCTTGCTTTTTAGACAGTTATATGCAGTATAAATAAACTAAAACAGGAATAGGTGGTTTAGAAAAACAGGAATAGCTGATTTACAAAATATGATGGAATTATTAAACAGGAAGACATTGGGTTGTAACTAATGGTTACTTTGGCTTAATCGAAGGTAAAAACCAGGCTGTTTTAGTGGGTGGGGGTATTGGAGCACCCAGTTTCCTTTACCAACTCGGCCTTCCAAAACTGCTTATGAGGGTTGAGGGATCACTGAAACATAATGGGATTCAACACAGAAAGCAGGAGGAATTAAGGAGGGATTACTGCCAACTTTAAGAGTTCAGGTCTTCAGTTCAACTTAAGTTAGGCATACCAGTTTAAGAGATCTTGCCACACCATTAACTACAATCCAATATGTAGGATCTCTCATATATGGAGACCTATAAACATGTTGTAAGGAATAACTCTCCTGAATTCTCAGAGGCCACAGTATTCCCCAGCTAGTAATATATTTTGCTTTACAGATCAGCTCCTTTGCAGGTACTCATATTGTATAACAAAGTACTAGACAGATATAGTGCACAATAAATAGTTCACATCTAATGTAAACATGGCACATAAAATAAAAACATTAAATAATAGAATCTCTTTATCCTCCTTCCTCCCTTTACCTTTGTCTCAGGATTTGGAAAAAAAAAATCTTTTTGGAAAACTTCACATTTTCATCTCTTTGCCCTGGTTAAATTTGGAAGAGTTAGATGGAATTCTCTTGCACACCACATCTGGTCTACAGAAATCCTGTTAGCTATTCCTATTTTAGTTTATTTATACTGCATAACTCTTTAACTACCCTCACCTTCCCAAGTTCCAAAGTACAGATCTATAGAATTATCATTATTTTTCATTTTTGCTTTGACATTTTGGCAGTTGTTCCTCTGGTGACAACACATGCTGGAGACTAGTACATGGTGGTGGAGGTGATTGTTATTATCCCAGTCAAGCTGGCTTACACAGAGAGAAATTCACATCATTAAAAACATTCACAGGTTAAAATATAATTAATGAGAATATAAAAGCATATCAGTTGTAAAGATCTAGTAAGCTCTTTATTTTCTTCATTAATGATTGGCTATCTAAAATATAAATAAAGAAACAAACAGTAGGTGTTTGTCTTTTTCAGTCTTAATATCTAACTTTGGACTATTAAAAAGTATTTAATGGTTTCCTTTATACAGTATAACATTTTCAAATGAGAAATATTTTCCAGTCTTTTGGCCTCTAATGACACAGTTCAATCATATCCAAGTTAATAGCGGGAAACTATAGCTCATTAGAGAGTTCATGATTTAATTGAAGAAGTTGGCAACATCACCTTTTTGGATTAAAATGCTCAGAAAAGCCCTATATATGTTGGCTAGGGTGCTTCCAAGAGCTGTAGGACAAAGAAGTACATTTTTCCAAGCTCTATTTAATTGTGATGTGTGTGACGGGAGGAGTAAAGAGACTGCTGAATACTGTACTACGAAAAGCCTTGTTCATTGCATTAAACTGAAGTATGACTACCCAAACACCGTAATTGTGTCCTATTACTATTTAAAAACATTATACTGAACTATTTAAATTGGTTTTAATATAAGAGGAAATGTATTTTTTCCAAAATTTTGAACATTGTTTCAAAAATGTATTTTTTACATGTATTTTTGATAGGTTTTCCTTAGGATGGCTATAAGTAAAAAATTTACATGAAGAGACACAACATCTCATCAAATATGAAGTCTTTCTTTTTTAAAAGAAGAAACTGTCCAATGTTTACATGTCATTTTTGAGAAAAATGTGTGTTATTCGAGATCTTAACATATACATATTTATAGTGTTCTCTCTAGTGGATATAGTCCAGTGTTCCTTCTAATGGATATAGAAGCAATTACTACAGAATACTTTTAATATGAATGCCTAAATAGGTAATCCAAACCCTGCATTTGAGTGATTATTGAGAAGCTGAATCATGTGATGGCTACATTTTATTTGCTTAGTAGTTACCAAAGGGCCGAAATGACAGATTCCGGTATTTGTATAAGTCACTTTAATTAAAAAAAAATTACAGCTTTGGTATTTTGGCTTGTTTACATTTGCAAATGATTTGATTCAGATTATTTGATATCTGTTTTTTAAAAATCTGCAGAACTTGTAGCTGAGTGAAGAAAGAGAAAATTAAATTTAATTTGGGAATGCAGCCAGATTTACAGCTTTAGAAACAACATTAGTCGACATTTGGCTGATGTGTGCTGTGAAGCTGAGTATTTGATGTCCTCCATAACTGTGTGCCACCCAGTTACTCACTCTGCCCTTAGGCAATAATAGAAACTGCAAGCAAAATCAATTTAATCTTTCTCTGAAAGTTATGTACTGTGGAAGCTCAAGACAAAAGCTCAGTGTATTTTCATACATGTTGATCTTCAGCATTTGCACCAGCATGCTTGTGTGCATGGATAAATGTGACAGGAAGATGCATAGGTGCAGTAACTGTCACAGTTCTGCTTATCTCTTAGCGTAGTTTATGGGATCTTACTCCTGATTACATTTTTTGTAGTCAAAAAATTTGGTTTATGCCAGACCTGCACAACTTGGCAGGAGGTAAGGGCCAAAATTAAAATAGGTTAAACTTCTTCAGGCTGCAGATAGGTTTTAATTAAACATTAATTAATAATATTAATTAATATTAATTATGTCATCTTCCTCCTCTCCTTGGCCCTCTCCTCAGGAGAAAGCCAAGCAGCAAAGGAGCCTTGACTGCTCTTCTCTTCCTCTGCTCAGCCTTCCTCCTCTGCTGCCCAGTTTTCTCAGGATAAAGCCAGGCAAAAGGAGGAGCCTTGCAGGGTGAGCATTTGCCCGTCTTCCTCCACCATTAGTCCTTCTCCTTGGGAGAAAGCCAAGTAGCAGAGGAGCTTTGCAGAGTGAGTGCTCCCTGTCCTCCTCTTCTGCTGCTGCCTGGCCTTCTCCTCAGGACAAAGCAAGGCGGTGGACGAGGCTTGTAAGGAGAGCGTTCACCCTTCCTCATCCTCTTCCGCATGGTCCTCTCCTCAGGAGGAGGCAGAGTGCCAAAGGAGCCTTGAAGTCATTCCACATCCTTGTGAGCCACCCAAAATCCTTTGGCGGGCCACATGTGGCCTCCCGGGCCATATGTTGTACAAGCCTGGTTTATGCACATCAAACATTAAAATTGTATGAACATCTAATATACAAAAAAGTAATTTTAAAATGACTTTAAAAATAAAAAATTTAAAAATGTAAAGAAGTAATTTTAAAATTCTGTCTTAAAGATGAGCTTTTAAAGCATATTTCTCTCCATACCATGTTCTGTCTAAACGAAAGTATAGTATATGTATATGACTCTTCAATATATTACACACACACACTGCATATGTAATTACAAAAAGGTAATTTTAAAATTCTCACTTAAAAACTAACTTTTAAAACACATTTCTCTCCACACTTTGTGCTCTCATCTGTACGAAAGTATAGTATATGTATATGACTTTTCAATATACTATATATGTGAATACACTTCATATGTAATTACAAAAAAGTAATTTTAAAAGTATTACTTATAAACTTAACTTTTAAAACACATTTCTCTCCGCATCTTGTTCTCTCATTTATACAAGAGTATATGTTATCTATTATGTATATGATCTATCAATACACTGTTAAAGGCATCTGTTGTTTTTAGGAGGTATTAAGCAATATTCAGTTTAATGAAAACAATAATTATTTATATGATCTACAAGAACCAACAATTGAGGGACAAAAGCTAGCTACTGAAATCTGTAGCTCTTGCTCCTTCGTTTGCTTGGGAGACTGCAGATATTGTAGCTGTTTGTCCAGTAGGAGGAGCAGTATTACTGCAAGAGATGGCTTCAAAGAAGGTGCATAGAGCTATTAAGACATGGTTGGTTTTGTACATTAGCTTCTGTCAGAAAGATTATTTATTTTATATCTGGTGGCTATAATTTTTCACTAGGAGTAATAGACTTTCTGGGAAGTATAAAAACATTGTAGGTGGCCAATATAGAGCAAAAGAAGCTAAGCAATGTCTCAGTCTCCACATATTCCATACCATGTTGAATTTAGCTTAAATATTAGTGAAATAAGAACATACAAAGCTACTCTGGCAGCTGATTTTTAGGGTGTTGGTTTTGACCGATAAAGTCCTGTGTGGCTTGGGTCCAGCTTGTATGAAGAGCCATATTTTCCTACATACACCTTCTGGGACCTTGGGATCTTTTAGTGCTTTCACCATCACAAGAATGTTTGATGGAGATGTGAGAGAGGGCCTTCTCAAGGCTTGTTTCCAGATTGTGAAATTTGCTTTCAAGCTGGCAGCCACCCTGTTCTCTTTCTTTTAGTTTAACTGGAGATGGGTTCTGCTGTGGCTAGGTGATGGAATTTTAACTTTTTAAAAGCAAATAATGTTTGTTGTATCTCTAACCTTTTCTAGATACCAAGGTGGTTGGAGGTGAAATTTAATTTGTCATCTCTCTCTATGAGTATGTGAACTTCATTACCGTTTAAAAGCACTGAAAAGTATGTTGTCTTAAATTAAGTTGAAAGTGATGAGCAAGTACAGTCGACCCTCCATATCTACAGATTCTTTATCCACGGATTCATCGATCCACAGCTTGAAAATATTCCAAAAAGATATAAATTCCAAAAAGCCAACCTTGATTTTGCCATTTTATATAAGGCGCACAATTTCACTATGCCATTTAATGGAACTTGAGCATCCACAGATTTTGATATCCATGGGGGTCCTGGAACCAAAGTCCAGCAGATACCAAGGGCCCACTGTAGTTAAAAAGAATTTATTCAGTAGGATCACAATAATTTCTTAATGTTAAGTTCCATAACAAGATAAGAAGGAAGGCTCTAACATTTCTGAACCCAACTCTGACAGTGAATTCCAGCATTACTTTCCCCCACAAAAGAACACATGGGAATGGTAGCTCTTGTATCCATTTCCCAGAGAACGTGAGTCAGATATATGTGTTTGCATGCTCATGTGTGCATGTAAGCATACTGAAACACTGTGTGCTTTATTTGAAGAATGCAAGAAGTATCCAGTGACTTAAAGGCAGCATTAAGGGAAGGAAGAACAGGATGACTGAATGGATTCTACTCTACTTTTCAAAGACAATTACAAGTTTTTGCATTATTTCTGGGTATGAATGTAAAGCAAAGGAATAATGGAAGTGTGTATGTGTTTGGTATATTCATATATATGTCTCTTTGTCTAAAAATATACTTTGGAATGAATGCTAGATTAAGAGGTACAAACTGATGTTCACATTCTTGCGTAATTATGCACAGCTTGGAGTGTGTGTATGTGTGGATTTTAGGACTACAAATCCTAAAATTTGCTAGCCACAGAGTGACTAGGGGCTTCTGGTAAGTGCTGCTGCTCTGAGGATCTCCCTCAAAGTTGGGAGGAAGGCATCAAAGTTGGCCCTGTGTTTACCATGGCAAGTGGAGACACTGAAGCCTACAACCAACACTTTAAAAAAAACAACAGCATTAAAGTACACATCTTGTTTTGATGATGCAGGGAAACTGGGAAGTGGTTTGAAGTTTAAGGATTTATGTTGTATGAGAGTTGGGAGTAAATGATTGCGCAAAAGTGCACAGTGTGGAAAGTGAATAGGAATTTGGAAATGGCCTGATGCATAGGCTTGTTCTTGTTCTTGATTTATCACTGATGTCAATTACGTTTCTAATTGACTTGGCTGAATGGTTTGAAAAGCAAGTTGTTGAGTGTATACATTCAGTTGTAGCAGTTTTCTTCAGAGTTTGTTTTCTAGCTGTTGGACTACATGATGGTGTTTGCGGACTGTGGCCCTGTACACACTGGCCATTAAGGCTGGCATGGGGCGGAGTCGAAGCGTAGCATCCTCACGACGCATGCCCCACTCCACCCCCCTGGGCGCCCTGATGCTGCACGCTGTTCCACATGCACAGCCTCGCACAGGGCAGAGACAAACCTCAATGGAGGGTGTGTGTGTGTGTGTGTGTGTTGCTAATGGAGTTTAAATTTCATTTCTTGGAGTTTATGACTCGTTGTCCTCCAGAGCCCAAGGAGGAGTAATGGCCTCTGCTGAACTGAAAACATCTATAACAACATCTTGACAAAATGCAGGCCTATGACTCCAACATCGTCATTTTTATTTCTTTTTCCTGTTTTATTTTTAACACATTTGCCTGAGGAAGCAGCCAGTGGAGCTCTGAAAGTTTGCATCATGTATTTTATGCATTTTGGTTGGCAAATAAAGGTATTGCTGTTTTGCGGATTTTAGATGTTATTTTACTTTGCTGTATGGCCAACACAACTACCACTGGATATGTTTTCTGGTATAGCAAAGGTGATGGTTTACCGCTATCAGTAGGAAGAACTGGGCCTTCAAAATGCCACCTTTATTTATCATACATATTTGCAATCTAAAGGCTAAACATTGTTCATGTTCATTGGACAGTTTATTTGTTGCTGTTGTGTTGTTTGACTTTAACTTGTTTCCGACTTACATGACCCTTAGGGTTTTCTTGGGAAGTTTCTTTAGAGAGGGTTTGCCACTGCCATCCTCTGAGGCTAAGAGACTGTGACTTGCCCAATATAACCCAGTGGGTTTTCATGGCTGATCTGGAATTTGAACCCTGCTTTCCAGAACCATAGTCCCATGCTCAAACCACTACATAGGGCAGCTCTCAGTTTATTAGCTATACATTATTAGCAGGTTTTATCTGAGAGTAAAAGCTCTCTACCAAAAATACAAACCTTGTTTTAGTTGTGTTTGCTATGGCTAAATATTTCTTCTTGATATTTTATGTTTTAGAAACTCTTTTTTTTCTCCTTAAAGGGAAGAAAAACTAAACTTCTTTTATATTTCCCTTTGCTTATAGGATCTCTTTGTTTTTAGACATGAACTCGCCTTGACACGAATATCTACCTTTATGGGTTTAATAATGCTGGTTGGAATTAGTGGACTTTTTTATACCCAATTAGTTGGTATATGTAATGTAAGTATACTGTATCATTCTTTCCTTGTTTTCTTGCCCATTGTTGTTTAGTTGCTTAAATGTGTATTAACTACTGAATAATGAGTAAAACTCATGTTATCTGTCAGGCACATTCCAAAAGAACTACAGAAGTGTAACTTCATTCCATTAAACCACAACAGAAGTTTGGTAAATCAATACTTATGTAAATCCCATTGATTCAGTGGGTCTGTTCTAGTTAGGAGTATCAGTTGGATTTAGGCTAGAATATTCAAGGCAAGGAACAAAGAAACAAGTATGAGAATTTGATGAACACTCAGAGCATTACCAGAGAAGATGCCATGAAATGTGTGATTATTTTACTGCATTTTTAAGTGATAAAAGCTGGTGGAGTGCAAGGGATTGTGCTGATTTTAATCAGAATTTTACAGCATTAGGTGATGGGGAAAATAGCAGTTTCGCTCCTGTTTGCCAGGAAAATGGCATGAGTGGAAGCTTGCACCCGCCTCAGTACCACAAACCTGATCTGAATTGGCAGCTGCATTTGCCATTTACAAAATTAAACAAGTTCAGGAAATTGAACCAGGAATCTCCCCCCATCTTGTCTGGTTTCACTATTTTTAATAATGGAAATAGACCAAAGCTGGCAATTTTTAAGGTAATGGTGGTGGTTTTTGAGTTATATGATTTTTTAAATAATCAATGGGAGCTTTTTGAAGAAAGATACATGGGAAAGCTCCTTTGTAAAAAAAACTGAAAAGAAGAAAGAAATGAAGCAATGACTTAGAAATGACTTAGAAGAAGCTTGGGAAAGCATCCAGGCAAAGGGGAGGCATATGCTAAAGAACGGAAATGGAAGAGCATCTGACAGTATGAGCACAAATAGTTTGAGATGAGAAAAGGAAGGTATGGAGGAAGAAAATTATTTGGAGCTTTAAAAAATATGGTAGACTGAATGAAATGTAGAAGCCATTAAGAAAACCTTATAAAGAGGTATTGTGATCATATTGTCAAGGAATTGATCACATTATGAAGAGAAACCAGCTAAAAGGTGAGGGAAAGAATATCAGTGACATTACATTACAGTTATTACAATGGAACAATATGAGCACTTGAATATCAGTGACAATACATTATAGTTATTACAATGGAACAATATGAGCACTTGAACCTCTATCAAATTAAGAAGGATTATACTATATATATATATATATATATATACGGCTTTTGGAATAGGACTGCATTGATAGAATTATAACTATGATATAAAAGTGTTTTACAGGCAACGTGCAGCTCTCTCACTGCATTAGTTCTACTGGCTGCCAAACTCTTTGTGGGCACAATTCAAGGTGGTAGTTATGACTTATAAAGCTCTATATGGCTTTGGCTCAGGCTATCTAACAGACTACATCCACTCAGATGAGCCTAGCTGGACCATGAGATGCTCAGGAAATGTCCTTCTTTCAATCCCACCCCTTTCACAGGCGTGATTAGTGGAGACACATGGTAGGGCTCCTAGGCTTTCAACTGCCTTCCAAGGGAGGTTAGAATGGTCCCCTTCTTACTGTCTTTATTTTTAGTCTAACAGACGCTGGAGAACTGAAGGTTTTTTTGTTATTTTAAAGGAAGGGCTTTTAAAGAGGGTGCTGTACTGTTTCAGTTGTGCTATTTTCAGTGATCTGAAAGAAATACTTGCCTTTCTTGAAGTATTTCCTCTGATAGTCAGCAAAACACAGCCAGATAAGAAATTGCTAATACTTTTTGAATTTGTTTGGCTAATGGCAAAGCCTAGTGACAGATAAGAAGAATGTCTCTTAAGAAGAACCACCTTTCACATCATCTTCTGACTCTTTTACCAAATGTATTTTATTGACATTGCTGTACCAGCATCTTAACTTGCTCTTCACATGGTATAGTGAAAGATGCATTTCTTAGTTGTTGTTTTTGTATGCCCTACATAGACAATAAAAAACAATTTGACACCTGAAAACCATATTGAGTGTAGAGAAAATTATTTGTAATTAAGGCTATGCATGTGGCTATCACCTGAATTTGTCAGGATCAGCCTGAAACTCTGGAGGAGAATGGGGAAACTTATCTGAGTTGTACTGAGTTCCTTGATCTCTTCCTTAGAAATTTTGTCTAGGAAATAATCCAAGCAGCTTTTAATAATGGTTTTCTTCATACTGTTTCTTCATACATTCCCAATAAATTATATAGTTGTATTACATCTTGACCTCTGTTCCAACATACAATATATAAACTTAGTTTTTAAGCAAAATTATTTCACCCTACCCTTCTCTCTCTTAATCTGCTTGTTTGCTTAACCATGGACATCACATCCTATACTCAAATTAACAACCGATGCAGAGGAGGATTCTTTTTTCCACTTAAAGTATAAGCGATTGTTCTTGCTGTTTACTTATATAGTACCATTCATGTACATGGTGCTTTGCAGAATAAGATATACATAACTGTTCCAATAATATAAAATACAAAAATACAATGCACGGGGGAGGAGGGGGACCCAAACATAACGCAGAATAAAACAAAATGGTCAGTACAGGTAATCAAATATACTAAAGATATAAAGCAATATAAGTAATGTATTAGCTTCAGGTATAAGTAATTTAGCAGCAGTTACTACATAAATCATCATTTCAATATCCTCTGGAAGCATTGCTTTTTTAAAAATAATATTACTATTGGATTCAGACTGAATATGTATGTAAAATTAGCTGTTTTTAAAAAACAGTTGAAAACATACCTTTTCCGGCTGGCCTTCCCACCTTAATTTGTCTATTTATTTTCCTGCCCCCTTCTCCCTTTTCCCTTTTGACCCTGGATCGATGTTTCATTCTCATTTCTTTTTGCCCCTGACATGTGTATTTTCCTATTTTATTGTTTTCCTGTTCCTGTTTTTTGTAGTAATGTTTTTAATTGTTATATTGGATTTTAACCTTGTATTGTAATGTTTTTATAAATCTTGTAAGCCGCCCTGATCATATTCATGGAAGTTCGGGGTATAAATAAAATTTATTATTATTATTATTATTAAATAATATTCAGAAATACTAACCGAAGAGGCTTACCTCTTACTTGTTCTCAAAACTAGATTCCCCCCCGACACTTTTTACCATGTAGACAGACTCTCCAGCTTTTAAGTAAATATCACCCTATTTGTTCCCCTGTGGAACCACCAAAATCCAGCTGATGGCAGAATGACAGCTTTTCAGCTGCTTTAAAATGCCTAGTGTGAAAAGAACCCAAATCAACATTTTGAAGGTATACTTATTTTATACTTGGAAGACTCCAAAGTTTCACTGTTACAATAGCCATAGTACTCAAAAGAAGTGTTTTGGTGTTAACATACCATTTAAATAAGGCAGTTATAAAAAATAAATATATTAGCAACTGATTCATTTCAGGAAAATAGTCCCCCCCACATCTGAATTTGATCTGGCAGTACTCCAGGAGAGCTAGTGACTGCCTGTTTCTTTCCTTTGTGTTTTTGTTGTTAAGATCCCTTGACCTGTCTGTGCCAAATCTCATGCTGTGGAAACAAGCTGGAACATCCTCCAACTGTCATCTCATAGTAGTGAAAAACTTGAAATGGGGTCCAGTTGCTTCTGATTTTAAGCAATCGTGATTTAAGGACTTTGAATTAAAAAAAAATTTCTAGTAGGCTAACTTTGATAACATTTCCTAGCCTACCCTTATTTATACATGTTCCTGATCACTCAACTGTGCTGTAATTTTGTATGAAAATGGCATTTATTACTTAGTGGAGACTCCATGCACTCTAATAATATGAAGTATCTGAGTGATGCATGGTGACATGCATTTATATAATCTCTTCATATGGATTGTACAGTATATTTTCTGGAGTCAAAATTAATATAGTGTTTGGTGTTGTTTATTACTGTTGATTTAACCATATTTTTGAATACTGAAATTACTTCTTATCATCCTTTGTATGGCTCTTTATTTGGTTAGCCACTTGTCTGGAGCATTTGACCATTTCTTCCTCGGTACAAATGGAAAATCCAGCTTTCCAGTGGCTGCTGGAAGGTAACAGGATAATCGCTTAAGCAGTGATCCTCTGATGTCATTGTGGGAGTCCAGTAAAAGCGGATTATCTGTGACCCAGATAAAATAATTAGAAATTACTTGGACACTTACAAATAACTGATCTACTAATCTCATTTCCAAAGTTAAAAAAGGTCTGTCTCTCAACATAACACTACCAGATGTTTTAGCTGAACTGCATCCTTTGAAGAGACTAATCTGAAGCCTAATTTTAAGGATTACCTTTGATTGTTTTTATCTAAAATTTTAAACAGGATACATTTTTATTTTTCCATATGTTCTTACAAATAATTAACAAGTTAAAAGATTTTTCAATTTTTTTAAACCTCACTTCCCAATATATCATTCAATGAAAAACACAAACATAAGAACGTCATTATAAAGTGTTTTGCTTTTTGTACTGTTTACACTGTAATTTGTAGTGGTCCATCTGCTGAAATATTTCCTGTTACATTGCCATAATTTTGTTTAATAGGTGTTCAAATGAGTGTGCATTGACATTAGTAATTTGATTAATGCTACCAGGCTTCCCTGTTAATTTTATTTTAAAGCAGCATGTGATGGCACTGTTGAATAGTTGACTGTGGAGATAACAAAACTTACTTTGTTTAAACGAATAAGAAAGGGGAAAGTATTTATTTATTTTTTCCGTTTATATGCTGTCTTTCTCTCGGAGTGGGACCAAAGGCAGCTCACAAATAGAATAAATTATAACCTAAGAATAAAATTACAATATAATAAATATAATCAGTGAGTGTGTGTGTGTGTGTGTGTGTGTGTATATATATATATATATAGAGAGAGAGAGAGAGATTGCAAGAGAGTCCCAATTATATGCCTTACAGGAGACAGTTGAAATGAGATTTTTTCAGACCTTACTGTCTCTGTCAGTTCCCTGAGTTCTGGGAGATTTATTATTATTATTATTATTATTATTATTATTATTATTATTATTATTATTATTATTATTTCATTCATTTATATCACTCCTTTTAGGGAAACTCTGGCGTATGCTATGAAAGTCAGCTCCCACTAACCTGTAGGAGAATAACTGGATTGAACCCACAGTGTGTATTTTATTACTGTAAAATCTTTCTTGTGTTTGATAGGCACTTTTTAAAAAGAGCTGCATTCTGAACTTACACTTAGGCTAGAAAATGATTTTGTCATCAGAGTTCTTTTTTTTTTTAATGAAAGCAAAATTGTTTAATTTTTTAAAAGTTACGTATTTACCGATTTGCCAAAGCAAAATGAATTATCTGATAGATGTGAAAGAGTCATCGTATAATGCAAAGCATAGTCACTGTTATCAGTTTCATGAAGTGAATGGGAGTTCGATAAATTGTTGTTGTGTACTTTCAAATCGTTTCTGATTTATAGTGGCCCTATGGCAAACCTATCATTGCGTTTTCTGGGGCTGAGTGTGTGTGACTTGCCCAAGGTCACTGAGTTGGTTTCTGTGGTCAAATGGGGAATTGAACTGTGATCTCCAGCATCATAGGCCCATGCTCAAACCACTACATCATGTCGGCTCTCTAGATTAAATTATGCATTAATAATTCCAGGATATTGGATCTTTTTTGTTCTGCACTCGATTTCTATAATTACCCACTTTATTTGAGTGAAACGGGACTGGCAGAGTTTGGTGATTCAATTCAATGAATGGGGCAGCCTTCATACACAGGGGCTCATCTCATTGCTCAATCTGATATTGAGCACCTGCCAAAGGCTGGGGAGTTGTATTGGTCCCTTACAGGATCCTGGAAAGCTACGTCCCGCAACATTTTCCCTACCCTAGATTTTTACAATAGTTACAAAATTTTATTTATATTACAGTCGTTACACAAATTACAATCACAGTAGTGGTGTCTTCAGCTGACTGTGTAAAGGCCAAGTAGTTTTATCCTCAAAATCAGGGTAGGGAAGGTTGTGGCCCATAGATTAACCCACTTTGCAGACTGCAACTTTCGCAGATTCTCCATTTATTTTTGATTCAAAACTTCCACAAAACACAGCAGTTTTGCCTTGTCCTCCAAGACCAACATGTAGATCAGAAGCCTAACTTCTCCCCAAATATTGCAAAAACAAAATGGAAGTTACATGATATCACTTCCAGTTTAACCGCATTTGCTAGTATGGCCCTTGGGAATGCGGGAGTGGAGCGAGGATACCCCTGCCCCCTCTACAGTTTTCTGTCTCTTTTCTAAAAGCGCTCTTGCTGCATACTTCATTTTTTAAAAAATCATGTTGATGTCAGCAGACTATTTTGGGGATCAGATTGTAGTATTTAAATTTAATTTTCTTATATTTTATTTGGTAGAGCATTGTAATATGAAAGCAAATATGCTCAAAGATTGGTTTTAAATTATTTAAAATGTTGAATAATGTATGACATGTCAAAAAAAATTTAAGGGTGAAGACTCACCTTTGCATAAAACAACAACATGAAGAAGCTTTTATTACTGTTAACAAACCATAAGGCAAAACAACGACAACATAAAAACAACCAAAGCACCCCAACAGTTATATACATCTTATACACCTATACACAAAAGTGTGAACACTGCATATTGGAAAGTAAGAGAAAACCATATTAAAATAAAATAGTGGGGTATAATTAAATGCAAATAAATGCATTTTAAAATCAGCTTAGTAAAATGTGTTTAAAATTCATGACAAAACATATGATTGAAACAGATGAAATATTTGGTCCATATATGTATTATAAAATATAAATATATATATATATATAAATGGTATATTAAAATATATATTTAAACTGTGCAGCCAAAGTAAGCAGACTTTTGATATCCCTCCTACTTTTGGGGCTATGACTCCCATTTAGCACCTTATATAATTTGGACCAGAAAGGCCATCCTTAAATTATTAATGTTTATGGAACATGGCCCTTTTAAGTTTTGGCTGCAGAAATAAAGGACTTTGCAACTTCTTCTGTTACTTTTTTTCCAGTATCTTCCAGCAAATATATAAGATACCATTCTAAAGCTCTACCTGGGAACTTACTTAAAAGAGGTGTAACCAGTCATTTTTATAAAATGTACAGAAAAAGAGTATATGGGATAAAGATTCTACTAGTCCCTATCCACAAAGGCATAGGGTTAAAAAGCTAAATACTTTAAAGAACTAAGACAATGGGCAAACTAGGGAAGGCCGGTTGAGAAGAATCAGAAACCAGTATCTGGAAATCATGATGATCCTTTACATAAATCATAAGATCCTAATATCATACAGTGTTGATCACTTACTATATAATATTTACCAGTTTCATATAACAAAATCACTTCACAACTTCTATAATGTAACATTCGTTTTCTATCAACAAATAAATATCTTATTATAATTAAGCAAAATATTTTAATATGATTATTTAGATAATCTAATAAATACTGTCTTGATTAATTTAATAATTAGGGCTTTACTTGTTTTTTTCAAACATGCTTGAAATGTAATCAAAGGCAGTATTAATCCTGATAATTAAGTTTTACCAAAGAAACAATCAGGATCAAAGTAGGATGTCAATGTTTCTTCTGATACAATCATTGTCAGCACCTGCATATATTAAAATACAATATAATCATGTTGTGTAAGTTTTTGTGTGGGGGTCCGATATCTAATTGGTTCTGTATTTTTATTCAC
>NC_056523.1:234966171-234980899 GCF_019175285.1 Sceloporus undulatus
CACAGAATGTCTAAGCCTGGCTTTCTTATTCACACTAGTCTTTCCCAAGCCTTCTTTGAAATTAACTGATATATTATTTATCTAGTAAAATAGTTTATAGTATAGATTATGTATATAAAATGCATATTAACATTTTTATTTATATCCTGGTCTCTTTCTAAAAGTTTACAGAATCTTTAAATGCCTCTCTGAACCTAGTGGATATTTTTTACTGAGAGTGCTAGATGACTACCTAAACTGAATTGCTCCCCAAATTGTTCCATACCCTTCCAAAACAGAAGTGTTGCAAGCTCCTTTCTTTCTTTCGTTTTTTCTTTCTGCTTGCTCTTGAAGTAAAAAAAAATGAAACATAGGCCTGTTACAGACTGCCAAAATAAAGCTGCTTTGGGTCTCTTTGGAGATATGCTGTTTAAATTATGCACGCGTCCTAAGAATCCGGAAGCTGCACCAAAGCTGCACTCCAGTGCTTAGGAATGGAGTGTGGCTTTGGTGCAACCTCCGGACTCTTAGGACCCATGCATCATTTAAACAACATACCTCCAAAGAGACCTGAAGCAGCTTTATTTTGGCAGTCTGTAACAGGCCTCAGATTGTTTTAAAATGTTTTAAAGAAAGGTACAGTCTTTCCACACACCATGGCAATTCCAAAACTGTGTTTCACATTTCGGCATCGTTGTCAACTCAGTCTAGAGTTCCTTGTGCACGTGGAAACTATAATGCACATGTGAAGCTTTTAGAAGAGCAAGGGCTTCTCTGTTGCTTTTAGCACTGAAATAGCTCTGTTCGTGAGTTTTCCACAAAGCCCATGAAAATGAAAACTGAGATTGACCCAGACTTCAAATGGGAGCATCCTAACATCCAGATTACAAAGTAATAGTTCTACCTTGCTCAATGTTAGAAAGGCCACTGTTAAGTCCAGGGCTATCGTCTCTAGGTTTTACTGCCACATTGTAAGGAGACTAACAGCCAGAAGCATATTGAGAGAAAAGTGACTAGCATGGTGTGGGGTGTGGCAAGCAGTTAGAGTTTTGGACTCTGGAAACCAGGGTTCAATTCCCAGCTCAGCCATGAAACCCATTGAGTGACCTTGGACAAGTCACATGCTCTCATTTAAGGGGAAGACAGTGGCAAACCTCTGAACCTCTTCTGAACACCTCTTGCCAAGAAAACCCCATGATAGTTTGCCTTAGGGTCATTGTAAGTCAGAAAGTACTTGAAGACACACAACAACATGATTTGGTTTATGGAAATCAGGTCCTATGAGGAAAAGTTGAAAGAGATATGTATTGTTACATTGGTGAAAACATGAAGGGTGTATTATTGCCCCTTTATAATGTTTTAAATACAGTGGAACCTCCTCATCCAAGTGAGTTTGGGTCTGAGACCCTCTGTTGATGGGGGAAAATGGGGATGTTCAAGCCCCAGATTATTCAATGAGTGATGATGTGTGCACATCTGTATCACTGCATCTATGAACATTTGTTGCCATTGAGTAATTTGGGGCATGGCAAGCTGCAGACACTCCAGTCTACAGATAGCTAGCCTGCCAATATGCCAATGTGTGTATGATGAAGCAAGCATTGTTTCAAGAATGCATATTGTTCAATTTGTTGATTATGTTTTTTATTCTGTAAATAAAAGTAAATTTTAAAATTAAAATGCCATTGTTGGATTATATTTTAAAGCTTTTTTGAAATTTGCACTTTTAAATAAAACTGTAGCAAAAAGAAAGAATTCTTCCTGAATAAAAGCATCTGTATTTATGGGTATGTTAGCATTATCATGTGGCTCCTGGCTAGAACATAAGATTACACAGTATAGTTACTTTGTGGATTCAATCAAATGTTATTCCTTCTAGGATTGTAAACTACAGTATTTTGTGCTTCTTAATCTTCACTATTACAACTGTACAATCATTACAACTGATTGTAATATTCTAGATGAAATTTGTACTGTAATATTACTGCATAGACTTAAATCATATTTTGGAATTGCACAGACCTGAGGCATTTCTGAACTGAACTGTAACCTTAAGAAGTATAGCCAACTGGGAATTTAAGTTCAACAGTATCAGAGTGCCATATGATTCCCATCCCTGGTCTAAATCCAATAATTACTATATATTCTCATGTAGAAGTCTAAAAATTTTAGTCAAAAAATTGCCCCCAAAACCTGAGTCGACTTATCCCTGAGTCAATGTAAGTATTATACTGTAACTCTTGCTGTATATATATAAAATGAACCATCCCCCAGTGAAAGTTAAGAGTGTAATCTGTCCAGGAAGCACTGGTTCCCCCTCTGTTCTCTCATCCATCTAGCATTAGGATGAACAAACATTTATGCCTGCTTGAGGCATTTCTAAGTTCTTTGGCCTTGTTTTTCTTTGACTCATACTTTACATCTTTTGTTATATGCCCCTAAATTTTACCCTTGACTAATCCATGGGTTATATCAAAATCCATAATTCTGGCCCCTAAACCTGCCCTCAATTTATACATGAGGTCAACATATAGTTGAGTATATACAGTAGTCTCAACTAAAGTAGGCCCAGTGAATCATTGAGAACTTGATAAATCAAATGTGAGTAAATCCCACTGATTCAGTAGGTCTGCTTTATTTGGAACTAACAACTGGATATAAATTTTAATCTGGAAAACAGAGAAGAGACCTTTTATTAACCCAGCATAAAATGGCATGGCTTGTTTAGCTCATTGTTTGGATGTCTCAAGCACTATTTGGATGGCACTTTACATATGATAGGAGGACTGGCTGCTACCCATTGTCCAGTATCCTTTGAATCTTTCTTTCTGACATCTAGTTATTTCTGGTCTGTCGTTTGAGCAGTTACAGATTTTTCTCAATATGAAACTTATTCTGTATTCTGTTTGTGGAATTATGAAATTTTGGTCTGTTCTGTAAAGTGTTTGCAGTGCCTCCCGTTTTGTCGTATGTACATCTCTCAACCATTTTTTCAACTCATTTATCGAAGACATTAATTAAAATAATTTATAATAATAGACCCAATACTGACCCCTGAAGCCAGCTGACAGATTGGTCTTTCCATTCTTGCTATTCATTTATTACCATTTACAGGGTACAGCTGTTCAGCCAACTGTGTATCCATCCCATGAAGTTTAACATTCTCCAGTAAACATTTTGATGGGTCAAGCACATGACCCTTTTTTCAGAAGCATTACTAAGGCCAGTGTTATCAAGTGCATGCCACCAAAAAGCATGCAAGCAAACTCCCTTGGTAAAGTCTTGCATCCTCAAATATTCCAGGTACATCTAAACAGAATGGGTATTCTCATTTCATTACTGTCTGAATTATTTTTATTACTCACCGAAGATGTGTTTCAGCCATGCCACCTCAAGCTGTGATCTCCGATGGACTGAGTTAAGCAGGGTCATTTTGGGTCAGTATTTAGATATGTGGCTACTAGAGAAAGCTTAAACACCACAGGAAATATTGGTGATTGAGAAAGCAAAACATTTCTTCTGAGCTGGTTTTGAATCGATCAATACTGTTTTAAGTGCTGCTGAGCAGTTAGATAATTGAGATGTGAGATACATGTACAATATAGGATTTCCCCATCTGTACGTTTTTTACAAGCCAAGCATCTAGTGCTGGGGCCTGCTGTTATTCTGAAGAATTATATTTTTTCTTCCTACATTTTCTTTTTACTTATTCCAGTTGTGTTAGTCAATTTTACTTCCTATAGTTAGACATATTTTTGTCTTATTGATTCTAAATACTATATGGTACACATTGGAAAAACTAAGCATTTGTCAGGTACTCAGACATACTTGGCATGGCCAGAAGGCACTTGGTATGTGGATTAAGGCGCTGATATTTTTTTAATACTATAGTTGCTGCATTCCTTGTTGCCCTGTGCCATGCTCACTTTGCAGAGTTTTCAAGCTGTCAAGAGAAGCTGTTTGGAGTGAATGGTTTGAGTACAGTGGGTGGATAAAAGAGTTTTGTATGTTCACCTGGTATCCTGTGAATGGTTACTTATGATTCTGGTCTTGTTTTATATGGTTACCCATTAATTATTGGAAATTTTTACCTAAGAGTGTGTGTGTGTGAGTCACAGAAAGACAGAGAGGGAGACTGGAAACATTACTTTTCACCCATTAGCTATACTAGGTGTGAGGATTCTGATGATTATAGTCCAAAAGTGTAATTCCATTTAATATATCCATATAATGTGTCCAGAAACATAACTTCTTTTGGTGTCTATGTAGTGCTGCATGTGTACAGTCAGTCCTTCATATCCACAGTTTTTTTTATCTACAGATTCAACCACACATGACTTGAAAATATTCCAAAAACATATAAATTCCAAAAAACAAACCTTCATTTTGCCATTTTATATAAAATACACCATTTTACTATGCCATTGTATTTACTGGGATTTGAGCACACATATTTGGTATCCACAGGGGTCCTTGAATCAAATCCCAGAAAATACGAAGGCCTCGTTGTATATAAATATTTATAATTAATTGGACTATAAAAATAGTTATTTTTTCTACAATTATAATAATAATAATACATTTTAATATATATGATTTCATATGCTATATATGCATGCATTTGTATCTATCAAAACATGCATGTCTATTTAATATGCCCAAACTTGTATTAAATACAAACAAGAATTTATTTAAAACACACAGATACAAACTTTTACAAATCTCTTGATTGCCATCATTTTTTAAAAAACAAAGACAGAAAGAAAATAAGTCCTCCTTGTCATCTATAGGCTAAAAATCCAATGTTTGTTCTTTGGGACTTACATTGTGAAAAATTTCAATGAGTCTATTGTAGATAGGACTAACAAGGGATTCTCCCCTTTATATCAGGGATGGGAAGAGCATGTGGTCCCCCTGAAGTTGGCATGCACATTTCAGAATGCTTCATCATTTGTTGTGCTGGCTAGAGCTTCTAGGAGTATTTCCACTGCTGCTTTCTCTGATATGTTGAGTGCATTATGAAGAGAGCATCTTTGGCTATTCCCAGCAACAACGATGAAATAAGGGCAGGTAGTGATAGAAACTTAAGATAATATAAGCTTTAACGTCCCACATAAATGAAGTCTACTAAATAAAACCGGCATATTTTCTGCACTGGCTGCTTAAATTTTGTTTCTGCAAAATTTCACGGATAGGAAGGCACAATCTTGGATGTATTTTTTGAAATCTTAATACCTGCATTGCTGTTAAGGTTCTCCCCACCCCCCCAAACACTTGGCATTTTAGAAAGCACTGTTTCCTTCTACATGTGAGAGTCCCAAGTAATTGGGACCTCATAAAGGTAAAACAGTTTTTTGAGAAAGAAAGACTGCTATCCCCTATTTACAATGATGAAGTTGAAATGTGTTGAGGACATTCCATGTAGCAAGGCCAGGTTGGGTGTATTAGGAATAAAATGTATTCCTTTTTAGCTTTAAATTATTTCCTTGACTTTCCACTGTAATAGGAAAATAATGAAACTGCCACATTTATTTCCCCATCATAAGTCTGCTTGTTAGGAAACAGAGATTTCTCTTAATTTCTTTTTCACATTCTAAGGTAAATTAGTTCACTTCCAATTTAAAGTAGCTTTTAGATTCATCCATCTGCTTGGCAGAAAAATTTGCTTCTGTGGGTTCAGCTGCCAGCACTGTTCCAGTATTTAGCCTTCAAAGAGCAGTGGCTTCTTTCTTCTCATTCCATCAGTCTAGCTGTAGTGTTGAACTGAGCTTGCTGAGTTGCTGCTTTGAATGTCAAATAGGTGTTTCATGGTCCCAATTCAGATTAAGGTAAATGAAAAAAGGCATTACTAGAATCATGGGTAAGACTGATAATTTCCAATATTTTAAAATTCCAAAGTTCTGAAGGAGTCGACACATAACAGTAAAATGTGTTTTTTTTTAAAATAATACAGTACTAAGATTTGGCCATGGTTGAAACACACATTTAAATAAATGGAAAAAATGAGTTGTGATTAATATAAATGCCATTGATTTCCATGTGGCTACTCTAAGAATGACTAAGTCTGGATCCACCCAGTTTATTTATCTATTTATTTTACAATTTGGTTCATTTTTTGCATTTTGAAGAAAATCCGTGATTTATTTCCAGAAAATTCTTGAAATTATAGTGCTGTTATTTTCTTTATTTTATTATTATTAACCTTTATTTATGAAGCTCTGTAAATTTACACAGCGCTGTACATACAATCTTTTTAGTTAGACGGTTCCCTGCCCTCGGGGTTACAATCTAAAAATGTACTGTTACCTGTATATTCTCTCTTCAGGATTCAGAGATCTCAATACAATAGTTGCTAGAAAGTGTGTATGAAAACTGTATACTGTATTTTCTGGTGTATAAGACTACTTTTTAACCCAGGAAAAACTTCTCAAAAGTCGGGGGTCGTCTTATATGCCGGGTGTCATCTTATAGGGCACGTGCTGAAACTTCTGAGCCAGACTGGAGAATCTGTGCTCACCGCATATGATGAGGGAGCTCAAAAATGGCCATGGCCGCATCCCGCCATATGCAGTGACTGTATAAAAGCAGCAAGGGTGGAGCTGTACAAGTACGGTAGAGGAAAATCCACTCACTAGGATTCGTGGAAAGAAGTTACTTAATGCAGTCCTGATGAAGAGGTGAGGGAGTGCCTCACTGGGAAGGTGTAAGTGAAGGGCGGATCAAGCTGCAGGCATCTGGGACGCCCGGGGTATGGAAAAAAGAGCCGTGTTTGCGCTATTGCTCTGATAGTCTTGGAGACAGGGAGGGCTGGGCAGGCTGGAAGAGCTGACCAATCCAATGAGGATTTGTGTACAACAAGTTTTCCTGCTAAGTACCCGCATGTCATAAGCATTTGAATTAAAATTACCATATTGAAATCAAATCTGATGGGTTTTTTTAAAAAAATTGATGTGCATTAGAAGAGAGGTAGTCTTATGCGGCGAGTATATCCCAAACTCTATATTTTAACTGGAAAAGTTGGGGGTCGTCTTATATGCCCAGTCGTTTTATATGCTGGAAAATACGGTATTTGTTAACTGTTTTACCTCTATACGTATTGTAGAAATTTATATTGGACACAATCTAGATAGCCCTGTATATGACACTTTACTATCTTTAATGATCTGGCTGATCGGGTATGTCATGTTGAAATGTATGAGCATTTTGCTTACATTTGACAGATGATAGGGTGCAGTAAAATATTTCAAAACACTTTTAGGAGAATTACCGCCTTTAATATAGAATAGCACAGATATATTTGTTAAATCTCTTTAAAACAATAAGATTTTTACTCAGTTGTATGCGTTGTATGCATTCCTCCTCATAATAATTTCATAGGAAAAGCTATTTTGATGCTGCATCATGGTAGGGAACATTTAACAATTATTTTTCTTCATAACAGGATACTACAAGCATAGAAAAGCTGGCAAACTGTTGTGAAGAAATGTAAGTACAGTACCATTGTTTGCCTTTGCTAATGGCTTTATGGGGAGTTGTAGAGTTAAAAGATAATGTGAGACAGATACAGTGGAAGTTTTGCATGCCTTGGTGTACAATGAGCCAGACTTTCCTTTCATGCAAAATAATTTCAGATTATTCTCTCCTGTCTAAATCAATCAAAACTATGTTTTCAAAGGGTGGAAAGGAATAATTTTTTGTCTTGTTTTGTTGGCAAACACTTTGTTGACCAAGAGGCTCATCTTATTTTTAAGACTTCCTTTGGTTGATACTCATGCAGTTTGTGCTTCTTACAGTTATGTCTCAGCTGCATGCCATAGTGAAAGGAAAGCTATGCTTGTGGTGGCTGGGATGCAATTCATCAGAGTCAAGTAATGGATCCCCAGCCAATCTGTATTGTTCTATTTGACTGAAGTGCACCATGGGAGTGCTGTCTTTCACTAATAATGCTGTCGTCTGTAGATCGAGACCCCGAAAGCCGTGGCAGCAGACCTTCTCAGAAGTTTTTGGCACTCGCTGGAAGATCCTGTGGTTTATTCCTTTCAGGCAAAGACGACCACTGCGAGTTCCCTACCACTTTGCCAATCACGTCTAAACAGATGGATGGTGGGCACAGATGGGTCCTCCATGCTGGAAGTGTGTTGCAGGTTTTGTGATAATAGAACTATGACAGTCCTCAAGTCAATTAAAATCTACCCACCAATCTTAAACATCACAATGTGCCCCAGGCTTTATTTTAATAATAATGATCTTGATTCTGTTTTTGGATTAATGCACATTTCTCTGTTTACTTTTAAAGTGTACTTACTTTCACATTAGCTTTCTAGAGGAATTACTTTAATATGTGGGGTTAATAACAAACACAGTGATTGATGTACAAATATTACAATTTTTTTGTTTTGATACTAGACAATATGATTATATGTTTTGATAGAAACTGTCATTTACTCAGATCAGTAGGTCTGAAAAGTGTCTTGCCTGGCTTGAATTTTTTATTTTATTTTTTAAATCAATAATACTGGATTCTGTGGAGACCCTTTTCTTGCTGATTTGATGTAAATTCCCAATGCCTTCTTTTATTTGTGATTTATGATGCACAATATTAATTGAGCTGCTTATCTGTAGACAAGGATAGCATTTTAACAATGGCTGCTATTTTCTTTTCTTTTTTAAAAAAAGCAGTTTTCTATCAGATGTTTTCAGTTATAAAATATGTTCTTACTGTTTTTTTATTTAAAACCAAAACAAAATCCTAATGTTACTGTAAAAGGAGAAAAGGTATTGTCATGAATAGCTTCTTCCTTCTACTTTGTAAATGCAATAATTAGCTCTATGTGGTAAATGTGTATTAGAAGTGCATACTGGGAGAAACAAATTAGGCAATGATCCAGCCAAATTTAAGCACCTCTTACGTCTCACATTTTACTGGTACATTTGGTCATCTGCTCCAGCAGTTCCAAAGTGAGAGCCATGTTAGTCTGTTGCAGCAAATATTATCTGGTAGCACCTTAAAGCATGGTTAAATATATTATGACATATTTTTCCACGGAGTTGAGCTGGCACATACTATTTTGGGAGCAAGTCTTTCTGAACTCAGAGCTCCTTAAGCTCTGAATACACATGCATAGGATTGCTAAATGCATAATTTATGCAGCATCATGCCTGTTGGTTTTACTAGTTCCTATAATATATCAGGTATAAACATGAAATACTCTGTTGTTGCTATAGTTATACTTCTTGTTTTGTATAGTCACTGCTAGAAATATTTAGAATTTAAATTTGAAGTGTTCATAGAACAGTTAATATATGTGAGAGATACTCTAAAAATGCTATTTAAATATGGGTGTTAAAGAAAAATATTAGTTACTGTGCATAAAACGTCCTTATTTAATATGTTTCAGTGGGTTATAAAAAGTGAAATGAAGCAAGTATACTGATATGACAAGATCTGAGCTGATCTGCAGTGGTTTTTATTTTGGGTGTATTGTTAGTAGTATGGTTTTTTCCCAAATGTTGAGAAGGTAAAAGGGAAGTTTGCTACCAAAGCATGATGTGACCTAGTTCTGTAAGCAGTTCACAGAATCACTGGGTAGTGTAACAATTCTGGTGCATGGATACTGTAGTGTAATACCAATGTTATTGTTGGCACTGAAATAGCTACCTATATTGCTGTCCTGGTGCAATTCGTCTGTTCTACCCTTGCCATAGCTCAGCCTTCCCCGAACTGCTATTCTCTAGAGGCTGGTCTATAGCTCTTACCATCATTGACTGTGTGACTGAGGAGGAGTTGTAGACATCTGGCATGTATTGTCTAGCTTGCCAGGAAGTTCAGCCCCTGCCCTTGCACTGCATTCTTTGTGCCTATATGGGTTCTGTGTCCTGCCACATGGAAAACATGCCCTTGGACCATGAGCCCACTAGCTGTTGGTGTATATTGATTAGTGAACCAAAGCCAATTAATTCTTCTGAACTTACCTTATGTTAAGATTTAGTTTGGGTCCATTATCAACATGATGCTTCCTCAAATAGTCAAACGATTATCAGTTAATTTTGCTTACAAAAAATGTCAACATTTGCACCTCAACAGTGATGCTGTGATGTAAATGTTACAGATGGGGTAAGATGGCATACAGAGTGTCACCCATGACAGATATTAGATGTTAGCTGGTACATCCTTCCACGCTGCTATACCAAACAGAACCAGTTATCCTTAACTACATCAGACAGATGTTTAATGTGGTTATAAAAGCTTTGTATTGTGGCTGTTAGCAAATAGTTCCCTTGTACTAACAGCATGCAGTTGCACTGCAAATGAGGTAAATGCTCTGCTCAGACTTATTACTTATTCTCTTACCTAATCAATGGATATTTTGTTTAAAAAATTATGATTGTGTATTATCATGATTATTATGATACAGCAGTTATTTCATGTTTGACACTTTCTCTTACGCTTACTATAGTATAAGCAATATTTTCATTTTGAGAACTTCGAAGCTAAGTATCACATTGATAGAACTGGTCTTTGGGGAACAATGCTATCATTCCATGTAGTTAGAGTAAGAAAAGAAGTGAGAGTGTTAGTCTTCCAAAAGACTATTAACATTTTTTTAACCCATTCGTAATGTAATTTTGAAAGACCTTGATTCTTGATTACTTTTCTTTGGCATTGCTTGTGATTTAGCTCCATTAACTTTAAAAACACATTTTTAAATCAGAACAGCTGGTCTACAGGGTAATGTTACCTCCTAATGTTTATTTTGAAAACCAAACTGAAAACACAGCGAGTAATAATAATAATAATACTTGATGCTAAACACAAATCATACCAAATCATTACTGTTTTCTCTTTTATCACCAGTTACAACATATTGCTTAATGTGAGATCGGCAAATGTTATTAATGCATTTTTTTGCAATGTATAAAAGCTAAGGTAATTTTGATGCACCACTAAAATGAATTTAGTTTTTCTAAAAGTTCAGAAATGTTAAATGAGCTTGAAACATCTTTCTCTTGTTGTCAAAGTGCCCTCTCTTGGTTGATTTGTATAATGACACTGGCATTCTTCACTCAAATCAAAGTGCTGTTCTAATTTCAGAACAGAAAGGGGCATTTTTACAGATCATATTTTAAGGCACCTAAATATTGATACCTGAGTTGGAAAAATGATACAAGAGCAGTGTAGCAAATTTCCTGAATTGAAGAAACAGACACCCATTCCTTGTTCAGTTGTACTCCGTCTGGGGTTACTATTAATACTCTTGCTTGAAAAGGAACAAGTATCAGAATGATAGACATCTATGTCAGTGATATATCCTGAGCCTAGAGGATGAAGTATTAGGCTAGGGCCTAAATACACAGGGTAAAAGTGTAATAAAACAAAGTGTATTCATAGATAGTTGCTTGCTACCAATTCTGGATATATTATTAACTTTAAAGCCAAAAAGTCAATCAATCATTATCTGCTCCTGACAAAACTGTTGAGCACTGTCAATCAAAATGGGAGAAGTTCAGTAGAAATTTAAAGTTTTAAAATCCCTGGATCTATAATATCAAGTGTTCATCTTGATTCCATGTTAAAACGCATTCAGGTTGCCAGTTTAAAGATCCAGTGACATTACCTCCCCTTCATACTGCGCTGTCTCCTCATAACCATCAAAACCTAGTTGTAAATCCTAGGAAATGCTTTTGCTGGTGGATCTGAAAGACAGGATAATAAATGGAGAGATTAGTTGGAACTAAATATGTTTTAATATGGCTAGGGCAGCTGCTTAATTTTCTACCCTATTTTGCATCTGTGCTATTTATTTATAATCTTTTAATTTTCAGATGTCTAAATTGAGGTAGTTTAAAAATATCTAATGTTCATGTATTTCTCTATTGTAAATTAAACTGTGCTTTGAAATAGCTGGTACATGGCATTTAAACCATTAATATATATTGCAAACAGGAATATTTAATTAATTAGGAAAAGACATTGTAATTTTTATGTTCATCTTTCCATCACAATACTTTTAAAATAATTACTTTCATGCTGGTTTCATGATGATATGTGTTGTGGTTTAATTTTTCTACTCCCTAGATGTACTAAGGAGTGTTCTCATTGTCCAGCACCCAGTTTCTTCATCACTTACTTCAGGGATGGAAATTATGTGGCCCTCCAGATGTTGTTGAACTGTTATTCTCAACAGCCAGTGATAAGAAATGTTAGGAACTGCAGTTCAACAGAGTCTGGACGGCCACACAAATTCTGTCCCATATTAGAATTTCCAAACCAGTGCTAAACGACTGGATATGAATTGTTTACCGTTAGATACAATGGGCATAATCCTGCCCATTATATGCTAGCAGGATATGTTGCTCAGTAGCTAAAGAGATGTGGTTACTGGTGGTGGCATTGCGATGATAGGGCTAGAGACTACTTGGCAATATCCCTAACAATCCGTGGCCATCATGAGATATACTATTGAAACTGCTGAGAACTAGTGTAATGCTTTCCTCTTTCCTATCCTCAGGTAAGTGGCATATTAAACTCTATCAGTGAAGGGGAGCATGCATTGGACTTCTCCTGGAGTCTTATCACATTACAAACTAAAGACAACAGGTAGCCAGACAGAAGTGGCTTTTTACTTACCTTCCTACATGAGGTTGTAGTACTTCCATTCCGCCTCCAGAGAGTTGGTCATAAATGTGCGACTTTTGCCAAACAGTAGGATGAAAGGCATGCATTTATGTTTGCCTCCTTTGGAGGGAGAACAGAAGTACTACCATGTAATGAAGAAAGGTGAGCAAGCAGCCACTTGTGTCTCACTGCCTCTCATCTTTATTTTGTAATATGATAAGGCTCCTAGTCACAGTCCAAGATTGGGGCTCAGAAGTCTGCTGTCTGGTCTGGGCCCATTGATGAGGCAAGGCATTGGGATAGAGTTTTATGAGTATTGTATATTGCACATGTATTTTGGGCATTGCAGCTGCTACTATCTGGATTTCTGAGTGGTTTGGTACAGTAGGGCTTCCACACCATGCTTTCTGCACACCCTCATGGGGGCTGAATTATTCTAATCCTCTTATTAATATTAGTGCATCAGTGTAAACAATTACACTTTTCTTTTTTCAGATTTCAATTGGGAATACCCCTTAAGTCTTGCTGTACCATAATCAAATGTATAAATCCGAAGTTAAGAGAAAATTGATACAACTGTAATTGCAAGATGGTACAAAGTTAAAACCCATGCAGAAAGGATTATGGCTAGCTTTGCTTTTTGCATGAGTTGAGAGGAAAACATCCTGATATGTTTATATATGAATAATGCTTTTGAATGTAGTATTTACAGCTAGAAATAATATCCTAGTCTTAACATTTTAAGTTTGTCTATTGAGAATCCTATGCTATAAGAGCAAAAGAAAGCACCTGTGTTTCCATATACATTCCCACTATACAATTGGCATCTCCCTAATAACAATTAAGAATTTACAACTTGCCTTACCAAAGAATTAACACATTTATTTTTAGCAGCTCGGGCATTTTATATTTCAGCACAGCCTTTGTAAAACTGGAGTTCTTGTATTAATGTCTGTTAAATGAATGTTCAGTTCTATAATTCATACATCTTGTTGGATTTTAGAGCATATTTTTAAATCTCTTGAGCTCATCCCAAGATTTGAGTATAAGAGGTTGTAGTTCTACTTGTGCCACTGCCATGGATGTATTAGCAACAGCAGTTTCATATATACCGCTTCATACTGCACTGAGCAGTCTCTAAGTGGTTTACAACTGTAAGCTAATTGCCCCCATCAAGCTGGGTATTCATTTTAGCGACCTTGGAAAGATGCAAGGCTGAGTTGACCCTGAGCCACTGGCTGGGCTTGAACTCACAACTTTGTGGTTTGTGAGTGAGTGGCTGCAGTACTATGGCATTTAACCAGTGCACCATCTGGGCTCCTATTATATTGCCTAGGAAAGGCCAGATGAGCCAGAGTTCCTGCACTCTGTTTCCACAAACACTTTGCAGCCTCTCTTGCCTTGAAAAGGCAACCTGCTTAGCCTCAGGTTAGGATAAGGTTTTAGGATTTGAACTATTTTCCTCTTATTTGTTTTAGGATCCCAGTGTTGGAGGCTTTTGCTGCTTGAGTTGCACTGTTACATAGCCAAACTTCTATTATTGGAAGTGATTGTGGGCCACTGGATTTTAAAGATAGTTTGAACCCAATCCAAACGTGAGTGATAGGTTTATCAAAAATTATGCTGTGCACATTTACAGGTAATTAAAACACATTCGGCATCCTCAAGCTGCTTCCATGGGTTTAGTAGGACCCATTGCTTGATACATTTGATTTATCCCCATGCTCCAAAGGATTTGGGGAAATTTTCATCACAACTAGATCAGGTTCCTTGCCACTGCTTAGAAAACTGCTTTTGCTATTGCCAAAGCCAAGTAGAAGAAAAGACTTTAAAGTCTTCAAGAAAAGAAGAAAGAGATGCTTGAAATGATGCAGAGTGCATTTCATAGTACAATAATGTTGGAAAGCTTTATATATGACAAAACATGTGGGTGGATATCAACCAGAAACATTTTGTTCCAAAATATTCATAAATATGGCTTTAAAAGTTACTGCAACATAGGAATTGTTGATATGGTGAATCAGATAAGCTGTTCTTAGATTCACAATATTAATTTCAATTTCTGTGTATGAACAAATTAATGGAAATTACTTGCAGTGAAAGCACAGCAGTACAGGAAAAAAGTCATATCTA
>NC_056523.1:234980909-235013600 GCF_019175285.1 Sceloporus undulatus
AGCTTGGAAGATAGAAAGCATTTGATGGAAAGAATTAATATTAATTTCGTTTCCACTGATTTAAATTAATTTGATAAACTAATTAAATAGAACAATCAGAAGTAAAACTAATAAAGAGAGTTTCATACCCAGCACATTTAGTCATGAGTGAAATGTGACAAATTCAAAGCCAATTTGCTAGTAATGTTGAAATGTTATGTTAGAGGTGGGGATCCAATGGGGTGAATGAGGCACCCCAGGGTATTTTTTGCAGCCTTTGTGCCCCTAACTACTGCTTCCCCAGCTAAAAACATGGGGGGGGGGGAATGCTACTCCAACAGAAGTGGTTCTCCTTTAAAACAAAGTGCTTTGTTTTTGCCTGCAGAACTTAAAAAATGAAGGAGTTACAAGGGAGTGCTGAAAGATTCTCAGCCCAATCAGTATAAAACTGGAAGTGAACCTCTGGTCAGTTTGAGTTTGGTTGTTTAGGACTGGCACAGTCCATGGGACTATAATAATTTTGGAATTATATACATTTAAATTATTCTTTTGAAGTCCAGAGTGCACATAGTGATTCTGAATGTTATGTGAATGGACTTCTGCTTTTACAGTAGAACATCTCCTTCCTCTTCTTACCCACTATAGCTTCCCTCATTCTGATTTAGAGTTACCTGGAACAGATTTGGTGGGGGCACAGAAGGAATGTGGGGAAAGAAGCTAGTTGCATACTATCCTGTGATTTAAAAAATCATGCTATGAGTAATACAAAGATTCTCACAAGAATAATGTACTGGTAGAACAAAAGTAAACATTGGAGATGAAGTCTAGCTTCAGTGAAATCATAGTATGGACACTGCCTTAGATGCTATCTGAACTGTATTTTTTTCTTTCAAAGGGACTTCATTAAACTCGTAATTAATCTTGTTAGGTCCCATTGGCCTCACAGGAATTCAGTTCCCAGTAAATGTGCATAAGACCACTCTGTAATTTTTATTTTAAATAAGGCTAAGCATAACAGAAAAGTCCTAGTGTTGCCATTAGTGTTAGGGAAGAGTGGAGATGTCAAGCAGTACACATTAGGCCTTGCTTGGGTTCAAAAGAGATTTTAGGTTAATAAGTATACATATCGTTCCAGGCACACAAGCATTTTTGTCTCTTTTGGGAAACTAAAATTTCTCAAACAGAACCATTATGTCCTCTTTGAAAATGAAAAATAAATACAGTAGTTCCTTGGTATTGGCAGGGGTTTGATTCCAGGACCTCTCATGAATAGCAAAATCTGTGGGTGCTCAAATCCCATTAAATATGATGGCATAGTGAAATAGTTTTCCTTATTTAAAATGGCAAAATCAAGGTTTGCTTTTTGGAATTTATATATTTTTAAATATTTTCAAATTGTGGATGCTTGAATCCATGGATATGGAGGGCCAACTGGACATAAGAGAACTAAAAAGATCTGAACATAAAGGGTTTAATCTGGTGTATGTGAGAAAAATACAGTATACTGAAATCTATCTGCTCTTGGTGTGAAAATATTTTGAATTTGTAGAGGAAGTGGGATAGTGGCTCCCTAAATTTCTAAGGATTGTTTTGCTGCAGCTTAGAATAGGAACGTGTAAGGAGTCCCAAGGCCTTGATCACTTGCTTTAATTTATGATACCTGAAAGTCTGCTGTTATGTATAACTAAAGGCCCACTTGATTACTTTATCATGCTTATTCATACAAACCTGATAAATCATTATCTGAAACAACAAGCTACAAACAACAGCATCAGAGTGGTTCTCCAGCGGCTAACTGTAGAAAACTGACAGAAGTCCTGGCTATGAATCTGTGACATTGACAGCTCAGGTCCATAAAGTCCAAATCGCTTCCCTGTCATATCTAATGTAATTCCACTGACTTTCTTAGAGTAGATTATAATTGTGCAAACATAATCAGGATAAAATGTAAACATTTTATTCTCAAGGTATTCAGGTGTTCAGGTTTTGTGGTAGCTGCATGTTTTTTGGGTGGAAGGGAATACCTAGTATTTTCTTAATATACTTGAAGTGGTTTTTCTGTTATTCTAAAAGTCATATAGATATCTCATCTGAACAACATTTAGCCTAAGTGCCAAAATAAAGTATATTCCTAAGTGGCACATACAAAATTCAGCATTTTATAGCATGCCTAATCTGAGTGTTATCATCACTGTCTTATTTTTCATTTGTTCTACCTAGACTGCTTCCAGATAACACTTCAAAATTGTTTACATTTGGCATTGTGATGATGTCTAGTGCTTCTGTTTCACTGTTTAAAGGTTATTAGAAAATGATGAGAGATAAGGTGGGAGATATGAATATATGGATTGTACCAAATCGGGACAATTACTGTACTATTATTGTATAGGAATATCCCAGAGTAATATATGTGTCTACTTTATGAACAATATTTTTGTATTTTTGTTGGTTGTTTTTCATGTAATGTTTCTGATTTTTTTTATCTTTAGTGATTTGGTTTACTTCTATCAAATGTATTATGTACTGTATTTTTGAAAATTTATTTTTAAATAAATATAAACAATTATATATGTATGTATTTTTCTTTAAGTATATACTACCTGTTAAAAGCTAGTATTTCATGAATTTTGGATTATTTTGATGCATTTTGATTTAGGAATCTCATTTAGAAATAGTTAAACATTAATTGTAAACTTCTCAGACAGCCATATCTGCAGTAATTTTATATATCATATTATATCATATCATATCAGATTGTACTGTATATAGCACCAAACATAGTTATATTTGCATCTACAGTGGTCCCTCCAGATTCACGAGGGATACCTTCCAGCCTCCCCCCTCCAAATGCAAATTTGGAAATATTCAAGTCCCATTGTTCCCAATGGTGTTATTGGGGACAATGGAATTTGACTATTTGTGTAATTCCCTCCCTCCCTTCCTTCCCTCCCTTACCAACATCTTCCCCCCCATTGCTAGGGACTTTAATTGGAGCTATGGCCAATGGGTGCACGAAATGTCAATTTGATGCAGCGGACGGATGTGGCATGCAGATGCCGGGCCCCGAGCGCTGCTGGCAAAGAGAGTCCTGATCGCTGCTGGGGCCGATTAAAGCCCGGAGCCTGGGCTGCGATTAAAGTCCCCAGTGCCAGGGGGGGGAGATGCTGGTAAGGGAGGGAGGGGAAAGAGAGGGAGCCACAGCCTTGGCATTCACGGTTTCAGTCATTCTCGAGGCCAAGGCTGTGAATTCAGAGAGACCACTGTATATTTGTTTTTAGAAAAACACTTTCACATTGTAGCAGAGTATTTCTCTCCATGTTTTCTTTTTCAATACCCAGGTTTCATTGGGTGTGATGACTTCTCTTCAGAAGATTAACACTGTTTATTATTTTTGTTCCCCAAAGATATGTGGCCTTTGAATTTTGGGGAACAAATGCTAGAGTGAAGGATGTTTGGTGCAATTCATCAAGTTGCTATATATGTTCTTATATTCCATATACTGCATAATATATATGTGTGTGTGTGTGTGTGTGTTCTCATGACTGTCAGATGATGGCTTTGCTTCCTGTAGTAAATGCAAGTATCACATGTATGGTACGCACCCGTCAATTTTGTGTTCATACTGCGAGAAAGGCAGGATATTAATTTATTTATTAAAGAGCTTCCTACATGGAAACACAACCATTATAAATGTATCTATTTAGTTTTGAAAGTCAAAAGTTTCAACCATAACTTCCCCTCTGAATAGATTCCTCATTCCTATTTGACAGGCTATAATACAGTTTCTGCAAACATTCTTTGCCCTTCTTCTCATCCATTGAACAGTATTTGGAGGTTGAAAATTCATTTTGAGAAGCTGCCAGGTAGTACAGATGAGCAAATGCTTGCTAACACTGCTGTAGGCTGACCAATTACCCATATGAGCAGCAATTATGTTAGCGTGCAAGGGCAATTGGAAAGAAAATTGGACCCTCTGGATATCCAGCTGAGTAAACAGGCTTGAGGAATGATAGAAGATATGTTAGTTTGAACAAAATGCAGTTAAGCAAAGCTTTTTTTTAAATGGACCTGACCATGTAAGAGACAATAAATTCACTGGATAGTGCATATTTCTTTCTGTTTAGCTTGCTTTCTCCAAAATTTCCCATGTGCTACAATAATTATTTTTTATTCAGACTTGACTCTAATATAAATCTCCATGCATTCATTAGAGATTTTAGAGCAGAGAAAGGAAAACTGTAATCCTCCAACAATGCTGAACTGCAACCTCATCATCCTTCACCATTCTCCATGCTGGCTAGGGCTAATGGAAGATAAAGCGCAAAGTGTCATCCCCTTTCTCTTTCTATATAAACTTGGTGGTAAGGAAATATGCTCACTTGGTATTAGCTTCAATGAACTATAGGTAATGCATGATGTATTTATTGGTTTAAGTGTTATACGAGAAAGGCAAATGAACAGGACCTGAATCCTCATTCAACCATAGAAATCCACTCGGTGATTGGACAGCCTTAGAGGAAAGCAATGGCAAATCTTTTCTGAATAAACCTTGCCAGTAAAACCCTAGAAATAGTCTCTAAAAGTTGGAGTCAACTTGAAGTCACATAAACACAATAAATAGCTTTCAAGGGAAGCCTGTAATCCAGCATCTTGGAAGAATTCTCCTTGACCTTTAGAAACTTTTCTTTATTTTTTTTTAACGAAACACTGCCTTTAATGAACAATATCTGCAGTTTCTTCTTTACAGAGAATATTTGTTGTTTGTATAAGTCTAATTAACATGATGTAATAGTACTTTTACAAACACTATGCACTATAAAACCCTGTTTCCGTGTGAGAATAAGGTAACTGAAATATATATTAGCAGGTGCTTCAGATAAAGTACCCTTTCATTCTTAACACATAAATAGATGAATCACCTGCCAGTTGGTGTGGCACAGTTTTGTTTATATTGAGGATTGCTGCAGTGTGGATGAAGAGTCATTCCTGTAGAACAACCAACATTGACAAGGGCTTCTTTCCATATAAACATGTTCAGAATTGTGCTATAGTCAGTTTTGCATCCTTATCTGGCACTTGCTTTCGACTAGACTTAACATTCATTTATATGTGTATGCTCTTTTACATGTAGCTTGTTTTGTACAATATCTTGGTCTATTATATATAAAAACATAGATACTAACGGATATTGGACATATTTAAATACTGAACAAGAGAAAGATAAAGGAGACAGTGTTGCTCTTTTCGACAAGAAATCCTATGTTACTTTAAAGACTGTAGCTATACATTTAAAGTCAAATGCATATTTTCCTGGGAGTAAGTCCCACAAAAGACGATAGTAAAAGAATTCCTGTACCTTGGATCAAACATCAATCAGGAAGGAGATCGAAGTCAAGAAATGAGAAGAGGACTAGGAATGGGAAGGGCAGCTATAAAGAACTAGAAAAGATCCTAAAGAGTAAAGATATACAATGGAGCACTAAAGTCAGAATCATACAAACCACTGTATTTTGCATCACCATGTATGGACGCAAGAGATGGACCCTGAAGAAAGTAGATAAGAAGAAAATCAATTTGTTTGAGATGTGCTTTGGAAGAGTGCTGAGGATACTGTGGATAGCCAAAAAGACAAACAAATAGGTCCTTGAACAGATCAAGCTTGAAACCTCCCTGGAAGCCAAGGTGATCAGACCGAGGTTGTCATACTTTGGCCTCATCATGAGAAGGCATGACTCATTAGAAAAGACAATAATGCTAGGAAAGGTGGAGGGAAGTAGAAAGAGAGGAAGACTGCAAGTTGGATGGACAGACTTTATTAGGGAGGTCACGGGTATGAATATATAGGACCTACACAGAGCAGTGAAGGCCAAGGAATCACGGAGATATCTCCTCCACAGGATAGACACGAGTTGGGATCAACGCAAAGGCAGTTAACAGCAAACAACAACAAGCCCCACAACGTTAGGCTGCTATGTCTCTTACACTTTATTATTTATTTATTATTATTAACCTTTATTTATGAAACGCTGTAAATTTACACAGCGCTGTACATACAATCTTTTAGTTAGACAATTCCCTGCCCTCGGGCTTACAATCTAAAAAGACAAGACACAGAAGGAGAAGGGAGTGGTGAAGGGAAAGGGTAAGAGGTCCAGCAGTTCCTCTCTACCTCCAAGGCCTGGACCAAGGCAGATGGACTGGAGGGAGGGCGAGGCTTCATAACATTTATAGGAAAGAACAGTTTAACTGATACATGAATTGGAGATACAGTGGTGCCTCGGGTTACGAAATTAATTCGTTCCGCCGCCGCTTTCGTAACCCGAAAAGCATTCGCAAGCCGAAATGCCATAGGCGCTAATGGGGAAAAGCCGCGATTTCGTGCGAAAAAGCGCCGAAAAGCACCAAAAAATTTTTCGTAACCCGAAATAACCTTCGTAACCCGGAACAATTATTTTCAATGGATTTTTTTCGTAACCCGGAAATTTCGTAACGTGGGTATTTCGTATCCCAGGGTACCACTGTAGGTTCGATTCACTTGTAAGTTGGATGTTTTGGGTTCACAAGGGGCCAGCATAGAGGGGAAATCTGTTTAATGGAGTAAGATTTAAAAAGAAGGAAATACTATTATATGATAGAGGAGATACAGCATGTGATCCAGTAAACATACGTCACCATGCATTCTTTAGAGTTGATCCAATGTTACTCTAGCTTATAAAAATATGGTCATATTTTATTTTAATTCAGTCCCTACAAAGAAGTAATTTGACAGCCTTTTACTTAAATGGTTAATTATTTGCTTAGTCCCCGCCACAGTAACTTCTCTGTGTCAACCAATGAGGTATGGATACAGTATGTGTTATGTATACATGTATGTACAATATTATTTTTAGGTAATCTTATCACTCCACATGGTTTTTAGTGTCATTTTTGGAGCTTATCACACAAGGCTCTTCTCCCATTACAATAGCGTTGTTTGTAAAAGCACTATTTAATCAGGATTGTTGTCTTCCTTTTCACACCTCTAGAACCTTTCTGGGTTTACAGTATTCATTTGCACTGAAAGCTTATCACACACAACATTTGGGACTACCCACCCGCTACCTCCTCCATTACATTAGCCCTTTTCCTACTATGGCACACACACACACACACAGAAACATCCCACCCCCAATATAAATGAAAACAGTCTTATATTTTAAAAGGTCTTTTTCCCTTATGAAGTGGGCTTCCTGATCAGGATAGACCAGACTTAACTAATCACTGTCAGATGAAAGCCAACAGCTATTGATCTATCTGTCTGATCTATTCTGATGTGGGCTTTCATCTGCCAGAGATTAGTTCTAGAGTCTGGTCAATCCCAAAGCTAGAAGAAAGCAAGAATTAACGTGTTAATAAAATAAAGAAAATAAATACTTTTTCAAACTGTAAGAGTCTTTCTGCTTATGTTTCCTGGTGTATGTGTATGTGTGATAGAGAATGAGAGAGGGACTCCAAAATGGAGTTGGAAAAGGAGGCAGGGTGGGGGGAGCAGTGAACAAAGGTTTGGCTTCTTGGACAAGCCCCACTTGCGGGTGGGAGAGGTCATTCGGACATGGATTTTTTCTATAGAGAAAAATGTTTAAAAATTTCTAAGTTACTTTGCCAATTGAAAGGAAATTTCCACTCCTTCTCCTTCTTCCTAGATCACTGGAGGTGGACTGACTTTCCCCACCAAAAGCACACCCACTGGCCAGCCCTTGACCACGCAAAATCAGCATAAAACCGCAATTGAATCTTTTCAAAGAAAATTGTAATACAATAGAAGTGGGAAAGGAGATCATTACAAGATTTTGTTGTTGTTGTTAATCAAAAGAAACACTTTCAAAACAGTCTCCCACAGGAGAACAACAGAAGAGCAATGGCATTGTGCAATAAGGCTGAAGCAGTAGTGAGACTAATGCATTGCTATGATGCTGTTAACACCATGGTGCAATAAGACTGCAAATGCTAATGATAGTCAGCTGTATTTCTCCATTCCAGAAAAACATCATATTACAGCATTTCTGTCAGCTGTCTCAGCATGGATCTTTCATTGCTGCCTAAAACTTAACTTTGCAAAGAAAGAACTAGTTATTTTCCTCCCAAACTTTATAACATAAATTCTCCAACAAAATTAATAAAGTTCCCATTCATCCTGAGAAGGAAGCCCACTGTAGGGTTGTCTGCACAGGCCAAATGGCCTGGGTTCCCCCTGACCTCACATCATTGATTGCAGATGACGCAGGCTGAAACTCTCATTTCAGGATTGAGCCTGGTCCTGAGAGAAGTGACCAGTGGGGTCCCACAGGGTTTTGTCCTGGGCCCACTGCTATTCAACATCTTTATCAATGACTTGTATGACAGAATTGGGGGCATGCTTATCAAATTTGCAGATGACACCAAACTAGGAGGCGTAGTTAATACCCCAGAGGACAGGATCAAAATTCAAAATGACCTGAATAGACTAGAAAGCTGGGCCAAAGTTAACAAAATGAAATTTAACACGGAGAAATGTAAAGTACAGCGTGCCCGCGCCATACGCGGCTTGAGCATACGCGCTCAAGCCGCGGGGCGCGCACACGGGGCAGCATGTCCCATTCAATTGAATGGGTGCGTGGGCCTGTTGTGCCCCGCGCGCCGCCGCACCGCTGCGGCTGCCGTGCACGAGCCCCATTGGAAACAATGGGGCTCGAGCATAGGTGGAATTTGCCTTACGCGGCGGGATCCGGAACGGATCCCCGCGTAAGGCAAGGACGCACTGTACTGCACTTAGGGTGGAAAAATGAAATGCACAGATATAGGATGGGGGACACCTGGCTGAACGAAACTACATGTGAAAGGGATCTAGGAGTCCAAGTAGACCACAAGTTGAACATGAGTCAACAGTGCGATGCGGCAGCTAAAAAGGCCAATGCAATTTTAGGCTGCATCAATAAAAGTATAGTGTCTAGATCAAGAGAAGTAATAGTGCCACTATATTCTGCTCTGGTCAAGCTTGTTTGCTGCAGCTCCAGAGAATAGGATCCAGAGCAATGGATGCAAGCTCCAGGAAAAGACATTCCATCTCAACATTAGGAGGAACTTCCTGACAGTAAGGGCTGTTCGACAGTGGAACACACTCCCTCGAGTGTAGTGGAGTCTCCTTCTTTGGAGGTCTTCAAGCAGAGGCTGGATGGCCATCTGTCGGGGATGCTTTGATTGAGATTTCCTGCATGGCAGGGGTTGGACTGGATGGCCCTTGTGATCTCTTCCAATTCTACGATTCTATACTTCTGAGTGGCCCAACTTCCATTTCTGTGATAACCATGTTATTTTCATTCTAGAATAAATTAGTAATTTTGAAACAATCTCAGGCTGCAGAAATTACTTTCCTTGGCGCATTTTCAAATACCACATAAATTTGCTTCCATGATGACTTCTATTTGTTGTATTATTTTGCTTACAACGGAAACAATCTGTGTTCTCCTTCATCAGCTTATTCCCAACTCTATTCTCCGTCTTTTTCACATATCCCTGCCTTTCATCATGACAATTCTTGCTCTTCTAATAGGAGCCTTCTTGGAACAAGTGACGGCAAAATGTGTACTTAATCTACTCATCAGTTTCTGCAATAACAAATCCAAACCAATACACATAGCTAACTCTAGAGCACTTGTTTGAAAATGTGTGATGTGTTTTCCTTCCTTTTTTGCCCTTGTGTCACAGTGGCATCCCAATCTGATGGTGGCATCTAGCTTTCTTGGGTGATTTTTCAATGGTAGGCAACAAGGTGTTGCTCTTATGGAACAAACAGCATTACTGTTGAAAGATACACAATTTAATGCCACTATGGGATTACACTGCTCCCTACAGCACAGTGCTGTATTTGCAGCCACACCATGGAGATTGTTGAAGAGGGGTTTGTGTGTGTGTTTTGTGTGCACGCGCGTGTGTGTGTGTGTGTGTATGACCCATGTTTCACTTATCTGTTTTTGGAAAAAAAAATACATTTTTCTAAGCATTTTCTAGGCATATTCTATGTCCTCCAGCATGATTTTATGGTATGTGCCTGGCAGGAGTCATTCATTTCAATAGGGTTCATAATCATCTGTGGTTTCATGTTTCCATGGAAAGTCCAGGAATGTATTCCCGCAGATATGGGGGTCATACTGAATACAGAACCACACCATAGAAGTATTAAAGATGGCATTTCAACATTGTTTGGTGTGTATTCTGCTGGAAGCAGACTTAAAGATAACAGACAAGGCCCTCTGATGTTTTCTAATTTACAAGTGCCCATGTTCCCTCACAATGTTTGGAATAATACATCAGAAATTTGAGCTAAGAAAAGGGGGATCTTGCTATAGCTGATCCTACTTTAACTGTGGGCCTAAATACTCTAAACACAAGCACCTGTTTGATCTTGAAAGCTAAGCAGGGTGGATGGATGGGAGATCACCAGCAAAGACCAGGTGCTGTAGGTTATTTTACCAAGGAAGGAACTGGCAAAACTACACCTGAGTATTCAACTTTTTTTCCCCTTTTTGTGGTTCCATATTATTTCTGCCTCTGGTACAAAATTTTCTGTAATGCCCAGAACACATCTACATTGTTCATTGAGGTACACCTGCATTTGTAAATAAGCTCAAATATAAAACCCTGGATAAGCCTTCAGCTATCATCTTCCAAAGAAAGTCAGTGCTACTCTGGTAAGTACTGCTCCCTAAAATCCTGTTGGAGAATTAATGAGAATGTAAAATACTGTATAACTTGATCTCGGTATGGTTCAGAATACTTTCTGGTTTGATAAATTTGCAGATTTTATTTCCACAGGCTTGTCTAAAAAATGTTTGCATTCTCTCTCTCATCATATGTTTTAGGCTTCAGTTCCCATAAGCTGCATCCAGCATGGCCAAAGGTTAACAGAGTGTGTTGAGAGTTATAGTCTAAGAGGTAGCAAGATCAGAAAGTTGATGCAGGGAAATGGGTTACATTAACCCCTAATTGAAAATCCAAGTATTGCCTGAAGATGATGAAATACTGTGATCAAAGCTAAACCTACTCCTCAGCCTTGTCAATATATTTCTTGCTCTAAGTTGAAACCCTGCAACCCCCCTCATCCTCATCATAAGGATAGCCCTTTCACTATTAAGTAAATAAAGTTCAGTCCTAATATGATTTGTCAGTCTAATAAACATGAATGTTTGATATTATGTAAATACATTAAAAAGTTTCCTTAATATTTTTGTGTGAACGCTAGAAAAATCTATGTCAGTTAATTGTTAAAAATGCTTCTAACTTAATTGGGTTTACAGGGATCAATCCAAAAATGTTCCCAGTGGCAGAAAGGTGAAAGAGCCCATTACAGAGGGCCCCCAAACACTCTGGGACACATCTTCAAAGGACACAAGAAAGAAGTGTTGAAGAACATCTCCTCTCTTCAATCAGAGCGAAAGTTCTTCTGGATCAAAGGTTTGCAGCTGACAAGGGCCCCATACAGACAGGCCAAAATAAAGCTGCTTCGGGTCACTTTGGAGGTATGCTGTTTAAATGATGCATGCGTCCTAAGAAGCCAGAAGCCATGCCGAAGCCATGATCCAGTCCTCGGTGGCTTTGGTGCAGCTTCCAGACTCTTAGGACACATGCATCATTTAAACAGCATACCTCCAAAGTGACCTGAAGCAACTTTATTTTGGCCTGTCTGTACTGGCCCAACGTTTTATTTGCAATGGAGAAATAATCCAGTTTGATACCACTTTAACTGCCATGGCTCAGTGCTATGGAATTCTGGGAACTGTAGTGGGTTGTGGCACCAGAACAGAGCTATAAAGAGTTACATCTGGAAAGTGCTGGTGCCACAAAAAACTACAGTTCCCAGAATTCTACAGCATTGAGTCATGGCAGTTAAAGTGGTGTCAAACTGGATTACATCTGCTATGTGGATGCAGCCAGAAAGATCCCTTCTGTTCAAGGGAAGCTTATGCTGATTCCATTGAGTAGCATTTTTTCCTGGTTGCCATCTGTGCTATCCTATACTGATATCTTCAAAGATTAAAAATTTCAAGCCACAAGTGTAAGCATTTTTAAAGCTGTATCTTACTTTAATATCTTTGCTATTATAGGTTTATTTAAAAGACAGCAATGTCATGCATAAATGAACAAGCATTTGTACTTGTGCACAGTATATGATGACTGCAAAGGAAAATAGGGAAAAAGTGACAAGGGGTAAGAAAAATGTTGCTTTGATGAGAAGAAAAGCAAAACTTTTTTCTAAAGAAGGGGTATTGTGCTCCTCCAAACATGGAAACAATGAAAGCCTTATGCATCTCACCCCATCCGCTGCTCTAATACTAAAGGTTCAGTAAAAGGAGTAGAGGGGGAAAGCCTTTGTACAAGAGAAAATAAAGAACAATTCATAAGCACAGGGAGTGGGAAGGTTTGCTGCTTGACAGGTATTTGCATTTCATTAAAGGAAAGGCAACCTGTTGGAAAGGAGAACCTTGGGGAGATTAAGGTTTGCATTTGATGTGAAGTATCCAGGGATCATAGGAAACTGTGCATATCACTTGAAAGTATCGGACAGGTGTGTCCCCTGTATGCACCTCACTAGGAAGTGTTCCTATGTTTGCACAACAGATCATGTTCCATAGCTTTTTGAAAAACGAATAAAGAATATTTAGGTCGCTGGAGGATGAGTAGTTCGCATATTGTTTTGAAGCTGAAAACATATTCCTGGAATGCTGCATTGGCTGCACTGATTTTCTGACTTATAACTACAAACGTGTACTACTCCTATGAACCAAAGGGAAATTACATGAAACTGTGTGAAGACTTCCAGGATCTAGCATTTGCAAGGCTGTTGGGGTGGTATGAGTAATAATGAACAAGATAGTGCTTCTTGGAATTATTTTTAAATGCATAGAAAAATAATTTTAAAGTATCATTGATCCTGAATAGTCCACAATAATCAGGCGATATTTCATCAATAAATTGGATCTCATAATACTGGGAACCGATATTTTAAATGTTTATCCACCAGAGTAGGATCGGGCACTTGACTAGACATAAAAGTGATGGTCTTCTGCCTATTCAGATAGCGTACAATATTGCTGGTGTTGTGTTCCTTCAGGTTGTCTCCAGCTTACGGTAACCCTAAAACGAACCTATCATCGGGTTTTCTTGGCAAGATTTCTTCACAGGAGGTTTGCTATTGCCTTCCCCTGAGGCTGAGAGAGTGTGACTTGCCCAAGGTCACTCAGTGGGTTTCATGGCTGATCAGGGATTTGAATCCTGGTCTTCAGAGTCATCATAATCCAACACTCAAACCACTGCAATAAACTGGCAACATCAAATAATAAAGATGTGTGTTTGAAGTTCTGAGGTTATAAAACCAAAATGATATTAATTTAAAAGTGTGATATGTGACTATAAACAACTCTATCTAAATTAGATAGCTGTTGTGAAAAATAACATTGGACAGGCATGTAGAAGCCAGCGTGATATGTTGCTGTTGTTGTTGTTGTTGTTGTTGTCATTTATTTATATATGGCCATAAATTTTACAGTGGTTTGGCACCGCTTTAACTGCCCTAGTTCAATGCTAGGGAACTGAACCAGTGGTTTGAGCATAGGACTTGGACTCAGGAGTCCAAGTCCTATGCTCAAACCACTGGTTCATTTCCCTAGCATTGAACCTATACAATTAAATGATACATATAAATGTATACAAATAAATGATGATGATGATGATGTACAAATAAATAACTAAAACACCATGCTGGCTCCTACATGTCTGTCCAATATTATTTTTCATAGCAACAGCTATCTAATTTGGATTGAGTTGTTTATAGTCACATATAACACTTTTAAATTAATATTGTTTTGGTTATAAAACCTGAGTATTTCAAACACACATATTTACTATTTGATGTTGCCAGCTTGCCATAGTGCTTTGACAGTGGGTCTGTGACTCTGGAGATCAGGGTTTGAATCCCTGCTCGGCCATGAAACCCACCAGGTGATCTTGGGCAAGTCACACACACTCAGCCCCAAAGCATCCTATCATAGGGTTGCCATAAGTCATAAATGACTTGAAGGCACAAAACAATATCAATGTAGGAGGACATGGTACCTGACCTTCTCATCTGCTCATCCTGAAAAAACAGTTATTCCAGGTTCAATGCCCTTCTTCTGCATGGATTTGGCTGTGGCATGGAAGGCCGAGGAAGATGGAAAACTAACAGAAAATTGGCAGATGTGTCCTATGTTGGCTTCTGGCTGCCCTGTCTTTGGAGGAAGCAACAGACGCTATTGAAAGCCACATCAAAACCTTAATAACATTGGATTGTTAGTGTCAGAAAACATTAAAAGAGAGTTGATCAAGTTTTCTAATACATAAAGGAATGTTTCGCAGTATGAATGTAATAAGCAGGATGCAAACCTTTGCAGCCACCCCCCCCCAACCCTGGTTTAAATTACAACAAAACAACAAACCCAAGTTTAAACCAGGTGTGTTTTTTAAAATCTGTTCTCTTCCCCCCCCCCCCACAAAAAAAAAAGCTGGGAATGTTTAGTCTGGAGAAGAGAAGGTTAAGAAGTGATATGATAGCCCTGTTTAAATATTTGAAGGGATGTCATATTGAGGAGGGAGCAAGCTTGTTTTCTGCTGCTCCAGAGAACAGGACCCGGAACAATGGATGCAAGCTGCAGGAAAAGAGATTCCACCTGAACATTAGGAGGAACTTCCTGACAGTAAGGGCTGTTCGACAGTGGAACAAACTCCCTCGGAGTGTAGTGGAGTCTCCCTCCTTGGAGGTCTTTAAGCAGAGGCTGGATGGCCATCTGTCGGGGATGCTTTGATTGTGAATTCCTGCATGGCAGGGGGTTGGACTGGATGGCCCTGGTGGTCTCTTCCAACTCTACAATTCTATGATACTATGATCACAGCAAAAAATTAGTAATATCTATCTATTGATTTATTTCAAGGATTTATATCCTGCCTTTCTCCCACAAAGGGATTCAAGGCAGGTTACAATAATGTAAAAAGGCAAAATAATTTTAAAAGACAGAAGTAAAAATGTTAATTTACAAAAGTTAAAAAATTTATTAAACATTATTAATATTGAAACATAAGGTAAAACACAGTTAAAACCAGCACAAGTAAATTTCAGCCACTAAACGCCTGCCTAAATAAAAAAATGTCTTCAGCTGCCAGTGGAAAGAGAGCAGGGAGGGGGCTAGCATGACCTCCCATGGCAGGCAGTTCTACAGTGTGGGAGCAGCCACGGAGAAGACTCTCTCCAAAGTCCAACTGCACCTGTGAAGGTGGTGGGACTAAAAAAAGTCCTCTCTTGCCATTCTTAGCGCTTGGGCTGGCTTGTGTAGGGAGATAGTCTGGACACAAGCCATTTAGGGCTTTAAAGGTAAAACCCAGCATATTGAATTCAGCCCAGAAATGGGCCGGTAGCCATTGCAGCTGTTTCAACAAGAGAGTGACATGATCCCTCTAGCCAGCCCCAGTCAATGGCCTGCATCGCATGCAAAAATGTAGCTGTTAACTGGGGCTGGCTAAAGGGATCATGTCACTCTCCTGTTGAAACAGCTGCAATGGCTACCGGCCTGTGATTATGAGTCACATAGGTGGGATACAGACCGCTCAAAAAGGGCGGTCTATCTGTGCCTTGTTTTGCTGTGCGAGGGAACCGCAACGGACAAACCGTGCGGCTCCCTTGTGCAGCAAAAATAACCCGCAAAAATGGCGCACTTGTAGCGTCACAATGATGCTGGGACATGTGGACGCTAAGCGTCTGTAGCCAAGGGCTCGTGTGGAAAAGTCCTAAAATCAAGGGCTATTTTGTCCCAGGCTTTTTAACAAGCTGGCAGTTGCCTTTGTTACTATCATAATAAAATAATATATTCTTCATTATTTGACAGGATGATTGGCCATGTCTGTTTTTGATCATATCAGAGTTCAAGCCTTTGTGCAACCTTACTAGAAAAAAATTAATGAATTTTTATGCTTAGTGTTTCTATTTTACTTACGGAAGTGACATTTCAGTAAGTAGGCGGGTTTGGCATTTCCTCCCACCCCATGTTATGATGGCCTGTGTTGCTGTGTTGGTGTAATCTGAGGTGGAGGATGAGAGAATGAAGTACTGTTGCTAGGCTAGAAAGAAGGTCTTTCTATGCTACTTGAGAGAAATGCTAAAAAACTACATAATTGTCATGTTGTGTTCAGAAGGCTTAAAACAAAAAGTTGAACAAAGCAGCATTTATTAATCTATTCCCCCCCTTACTACATTAAATGGAAATGAATTCATGGAAAATGAGAAAAAAACAATGTTCACTGATGAACATTCATCCCTTGCAGTAGAAAGGTTATGAAATTAGTCTTGCATAATGATCAGACTTTTGTGATGTGCCAATTTATGCGCGATCACCTTAGGTTTGCCATCAGCCAGAAACAACTTGAAGGCACACAACAACAACAATAATATAAATCACTATGTAGAGTCTTTACAGACATAAATAGAACCTATACGTATTTAAAATGTGCATATAAAAGTAAAGGTAAGGGTAGTCTCCTTTGACAAGGTTGTCAAATTATATCCAACTGTAGGGTCAGTACTCATCTCCGTTACTAAGTCGAAGAGCCAGCGCTGTCAAAGACAACTTCGTGATCATGTGAGCAGAATGACTACACAGTCATTCCCATTAAAGTGGCACTTAACTATTTGTGCTTTTACATGCTTTTGAACTGCTTGGTTGGCAGTTGAAAGTTGAAAATGGTGATGGGAGCAGCGCCTGAGCCTTGTAGTGCCGACCTGCCAATCTTGCAATTGTGAGAGTCAGCATCTTAACCACTGAGCCACTGGATCCCTGAACCCATGAAAAAAATCCTATTATGTGACTTTTGACACCCACCAAGCTTCAATGGAGAGAACAAGGGAGAGGACCTTCCCGGTGGCTGTGCCCACATTGGGGAACTTCCTGGTCCTAAGAAGGCCAGGATGGCCTGTCCTTTCGGTCCTTCTACAGTTGCCTCTCCTAACCTGTGGATCGGGGATCTGCGATCCTGAATATTTACAGGGGGCGACCTCCAATGGGATGTGCCCCCGCAATGCATGCCCCACGCACACTCGCAGGCAGACGCCTCATTCAAGCCTATGGGACTTTAATATGTGCGAGCCTCTGTTTCTGCGGGGAGATCCAGAACAGATCCCCCTCAAAAAAGGAGGGCCAATTGCATAAGCAAGTTAAAACATTTTTATGCTGTCAGGCTTTTAGAAACTGAGTGGGTTGTGCTTTTAATGCTGTGTGGCACTCCTTTTAAGGTTTGAATTTTAACGTTTAAAGTTTGTAACTTTATAATTTGTTGGATTGTTTTTAAAATAACTTTTATATTTATATTTTGTAGTTTGTATAGATTTAATTGTATTTTTAAAATATTGTTAGCTGTATTGTTTTTAAATATCGTTATTGAGAGGGCTATAAATGAATAAAAATAATGATCACTGGGTTAAATAGGGTGTGCATTTGGTAGTTATGCATTGCAGTTGTGTGTTGCAACAACTTCTCGCTTATGCTACACTAAGGCCATATAACAAACAAGACAGGAATGTGACTAGCCCTTGAAAAGTTATTATAAAATATATTCCTACATTTACTTGAGTTGGTTCAGACATAATGATCTGGAGGATTGGAAACATGTTATATACATTCACATGATCTTATTCCTCTTTTTCTTTCCTTGAACTGCTCAGATTTACTTATTTGCTTACTGTTTTAGGCAAATTATAGTTTCTTGCCACATCTGAATCAGCAAACCACAGTTCTGTCTTGAAACCAAAATTGAAAACTAGATTCAGAAATATTTGCATCTTGATTGGGGGGGGGGGGGCATGTGCAAACCATAACGCGGCTGAGGCTGGAGGACGTGAGCTGGAAGAGTGGTAGTTCTTCTCGCTGGCCCCCCAAACACCCCTCTTCCCAGAACATCAGGACTGAGGTGGTGAGGCGGCGACGGGACAAGGCTTTCTGATGAGAGTGGCAAGCTCTCTTTCCTTAGTCCACCAAGCCCCCCCCCCCTAAAGACTAAAGACTGTGCCCTGTGGTTCCTTGCAGCTGTTGGAGGAGATGTGCCAGGGGAACCAGCAAGCCTTTAAGGCCAGCTCCCACTGACCCACCTGAACTCTAAACACCAAGCAGTGCGGCTGCACCTGGAGGAGGTGAGCTGGGAGAGTGGTACTGCTTCCCGCTGGCTCCCCAGAACATCCCCAGAACATCAGGACTGTGGTGGCGAGGCTGTGAATTTTCTGTATATTAACCATGATTCTGTATCATTTAGAACTGAATCATGTCAGCTTTAATATGTTGACCTAGGTGGGTTATAGCCCGCCGCTTTGAGGCGGTCTGCCGCTGTCGCCGTTTGCTCCGTAAGGGAGCCGCCGCAGCCACACTGCGCGGCTCCCTTGTGGAGCAAAAAAGAAGCTCCAAAATGGAGCTTCTTTAAGCGGCGCCTCTATGACGTCGCGAGGTGCCAGGGGCGGACTCGCGATGTCATAGACGCCGCGACACACGTCCGATACATAAACATGGCGGCCCCCATGTGGAAGGGGCACCGCCATGTTGTAAGGATGGAATACGTACTAGGGGTAGGGGGGTGCGGAAGCACCGCCCCTTCCTAACCCTAGTACGTATTCATTATGTACTAAATGGAGGTCTGTAACCCGCCCTAGTTGTGGAGTTTTTGTTACCAGACCAATCCTATGCATTTTTACTGAGAAATAAATCCTAGGTCCAATACACCTCTTTCTTAGTAAGGGCTTTTAGGATTTATAACCTAAGGTATTTACCAGCTACAATTATAATACAGTATTGTGACATCAAAGGCTTTCATGGCTGGCATCCATAGGTTTTTTTTTTTTTTTGTAGTTTTTGGGGGTATCTGATGTCATGGCCAGCCAAGATGAGCTCTCAGAGGATGAGGAGGAGGATGAGCCTCCTCCAGAGCAAGGGCTGATTGAGGCTACTCCAGGTGTTAGTTCTACTCTGCCAGGTCCCAGCTGTGCTTCCCCAGCCCCAGAGCAGGAGGTCCAACCAGGTCCTAGTGCTGAGGAGAGGCCTCTTATGGTGCCACAGCCTAGTGGTGACTCTGGAGACGAGGCTTGCCTGCAGGTGCCTTCTTATCAAGAGAGAAGGGCCGAGAGTGCTTGCAGGCGCAGATCCAGAAGGATTGCAGAAAGACAATTAGCAAACCAGCCTCAGGTGGCTCGAGGGAGAGTTTCCCTGATTTAAGTGGGAGAGAGGCTTGAGTTTGTTGCTAGAGTTTATTGCATGAGCCCTTGGTGTGATTACTGTCGCTCTAGCTCCTGACATCTTGTTACCTTGTTATCTTGACTTTGGACCGGACCTCTGTTATCTCTTGGCTATTGTGACCTCGGACTGTTTTGATCACGCTGCTTTCTGGCTTCCTGACTTTGGCTCATCTTTCGGTACGCTTGACTTTCTGGAACCCTGACATCGGCTTGCTTCCTTGGCCTTCTCTTAGACTGCTTCTTCACAAGGTTTGTTTTGCTTGCACGTGTTGGCTGAAGGCTTGGTTATCAGCATAAGTCAGAGATTGCTGGCAGCAATCCTGGACATCTGGTCACGTTCTGGAAGACTTTATTCTCAGCATTTCATCAGCATCTTTAGAGAATGCTGGCATGGGAGTGAGTGGGGTATATATATATATACTGTGTGACCCTTGGTTGAGAGGGAGTGGTTTATATGTTAATCTATGGGTTGGTCAGTTATTGAATGACAAGGCCTCAGGGTGTCTGTTTAATTAATGATCCGTTGTCTGCTGGGAAACCCCCTGATCCTGGGTGGTTTTCATTTGCATGGGCTGGGTCTTGGTTTTGGTGTTTTTCAGGAATGGTAGCCAAACTTTGTATACTTTAAGGGTTTCTTCTTTCCTGTTGAAATTGTCCAGATTGGGTCCTTCTGTGTCTGTTTTTAAGAGGACTCAGAAATCATACCTTCTCTTCTGGTTTTCCATTGAAAAGATTTTATTGTATTTGCTTCTGCAACATTTTTGTACTGTAGTACATTGTACTGCATTGTACGTTTTCCCCCTCTATTTCAAATACAGTGGTACCCCGGGATACGAATTACCCAGCTTACGAATTTTTCGGGATACGAAAAAATCCCATAGGGATTTATTGTTTCGGCTTACGAAGGTTTTTTCGGGTTACGAAAAAACCTCGGCGCTATTTCGCCACCGGAGGGCAGCAGAGAGCTATTTTTTTCCATTAGCGCCTATGGCAATTCAGGTTACGAAGGTTTTTCGGGTTACGAAATTAGCCGCGGAACGAATTAATTTCGTAACCCGAGGTACCACTGTAGCTTGTTTCAACATAGTTTAAATTTAAGGTGCTTTTACAGTTTTGGGCTACTGAATTTTCTTGTTCCATGTTTTAAGTCTTCTTGGAAAACAGCTAAGAAATATATCATGTAGATAAAACAAATAAAGATGTGTGGTTCTTCAAAAGCTATCCAACAAATTAACAGAAATTTATGGGAAATAAATTGTACTTACATATTGAATTATTACCACATGGTACCATACAAGTGACACTTTATCTGAAGGGAACTCTCCCATGAAGAAATCTTCAGTGTTTTCTTTTTCATCCATGCCTAACATAATTGCATTAAAGAGTTGTGAAGCAGGGCAGGAATGCAATATTGGGAGAAAGAGTGTGTTTTTTTTAATCATTGGAGAGGCTGCTTGTTCTTTTGTCTTAAAATATGCAAACCCATCAAGGGAATGTTTGGATCTCATTGCTTTTGTTTAGTTGGTAGAATAGTTGGTATCAAGTAGGCTCAAGACAGGTAGGTAAGAAAATATAATTTAATTTTGATAATATTTTAACTTTTTCCCTACTTCCCTGAATAATGAGAATTCCAGGTATAAAGGTATAGAATAGAATCTTTATTACAGCCATAGACCAGCACACATGTATAAAGGTGTACAGTCAGGCTGCAATTCTGTACCTAATGACCTTCGAATAAGTGACATTTAATTCAGTGGGATGGAGTAGTGGTGTGTAGGATTGCATTGTCAGTTGTTTTTTTGTAACAACCGGTCACAAAGTCTGTTGGAAACAATTGCAGGTGCAGAGTTTCAGGTATATGGTCAGGTATAAACTACTGAACTGCTGGTCTTGCCTCAGATTTCCTTCTCAGCCCTGCAAAGCATTTCCAGGTTAGCTGAATTCCAAGTCAAAAAAATCCCCATTCTCAGTTTGCAAAACTAGTTCCATATCTTTCTCTGTCCCTCACTCTTGCTGTATGCTGTCACTTTCCAAGGCTAAGGAGATAAACTAGCTGCAACACAATTATCATTCGAGATCATTATTATCACTAAAAAAACCTTGGCCCTCCTTGCTTGGATGCATAATCGGTGTCTGAAACTTAACATGGCCAAAACTGAGCTAAGTCAACTTTGCACTATTCATTTTCAATTACAGTCAATGACATTTGTATCCAACCTGTGAAGGAAGTCCCTAATCTGGAGGTCCTAGATATTCCTAAAGAGAACATACTAATACAATCCGTGAATAATCAAATCCTCAAAAGTCAAAGCCATAAATGTGGAGGGATTGTTATAAAAATTATAATACCTGTTCATGTTCACTGTGAGATGAGGTCTATTGTGTTTAATGGGACTTATTCCCAGGAAATTATACATACAATTGCTGCTTTATGCCCTTTTGCTAAATTTATTGTAAGTAATCAGTTAGCCATTCATAGTAATCAAGAACAACAGAAATATCAAACCACTGTTATCAGAACTATACTTTACTTCATTAGGTGGTCCACATTTTGTAACTGAATTTAAACATTCAGATTATTTAAAAGTTCATAAGTAACTGGAAGGAAGTACAGTGGACCCTTGTTATACACTGGGGTTTGGTTCCAAGATCCCCCATGTATAACAAAATCCGTGTATGCTCAAGTCCCATTAAGTATAATGACAGAGCAAAATGGTGTCCCTAATAAAAAATGGAAAATCAAGGTAAATTTATAGTTTTTTGGTACATTTTCAAACCGTGTATGCTTAAATCCGTGTATAAAAAATCCGTGTATAAGAAAGGCCGACTGTATGTGTTTCTCATGGAAAACAGATGCTTAAAAACAAAAACCTAGGGATAAAAAAGTCTAAATTACTATCTTGGCATTTTTTAGAACAGCATGACCATAAATACGTAAATTATTGAACACTATCAGTGAAGACGATGGCCAAGTTCTTGCAGTAGACACATAGTCACAGCTCTGTCTCCCAACCTGACCCCCAAAACCTACCTTAAAATCCAACTAGCTGTAGCAGGAGTGGGTTTCTGTGGTGCTGGCAAGCAGGGCACTGAAGGGTAATGCATCTAGTCTCCTCCTTCTAGTGAGCAGCAATGCAGTGACCAGAAGCCGGGACCCCTTTGGGGTTCTGTTGCAACTTGTTGGTGCAATGCCAGTCACTGGAGAGAGGGAGCTAGACACATAAATTTCAGGTTGCCCTCACCAGTGCCAAAGAGCTCTATCCCTTGGTATGGCTGGCTGGATTTCAGGGGCATTTAGGATCATGGCAATGGCACCATGATTGTAGATGTGAATTGGAAATAGTTCTAAGTTCATAAGTCTAACTGATGACATTATATCTGACTAACAAGATGCCAGATCATATTTTGCAGATAATATATATGTGGATAATCCAGATGTAATTGTTTTATCTTTTCAGATATAGAAGATACCATTTAATTTATTACTCCTCTATTTTGAAAAGAAAACCAACACTTAGCTCTGTTTCCAGTCTTACACATTTTTGTTGCTGTTTTATAAGGACTTTATTCTAAAATAAGGTCCTAATCTTTAGCAAAGTTCATAGAAAAGGATGAATGCATTTAGTTAATTGTCAATAAGCTTTAAAAAATCAAATTCATTTACATTTACATTATAATTTATTATCTATCTATTTATTTAATTTATATACGCCTTTCTCCCAGGGCAGGACCCAAGGTAGTTCACAATGCCTTAAAACCATAATTAAGAAAACCCTTAATATAAAAGTTAAAATACAATTAAACTAATTAATTGGAAAATGCAGGTTAAACACACAAGTTAAAACAGCATTAAAAGGCATTTAAAATATGATGATATAAAAAAAGATACACCCATCCCCATTAAAAATCTCTATCTGCTGTCACCAAATGCCTTCTTAAATAAAACATCTTCTCCTGCCAGTGGAAAGAGAGCAGGGAGGGGGCCAATTGGACCTTCCGCGAAAGGGAGTTTCACAGCCACACATAAGGCACTGTCTTGAGTTCTCATCAACTGCACCTGCGAAGGTGGTGGTACAAGAGAAAGGCCTCCCCTGCCGATCTTAACACTTGGTCTGGCATGTATAGAGAGATCTGGTCCTACAGACAGTATAGACCCAAGCCATGTAGAGGTTTAAAAGCAAAACCAGCACTTTGAATTTTGCCCAGAAACAGACTGATAGCTAATGTAGCTGTTTCAATGCTGTGTGTGTGTCACATAATTCCTGTACCCAGCCCTGATCAACAGCCTGGTTGCAGCATTTTGAACTCGCTGAGGTTTCCAAACAGTTTCCAAAGACAGCCCCGCATAGAGCATGTTACAGTAGTCCATTTAATCGAGACATGTGTCACCATAGCCAGATCTGACTTCTCAAGGAAGAAAGACAGCTGGTGCGCTAGTTTTAACTGTGCAAATGCACTCCTGGCCACTGCTGAAACCTGGGCATCCAGGCTCAGATCTGAGTCCAGGAGCACACCCAATCTGCGAACCAGAAATTTCAGGAGGAGTGTGACCCCATCCAGTGCAGGCTGAATCCCCATTCACTGATCTGTCTTTCAACTGACCGGGAGCACCTCTGTCTTGACTGGATTAAATTTCAGTTTGTTCCCCTTCATCCAGTCTATTGCAGACATCAGACACTTCTTTACTACAGAAACAGCTTCTTTGAAATGGGATGGAAAGGAGAAATAGTGTTTTGTTTATGCTAATGACACTGAGCCCCAAAACATTTAACACTATAACTTTATGTAAAATTGTAATTTAAATTTAAGTCAAATGCCTGTTACAAAGGCTTTACCAGATTTAAGATGCAAAATTATGTTAATTATTTTACCTCCACCTCATCCTTTGGGAGAGAAGCTAGCAACTGCATACCGTTTTGAAAGCCACTTTTATCATCCCCTTTAATAAAACATTTTTCTTACTTATCGTATCGCATTCTTTTATAATCTCAACTCTTTCCCTTCCCTTTCTTGATTTCCATGTAGATGCCAGCAAAAGTGCCAGATTAATCGATTGAAATTTCAGTTTCGGAGGACAATTGAGGACCCTCTAGGTGGAGTCTAGGAACATAGAACAGCCACCCAGTTGTTCTCTTCCAAGATGCCCCATTTACTTTTTATTTTAAAATATTTTGATGTTGGGATTTACCATGTTTGTTCTTGTGTTTCTTCATGTTGTTTCCGATTTACAGTGACCCTATCAAAGATTTTCTGGGGTTGAGAGTGTGTGACTCACCCAAGGTCACTCAGTGGCTTTTCCTATCCTAGCAGAGGATGGAACCCTGGTCTCCAGATGCTCAAATGACTACCCCTCATACTCTAATCTGAACTAAAATGAATACAGATTCCTATAGCCATTTGCTTTTGTTAAATCACTTGGTGGTGAAATGATTAGCAACCCATGGATGTATGATTTTTTAAATGGCTCTATAATATTTTTTAATTTCCATTCAATGGCATGAGCTGCATTTTTTTTTTTTTTTTTTGGAATCATGTGTGCAGATCATCTGTCAGTTTATGCCAACTCCATGAATTTCATATTCATGTATTCAAGGTGGCATTCATGACACTCCGTCTTTTCCTTGCTTTGTCTTTACAACACTCCTGTTAGGTGGATCAATGTGCAGTGGCTGAAGGTGCAATGAGCTTCATGGCTCCATTGGAACTTGAACCTGTTTCCCAGTCCAACATTCTAACCACATTTTCATTTTATAATAAATAAACATATTTCAAAAATCAGATCCATAAGCAGTTGCTTTTATAGTTTTATATATCAGGGTTATGGCTACTGTTTTAATGCAATGTTGCAGTTTAGTAAAATTATACAGACCTTAACAGGTTTGTACAAACAAATCTCAGTGAACCCCAACTGTGGAAAAACCTAGAAAATTGTTGCATTTGTACAGTTGAATTTCAGTGATTTGGGATATATGGACATATGTGTCTTCAAAACCCTTTTGGTTTAAATCAAATTGCTATCTCCAGCTAACATAAACCAATTCAGAACTTACGTAAATGTTGACTTACCATTCAGATTCACTGGGTATACTATAGCTGAGAGTAGCAATTCAATATAGACCAAAAAGTGTTTTGAAAAGTAGAAAATTGTTGTTCTTAAGGGGATTATTTTCTTTTTTCTTCTCTCGTTTTGGTCTTTTATTTCATATGAATTTCAAGTGCTTCCACATCTTTATGAAGTTCTCCAGGTTTTATAACTATAAAGAAACATCTGGTTTCAGTAATGTAAACCTTTATTATTTTTAGTATAGGGTGGGCATGCAAAAGGATAAACATCAACTGCAAAAACCTCTTAATATATTCCATCCTATGAGAACCTCTTGTGCTAGTAGTTTGGATCTTGTGATTTAAACATTGCAATTCCCTAATCTAACAAAAAGCAATTTTACAAAAATTCAAGTGAACTAGGGTTTAGGTAATGAACCACTTGGGAAGTTTAAAATCTGTCATCTCTTTATCACTGTCTCTCAGTTAGTTAATTAATAAATTAATTTTGAAGTTAAATTCATGCTCAAATTCCAATTTATGTCAATCACTTTAGTTCCAAAAGTAAATCTAATCAAGTTGCCCGTTTAGTTACTTGATAACATAATTGATTTTTAATCATTTAATTATTTCCTATCAATGCCTAATCTATACACTGTTGCTTTTGGGTGAGTTTAGGATTGAACTGTTTGCAGTGTTATTCTGTGTTTTCATGTTCATTCATGAGGAGATAAAATCACTATGTGAAAATCTGTACCTGAAATTTTCATTGATTTTTGTTGATTAACATTATTTTTAATTTCTCTTTATATCATGATTGTTGAGACTTGCCATCTTTTGCAAAATTCTTGTTAGCTCTTTTTAATCTGGTATAAACCTTGGATGCTTTATATTCAAGCAGCAGCATGTGTGTTTGGGATGGGACTAGGAGAAGGATTAGCTCCTAGTTCAGCTTTGTCTTATTAGGCACACTGAGAAATCTTCACTATAGTTCCTCACTGATTAAATATTACATGCTCATCTCTAACATATTAGAGCCGGTGTAGTGATTTGAGTGTTGGAAGACGAGGATGCAAATCCCCGCTCAGACATGGGAACTCACTGGAGCAAGTCACACTCTCTCAGCCTCAGAAGAAGGCAAAGGCAAACTCCCCCTAAACAAATCTTGCCAAGAAAGAACCATTTGTCTTAGGGTCACCATAAATCAGTAACTATTTGAAAGCACACAACAACGACTACAACCATATTACTTCCTTTAGCAATCTTGGTGTATTCCTGACATGGGGGAAACTGGTTACACTGTGGTCTTTAGCAGTTTAGTGAGTGTCAACCCTTTGCTCCCAAGTAGCTCTTGCAGGGAAGCTCATTTTTCTTTAACCATTTCACATATCATTTCATTGCAAAGTCAAACATATGTTCAGAACCACTCTGTTTTGGTTACACTTGCTGGTACTGAAAGCAGAGTGTTTCTGAACTTGTACTCAGATTAACCCTTGAAACTTGCCAGTATGTGCTTCGGGGAGAGGAGGTGTTTATGTTATGTTAATTTCCCTTTTAGTATATTTTTGATCAAACAGCACCTGCTTAGAATGAAGATAATGAGGTTTCATGATGAGCAGTTCTGCTCCTGCATGGGTTGTAAGTAGGCTGCCTCTGATCTGGCCGTTCCCTACCTTGATAATGGCCCTACCTCCCGCCTTTATGTGGATTTATTTCATCCTTGTCTGCTGGTTTCTTGTTAAACAGTAATTGTGAAGAATTAAACTGTTTCCATATGTCAAGCTTGTTAATAGGGTTTGTAGCCTTTGGCATCCTCATCCGCAGCTGCTACCTGTGTAATTCGTTCTCTCTCTCTCTCATTGTATGACTGCATGTATACATCCAGTGACATTTGAACTGTTCTCTGATTCTGTAAATGAACGGTTATTTCTTTGTTGGGGGAAATATTAACCCCCCCCACCAATTTCTTCTACTCTCAAAGTTAGCAGTGGAGTACGTTAAACAATATACAACAGAAGAGAATGCAAATAAACTTTAGCCTACATAGTCCAGCAAAGCATTTTGCCGCCCACTTGAAAAATACTTAACTCTTGTACACATGATCCACAAAGAATGCGAGCTACTTTCCCCAATCCTTTCAGACACACATGCACCCTAACACACAAACACAAAACCTGATCCTTGTCTTTATATCTGTGAGGTTGGAGTTCTTGCTAATAAAGGAGCTGTTCCCATGATGCAGTGTGATAAGGATTGGCCTACATGTAGCCCAGCAAGCCACTGCTGATGTTTTCTTGATTAGGTGTCTTATCTTCCATTGAGCTGCATCAGATGAAGGTTGCTGACAGCGTAATGGCAGGGAAAGCGTCGGACAGCTCCATAAAATGGCAGCTATGTTATGACATGTCAGCCAGGACTTGGTGGATGGTAAGTTGGCGCAATAAGACTTGTTTTTTTCCTTCCCGAAAGATTTTTTTTTCTTTTTGAACTCCTCCTTCATTGGTGCAATGCACGTGTTATAAAGTTCACAACTGCGCACAAACTTTCCAGTGCAAGTTCAGTGGCTCTGCGGAGCTCCTAACCATCGTAGCATGTTAGATAAGGTTTCTGTTCTATTCAAATTGGGGCCGCAGGCAGCCTTTTAGATTGACAGGGAAGGCAGGTTGAAGGACTGAGTCCCCATTTCTTTTATTTTAAACAACAAACAAACAAAAAACCTTCACAAAATGTCAGTTTTACTTTGTGCCCAGGCTGGCTGGGTGTGAGAATGTAGATGTAAAAGCAGTCATGGGGGAAAAAAAAGAAAGCAGTACTGTCATCATGTTCTTAGCTAATTGTTCTTGAGTTGGTCCTAAAACAGAGCAATCTGCCTATTTATTCTGTTTCTTCTGAATAATGATTTAGAAAGTGCATTGTATCACGTTGCGAACAGCCTCCTAATCAGTATGCAATTGTCCCCCACGCTTCCCTTAATTTGGAATCCTCCTCCCTTTCAATGAATACAGTAACTAGAGCAACTACTGATTAATATGCCGCTTGGCATAATTAAATTTACTTAATGAAGCTATGCATATTAAGTCCAATTCTTCTTTGTCTGAGCAAGGAAGGTTTTTTTTCTTTCTTTTGGATCCATATTTATACAGCTGCAACCGAAGGAGCAAAACAAAACTAAAAAGCCAGGAGTGAACCCAGGGAGAGAGAACTTTTATAATGTTCCTTGAGAGAAGGAATTTGAAAGTTTCTTTGAGCAAAACACTGGGACCTGGAACAAGCACTTTGGGAAAGAAAAGCTTGCCTCTTCACCAGTGTTTTCATGACATTTTATTCATATGCTCATTTTGTTGTCTGGACAATAGCCCCTTGTATGAAGTAACCATGCTTTGAATGAAGACCTTCTGCTGGCAAACTTTCCATTATGAATATTGATTCCATTCCTGGGTTGCTTTGTCTGTTCATGTATTTTTATTCTTTTCATTCCTTCCTTGATTGCCTTTGCTTGTTTGTCTGGATAATTATTATGCTTAGTGCATGGGCTGTTTTTTCACAATTAGTACAGTGCAGGGACAATAGGCACTTTATTCATGGCCGATGGGTATGAGGAGCACCAGTGGACAGCAGCACATCTCAGCGCCTGGACAGACGGCAGCTCCCTGATTCTTAGGGGTTTGCTACAGCACACCACTTTGCAAGGATTTGTGCTTGTTTATTTATCCCCCCCCCTCAAAAAGTGGATCTTGCTATGTGCCTTCAGAGAAAGTCACATACTAAGGGAGTATTTCCATTTAAAGGACGTTTCCTGCGTGCGTTTTCTGCTTTGACTTTTTCAGAGAGGGAAGGAAACTATTTCTACTTGTTGAGCCCTTGTATGCTGTGTGACTAAATGAATGTAGATGCACAAAGAAAGGGAGCAGGTGATTCAAAAGTGGTTTTGTTTGAGTCCGTTTTGTTTTTTAAAAATTTGGCATTACTACTTGGTGAGAACAGATTGCTGTTTAACGCTTTAATCAGAATTTGGGGCTTGAAGTGTATGCGTGTGCGCGCGCTCGTTATTTAAATGGGCCATTAAAGTAGCGCAACGTTGTGCAGAGGATGGTATTATAAAATGTATGTTGTGACAGATTTAATTAAATTACTGCGTGCTCACAGATCTTTTTGAAAAAGTAATATGCCTGTGTTTTAAGAAAGGTTTCTTTAAGGACAGCTTTCCAGTAAGCTGGCGTTGTTGAAAGAAAATCAATACTTTCACTCATGAGTATTTTATTAGGAAGTGTAATCTTTAAAATACAAGTAATTAATATAAAGAAGAACAAACGATTTGTTATGCAATGATATTGTAAAAAAAATGTTACTAATAACCAAAGTATACATCTCTTCTCCTTCTTACAGATATGTACATTTAAGCGATAAAGTTTATCTCAGTTGTTTTAGAGGTTTCTGTGTTCAGTGAAGAATTAGAGATAAAACTTTTGGGAACAGAGACATTTTACTGAGTCAGTAGTAACTTTTGAATGTACAAAATTGAAATATGCAATATTTATATGATGAAATTCCAGGAATGTGAATAAATTTTCAAAGAAGACTTAAAATTTTATGTTTTTACTTTTGACTTTGTGGCACAGACTATTTATTCTGTGAGTATCAAATAACTGTGTGCAGGCTGAAATTGTAAACATACTTTCTTGGAAGTCATTCCTACTGAACTAAGTGACTGATTTATGAAGAAAGTTAGAAAGCTGTAGTTATAATCACATTTACTTGTAATTATGTTCTATTAAACTGACAATATTTACTTTGAAATAATATATTTAGAAGGGCATGCTGGAAAGAGATCTGTTATTCACTTGTTCTGATGAATGTAATGGAGCTGCAATTTATGAATTATGTATTTTGTTTATTACTTTAAGAAATATTTTTGAATGGTCTTATCGATAGATATTTAGTCTATAGAAAAATGATTATCATCCATGTTTTTGTATCAGCTTGTAGAATATTTATAATATTTATTTCTAAAGCTTCTTTCTATTAAATTTCAGTTAGTTCAAAGGTAAAGGTTGTAAGACCTGCTTTTTAAAAAACAAAGCAAAACAGATTACCATTATTAAATTTAAAAAATTCCCCTTTTCTTCCCCTCCGCATCAGTCTTGCTATAGCTTCCTTATTCCTTATTAGCATTTATGCAAATAGTTTATTTAACACTGTGTACTAACTAGAGCAGATTTACCAAAAAATAGCAATAGCTATATACTTTCTTCCCCATCGTTCTTTTATTGTTAGCCTTAGAAAAATACAAAGTGTAAGATTTTAAAAGCAGCATCAAAGAAAGAAATGCAGTAGTAAAGGGTAAACTATTTAAATACAAGGAAATGTCTTCACTTTTAAGTGGTGCTGAGGTTTTATATGTTAAGACCTAGATATGACTTCTGTCAGAGTTTTCTAATCCTGTTGCACAGATACTATTTTTATGATTCATAATCCGTAACATTTTTATTCACTTTGATCTTTAGATAAATTACCCTGAATGATATTTTTTGGCAAACAATTTTAATATTTATGGCAACTTTAAAAAAAAAGTTGGGCTTCAGGATATGTTTGGTTTCAAGCTCAGAACTGCAATTTGATATGTGTAAAATGTGAGTTTGCATCAATGAAAAATAGGTAAAATTCGAGCTTTGAAACCCTCAAGCTTGCAATAAGGTTTGTTTCTTTATCTATGGATGTGTACTGTAATATGTATTTAATAATTTTTGAAATAAATCCTCTCAGTGTTAATTGAAAGCTGTAATAATAATAAAAAAATCATATGATCACCTACTGACTTTTAGGGTGTTCTTGTTAACATAACCAGGTCCTGGTTAGATGCTACTTTAGATTTCATGAAATGAATTAGAAGGTGCAAAAATTTTGCCTAAATTGCTTGAGAGTTTTTGCGTTCATAGAGATATTGATAATACTTCAGAAGAGTTCAAGTACGTCCTGAACATGAGCGCAGCCATCCAGATTTCAAAGTTTGGTTAATTTATTTTCAGGTTAACATCAGTCCTCTGGCCATTGTTTCTATGAAACTTTTGCTGTTAATAATAACTTACTGTGCAATTGATTTATAAATACACATACCTTGGTGAACATGTGTATATCATCTTACTTCATGGACCTAAAAGGCAGAGTCATCTATAAATTTAGGAGACTTGATAGCTAAGCTATATAAATACTTATGTAACCTGCTGTCAGAGTCTCCAAACATTATTTTTCTCTATATTAGAAGTTTTTGTGCTGTTGCATATCAGATGTACAAATATCACAATATTTGTTTCTATTACGACATACTTTTTTCTTTTAAATATGAATTTGATGTGACAATTCAGAATTTTGTGGTTCCCAAATATGTTAAAGTCCTGAATTTTGGCAGCAGTCAGCTTTGGAATTCTATTTGGTTGGGAATCGGATTTGGGTTGTAATTCTGTGCCTAACAGCTAAACTCACTAATGGCCCAGAATCCAAGACAACTGTGGGGGGCACATCCCACATTAGGATGATGAGGTGCACACACTGGACGCAGACTATCAGTGACTAAAATGTATGTACATTGAACTGAGTGAAACTTACCTCCAAGTAAATATGCACTAGGATATAACTCAGAATGATCTATGGTACACACACACACACACACACACACATATATATCTTAGAAGTATATTGAGTGTGCATGGCATTCCTTGTCTTTTGGCATATAGCCTTTTAAAGAAAGCAGGCTTATATTCTAGAGAATAAAGTCAAATCCCACTTTTATTCTTTGGTTTTGCTTCTGCTTTGCACAGATTAAGTGCACAACCTGAACAAATATGGATCTTCTTTTCTTCAGGGTAACTGTTTGCCTGGTTTGCATCTTTCTTATTTTGCGTTGGTTTTAGAAACACTATAAAACTGCAAAGCTTCACTGTTACTGTAATTCTGAATCAGGGACGTAGCCAAGGGGGGTCCATGGGGTCTGGACCCCCCCTACCGTTAGATACAATGAATGACATGTGCTGCTGCACCGCCGTGCCCAAGCCCCATTAAAATGGTGGCACTTAGTCTGGAAACCCCCTACCTTCCCAAAATCCTGGCTACATCTCTGTCTGAATGTTTTTCTTAATGCCACTAAATTCTTATCTCTACCATCTAAGTTTGCTGATAGCTGCTGAAATTTCTCGAAGAAATCACTTTTGTCACAGAAACCAGGACTTTGCTAGAGATAACCTTGTTAGCTTGTTCCCAAGAACACCCCTTTCTGCCCACTTTATTTGCGCTTTCATCAAACCATTTCTCTTTTGTCCCCCCCCCATGTGTGGGTGTGTGTCCATGTCCTGGTTTCCCATTCC
>NC_056523.1:235013610-235043599 GCF_019175285.1 Sceloporus undulatus
AGCCCCATTCCTATTCTGACATACCAAACTCTTGTTTAAGAGATTCGCATGGTGTAAAAGAAACTGGTGTAAAATCTGTTCATTTTTCTCTCTCCCCCCCAAACTCTAGAACCTCAGTCTGCTTATAGGCAACTCCTATGGCCTCCCTGAACTCAAGAGCCTGCCTAAGTGGCTTCTTTCAGCCATGCAGCTGCAGCTTAGCTCCTCCAGCCTCATTTTAAGCAAGGAGCATGTTCTGTGAGGAGCTAATGTCCTCGTATTACACTCCAGTGTGTGGATTCATATTTTATTAATTTGTTTGTTTGCTTGATTCATTTAATATGCATCATTTTCTGTCTACGAGCCCTATGCGAATTTGTATGGTTTAAAACGTTTCTTCCAAACAATGTATACATTGTGTACTTACAATTCGTGTGTGTGTGTGTACTAAACACCCCCCCCGAGAAGTTGACTTAGCATGAGTAAGAGTTATCTGTTAAAATGCATAGATGCTCAAGGTAAAACATCTCTTATGCACATGTAATTCCTTATATTTAAGTACCTCTGAGTGCAAGCATGTTTGTACATTTATCTGGGAAATTGTTAACATCCCTCACCCTTTTAGAGCAGGTTTTTGGAAGGCATGAAATGGAATGGGTGCCCCAGTGTGCCCATGGTTTCCCATGGAAGGGGAATAAGGGAAAACTCCCCTTTCTCCAATATTCTTTGGGCAGAATTACTCAGAGGAAACACCTATGAGTAGTGGTGAAGTTAGGATTCCAGCCAAATGTTAACTTTCTTTTGGTTAAATAAATGAAATGATACTTGTAATTGCTTTAGTGAAAGCTATTATGGCCTTGATTCCATACATCAGCACCAAAGATAGTGCTCTGGGATAGAGGTCACTGATAATAATATTGATGTAAGTTTTTTTTCTGACAACGTCAGTCTCCTCTTCTCTGTTTCATGTTTAGGATAAACCTTCAACTTATAGCTAAACAAAGGTCTTCAAATAGAAAAAGTGAACAGGTTTTAAGACATTTTTCATATGTATAAATAAATCCTGTTGCCTGCTTTGATTGCAAGCAAAATAAATTGTGCCTCAACAACTAAAAGGTGTTCTCCTCCAAGAACAATGGAATAAAACTGGCCAGTTTGTCCCATTTAACCCTTATACCAAATTGTTAGGCTCTTATTACATCTGTATAAATGACTGCAATTTTAGAGCAACACTGGATACAGTTTGGATGTGGTGCAGAAGTCACTGGTGGCTTGGACCTCAAAATTCACTGTGCATTGAGTTGCAGCATCCTGTTAGTGACACATCAAAATAGCATACGGGCATTATGCTGCATGTACCTTTTTAGACCTTGGATTCCTGTATCCCATACCTCTGCATGATACCCAACAGCTGGGGTGGGTGGTTTGTCTGTGCAGCCCTGTCTCCCCAGGTACTGATTGACATGGATGTGCACTCAGGTTTGTTCTGGCTGCTCCTAAGCACCAGTGGGAGGAACAAGTGAACTTATGCTGAGGGTGAAATTTGATGTTGCTTCTCTTGGTGCTTAAGAGTGGCCAGAATTAGTTTAGACACACCACAGATGATAAGTGCCCAGGAAGATGAAGCTGTATTCCCCAGCCCCTTGGACGCTGTTGCGTACCAGGGAATCAGAAGGAGCAGCCTCTGCCACCTCCTGCAAATACACTTTGCCAGCATGATGCAAGGATATTGCCTAGAATGTCTCCTGATGCTGGTATGGGGTGGACTGTTAATGCCTAAACCTAAACTGTGCTATGGCTACTTTAGCAGAGCATACGACTGATCTGCATGGTTATACTGTGGGTTGTGGGAAAGAATTGAGAAAATTATTCATCAATACCTAGGCTAATAAAGACCGCTAGTTATGTCCCATCATGGTAAAATATTTGAAGGTAATTCTTCTCAGTTTCATTTTTCATGAGATGATTTGACAGCTCTTACTGTAAAATAAAATGGACAAATATAATGTTACATATTAAATGTCCCTAAAGGTAATCTAAAGCAGTATTACCATTTTTTAAATAGGTCTAAGTGAAAATGGTTCAACAAGAAATCCTCTAAACAGCCTTTAGCCAATGGCATCTTGCCACTAACCTCTGTTGGATTACATTGTTTGGCCATAGTCCAGTGCACAGTTGTGTGTTTTGAACCATCCTATGGTTTTCAAAGAGCTTATGGGTATACAACAGTGTGTTGCTTCCAAAACAGTGCTCTTTTTCATCATCACCAAACAATGGCCACAACCTAAAAGTTTGCATTTGTTGTTCTGCATGTGCATGGACACTTTTCCCTATTAGTTGAAAGACCACAGAGCTGTTCCTGAATATAAGGATTCCTTCCCTTGAGCCACATGCAGTCAGTGTGGAAGGGAAAGCAGTTTGGATGATTCTCCCACTTGAGGGTGAAAATCTTTTCTAGTCTCAAATGGGGCTCTCTGAATCCTGTGCAATGCCAGAAACATTAGCAATCATGAGCAAATTGATAATTTTACACATTATGAAGTAATTTGATCATCAACAGATTCTGGTACAGGTTGAGTCTCTCTTCCGACTTTCTAAATATTTCAAAAATCAAAACTTTTTGGCTAAGATAAAGACACCTTTCACTTTCTGACAGTTCAGTGGACACAAACTTTGTTTCATGTACAAAGTTATTAAAAATTGTATAAAATTATAAATTATTCAGACTGTGTGCATAAAGTATATATACAACACAAATGTTTATATTTGGGTCCCATCTCCAAGATAGTTGCATTATATACATGTATACACATGCAAGTATTCTGAATTTTAACAATCTGAAATCCAAAACAGCCCTGGTTGCAAGCATTTGGGATAAGGAAGACTCAACCTGCAATATGATTTCAGGCATATTAAGAACGATTGAACGACAGGGCTGAATTCCTTAATTTCTTCAGTAAACTTGATCAAAATGTAGTAACAAAATGAAATCTTCCGTTTTTAAGATTTATGTTAGAAGTCTATTGCAAAGTAAATAAACAAGTGGCATTGACCTCTTTGACTCCAGTTACTTCTGTAGCAGCCTGAACAGGTCCGTCTGACATTTGAAGTTAACAGCACATAGAAGATATACATTGCATACAAGAAGTTCTCCAAACAATGTGCCCTTTATGTCTAAATTTGACCTGCCTTGACCTCTCTCCATGCTTCTCAGCATCTTTGTCAGTTACTGACAAGGAGGCACTTTGCTTGTTTCCTCTTCTAAAAGTTCTAAACATTTGGTTATTGTTTTATTGTACTGTTAGTAACTTTTCTTGATGGGTATATACACAAAGGTATTCAAGCTGTATGGAGATCTTCATTAGACAAGTGCAGCGCAAACTCTGCCTGCAGTGTAATAGATATATATAGACTTCTCTAACTTACCTGAGAGTAAGTTATACTGAACTCAGCCAAATGTAATTCTTTTGATATGTATATAGAATTACACTGCTCATAACAAATTTGGGCTTGTTTTTCATTTTCTCTGGAAACAACTGTCAGCAAAGTATGCAAAAACTGACAATGTTGACTTGGATCTGAAGGATTGTGTGTTTCATTTTGCTTGTGAAAGGGGACTACAAACATCGGTTCCCTGTGCCTCACAATGAAAATCAAAAGGAGTTTGTGATACATCTGGTGTCTTGTAAAAATTGTGGTTTGTGGCAGAAGTCTTGCTGTATCTGGACTGGTTAATAATCATTTATCATTTCTTTTTATGAGTCTAATCTTTAGATTCCAATTTGCACCATAGCAATGATACAGTCAGGTACAAAACAGCATGGAGTCAAGCTTATATAAGCTGGGCTGTACAACATCCTATTCTTTTAAGGCAGTATTACTTTCTAAATGCAAGAATTAACATGTACATAACTTTGTTGTGTGCAAGTCATTTCTGATTTATGGCAACTCTAAGGCAACCCTGTCATGGGCTTTCTTGGCAAGATTTGGTCAGAGGGATTTTTGCCTTTGCCTTCCCTCGGCTGAGAGAATGTGATTTGTCCAGGGTCATCCAGTGGGTTTTCATGGTTGAGCATTGATTCGAACCCTGGTCTCTAGAGTTCAAACCACTATCAGTTGCAGGATAGTTGCAGGAGTACCTTTTGATGGATATGGCTACTACTTCTCTTTGTTGCATTTTAGTACAGTACCAAAAACAGGAAAACAAACAAGAAAACAAAAATGATAGGCAGTCCAGCACAGGGGACAATAGCAGAAGAAACCTTTTGGTTGAAGCCTTACTCTTTAGCATAACTATTATAATAATCCAGAAATTAGCCACAAGAGTGTTAAAAACAGCCTTATGACATCTAGGGTTCTTCCATCGAGCCCCATACAATCAACTTTGACTGGCAATAGCTCTCCAGGATTTCAGGCAGCTTCTTTCCTAGCCCTGTTTGGAGATGGTAATCCCTTGTGGTCTTCCATCCAAGTAGTAACCAGGCTCAAGTCTGCTTAGCTTCTGAGGTCAGACAAGATGAAGTGTGTACAGCGTGGTATGGGGGAAATTTACATCTAGCATTTTTTACACATTACTAACAGTCATGGTGGAATATTATTTATTGTTTCAAATGGTGCCTTTTAAAAACATTTAATATTCAGTGCATGTTTATATATTTATATATGGCATATTTTTAAAAAGCCACAGGTTTATATATTAACTTTATGCGGTCAGTTAATTCAGACATGTTGAAGGGTGTAAATGTGAAGGATGGTGGCATGTGTTATTTTTTACTGTCTAGAAGACAAATTGAAGTTCCATTGATGCCAACCACCCAGAATACAGATGTGGTTCACAGGCCTTCTGGATGGCTTATGAAGGCAGCTGTGCATGAGTGTGTCCATTTTCGCTATACCTTCACAAATTAGTTACCTAGTCTTTTATTCTATATACAATCTGAGGTGCTGCATATAGTGTTACAGGAATTATATGGTTGTTGCTTTTGCTACCTTAAATAAAAATAGCATTTTGTTTGTGAGTTTCCTTCCCACACTTCCTTCTCACTAGGTCTTCCTTCTCATTTTACCATTTTATATTTTGCAACTCTTGCGAGATAACTTTGGATTTAGGCATTTTAAACAATACAGACTTCAATAAATGTAATGAAAATTGTTTCAGCCCATAATTTTTCAGTGAGCAGCTTGAGAAAGGAACATTGAACAAATACTGCAATATCTAAAAATGGAGGTCATTTTTATTATGCCTTTTAGTGTAGCATACCTGCCAATAAATTGCATTGAGGATGGTAAAGTTTGGTCCCTCACTCCTTATGCAAAGTTTCATTGAATTCAAGCCATGCGGGAGCTTCCTATGACTTAAGAAGAAGTTGCAGTTTCAGGAAGAAGCATCAACTCAGAATACAGCTAATACAGAATGTAGAAATTAGCATATTACAGAAGGAAAAGAGGAATTTCAAAATATAGCAGCCAATATCTCTCTTTCCTTTCATGGAAAATGAAAATGAAATTGCAGGAAGATGAATATATCAATAATGGTACCAGAGTTCCATCAGTATGTCAACTTATTTAAAACTGATTTATGAATGTAATTGGTTTTATTTTGGGGCATCTCTGAAGTTGCCATTGAAAAGGTAATAAATTTTTTCACTTAATCTAGAATTTGTATTTGTATACTAAATACAAATTCTGGTGGTTTTCTGAATTCCTCAACAGGTGGCACTCCTTTTCCTCTACAGCAGAACGTGGTACATGTTGTGTTAGGAAAAAATATTACACTTCTTTATAAGAGCTAACACAAAAAAAAGTACAGTATTTCAGGATTTCCTTTGTGTATCTTACTCAACGTATGCTGTGTGAATTTATCAACTTTTATACTGTTTTGTGCTCTATAGATTGATTTGCAATTAACTTTTCACTTGTATCTCATAATCAGAGAATCTAGCAGCACAATGACAAATATACTGGGGAGGAGGGAGCTTTCTTTTCCTATCAATGTCCTACATTTTGCTAGCAATAATGAGCTGTCACAGTGTGAGTTCTGGAGATGAGATTAAGGCATGGAAGAATGAATAAACCTGTACACAAAAAGAATAATTAAATCAAGCAGAAAATAATAACAAGCATGTTCATGGGCCTTCAGTATGAAACCAGGACAGCACTGAATCAGTCTGATAGTGAAAATGCACATGGGCTTATTTGAAAATTGTGTTAAACAAATTCTTAGGCTTTTGAAATTAGAATTCACTGAGTTCACCAGAGTCTTTATATGCAGACTGCGCATCATTTAAGGGCCATAGAAGAGTTAACATTTAATCCGCTGCTGCTTTGTGCAGGCTCCTTCTTAGTAAAAAGGCTTTTAAATGTAAGTCAAATGTACCACGTAGAATCTTTAACTGTGACAGTCCATCTCCATCAAACGGAAGGAACTTGCAAGTCCGCTGGTGTTACAGCCAACAGGTATGGTCCTAAGCTATGTAATCTGTTCCTGTGTAATAAGAGGAGAAGAGTGACTGGTTCCTTCCCTAAAATACTCACTGCTGTATCCTCTGTGTTCTGCAGAGCAGTTGAAGAGAGAAATTCAAGATTTAGCAGTGGTCCTCAGTGTGATGATTACTTTGTAATGGAACAAATTCAATTACATGAAATATTAGACTTCTCTCTCACTGCCTTAGCCGTCTTCAATCTATTTAGGAAAGTCAAGGAAAAAAAGGAAGCCTCTTAACAGATGCCTGGCTGCCTTGCTACAGAGAGAAAAACCATAATTTGTCTGTAATCCCTAATGCAAACAGTTGTTCATTAAGAAACAAAACTAATGTAATCTTGATTATTTGCTCGGATTTCTACTCTATCATGTTGTTTTGTACAGCTGGCAGGCTAATGTAATTTTACTAAGAAACCTAAAGCAATCTGGTACTCAGACAACACCATGCAGATTTAGGTAAATTCAGGACTCAGATTAGCATAATACTAACTAATCACGAATATCATTTGCATTAATTAGAGTATTGGGACAAGATTGTTTTTTAAATGGAAGAAAATTGAAAGAAAGATTAAGGGCAAGAGCTTATGAACCCAGTTTTCTGGATACAAGTATGTAACAGATGATATCTTCCATAATGCCTAATATTTTAATGTTTAAGTATTAATTAAAGTATTGGGGAAAGATTGTTTCTAATTGGAAGGAAACTGAAAGAAAGATTAAGGGCAAAGCTTATGAACTGCTTTTGCTTAAGGCAAGTGTGTAGCAGATGATTTCTCCTATAATGCCAAAGAGCTTAAAATGTGTAAAAGATAGGGTGAATAATACACTAAGGAGTTTAGAAAATGTAAAGTGTAGGGGCTTCTCAATATAAAATTGCCTCTATGTAATTAAATAGGCCATGAAGTTAGATCTAGTCAATCCCTAAAAAGTTTTTAGTAACATTTTTCATGAACCAAACTCTATGCAAACCAGATAAAAAAAACATTATAAATGACTACACTTTTAAAAGTGTTAACAATATAAAAAAATCTAGAAGCCAAAAATTGCATTACCTGTGAACTAATGCTATCAAAAGAGATGCAAAGAATATTCACACATTTTCTTGTCCTCAGTATTGAGACACACCACTGAGAAAATCAGAAAACTGACTATTTTTATTTTTTTACAAAAAAAATACTAATTTCTGTAAAAAAAATGAAGAGGTTCTCTATGTAAAACCCATTTTTTGGGACCAAACCCAGGGGTTTTGCACAACAGATTTTTTTTTTTAGTCAAAAAGGTTTTGAAATACACAAAAGCTCTCAACCTCAGCCACCAAGGAGAAAATTTCTGAAATGGTTTATTCTTGCATACAAAATGAAATAAGGATTCAGAGACTGCCCCCATCACTTCACATAAGATAGTTTCTCATCAAGACACTTCACACATTCATTAAGGAATGAACATGCGTTTATGGAATATTCCTTAGCATTAGTCCCAAATACTTCATACAAGCCTTCTGAGAATAACTGTCACCTTAAGCAACTAAATTAAAATTAGGGATGATAGCTAGCTTGGCACTGATGACCCTTATTCTAGCCTTTAGTTAAAAGACACTTGACACAAGATGAGCAAACAACAGGTTTCTTCCTAGGGACTGACACACTGGCCAAAAGGCCTGTGTTCCCCCCAGCTTAGTATTGTTGAGTTCAGACGATACAGGTCAATAGCCTCATGCCAATATCGGCCAGTCTAGACATCAGTCTGATGGTCCAGGACTGACATCACCCCCAAAGGCCCTTAACACAGTCTAAAAGGATTATCTGTTTGAAGTGGAGTTTCCTGGAAACTTCACCATGACAGCCAGCAGACTGCATGGGTACATGCCTCTTTACCTGCCGCTGCTGCACCATTCATTTTGAAGGCCCCAGTTGTGACACTGGGAGGGGGTGCCTGGCCGCATGAGTGAAGAGAGGCACCTTTCCTGCCCTTCTCCAATTCACAGGGAATACCCACTGACCTCACCATTGGTTCCCATAACGGTCTGACAACTGATGTGCAATCTGCACTATCCCATCTTGCTGCAAGACAGAGCCCGCCAATACTGAGCACTTGTGACTACAGTGGACCCTTGGTATCCGCGAGGGAGCCCTTCCAGACCCCTCCACATATACCAAAATCTGTGTATGCTCAAGTCCCATAGCACTCATTGGTGGCATGGCCACATGGCGTATGTTTCTATAAAAGCTGACCAAATGTCCACATATAAGTCCATTTGTAAGTTCTGTATATCATTCTTTGAAATTATACAAGTGTCCATTGGGCCACAGGTGGAAAATTCCCCCCCCCACTCTTTTAGTAGTCAAAAAGATGTGAAAATCACTTTCCATTAGCCATTTGTTAATTTCCAAGAGGCCCCTCTGATTTGCAGTATCAGTTTAATCATCTATGGCCCAGAATGCACAGGCCAAAAAGTGCAGTTTCTGGCCATTTTGGAGGCATGGCGTGAAGATGATGCACACCCCCAAATTGGCACAAGTTACTCCGTGCCACCCAAGGCAGCCCGAAGTGGGCCAGAAAAGGAACAGCGAACAGCCCCTCCATGCCAGTGGCCAATTTTGGACCGTGGCAGCAGCCAGCTTCAGGACCACAGCATCCAGTGGTCACGGTCCCAGGCCAATCAGGGGCCAATTAGGGCTGGAGCGGACAGAGCCGCTCCAAGCTGCCAGTCTGTTTGACCTCTTAGCTTCTAGGGAGAGTTCAGGCTTTATTTGCTCTAGGACCCATTTATTTGTGTTTGTAGCAGTCCACACTATCTATAGAACTGAATTCAAACGGGATCCATAGAACTCCAGCACTACATTTCAAATGAGTTGATTTTCTTCCTATCAGCTTTCTTCACTGCCCAGTTTTCACAACCATACATGGACAATCCTAACTTTAGTATTCAATTATATATATTTACACTTCAGGACCTTGCCTACTAACTGCCTGTAATACATAACTGCCTTTACAAGTCCTGGTCTTCTGATTTCTTAATTGCAGTCTTCATACTAATTAACTACTGAGCCAAGGTATCCTGAACTATTTCAAAGTCTTTGTTGTCTGCTTTAAAGTTATGTAAATTATTTGTTGTCCTTAGTTGTTGTTGTTTTTTAAAAAGTTCAACTTGTAACTGTAAGCTACCTTTACCTAGTCTCCTTCAGATTTCTTGGTTTAAATTTCTCTTTGATTTCTCACTTCTTGTGGAGACAGTCTCTTGTTCTTGCTTTTTTGTTGATGTCTTCTATTTTTCTGCATTGATGATTACAGCAAGTCTCTTTGTCCCTGCACACAAGTTGCATTCAGGGTTCTGATCTTATCTGTGGAGATTACTGCATACACTTTAAAGCGATTTATCCCTTATGGGATAAAGTCACCTTTAATTTTAAAAGCGGGTGTTATTGCACTCAGCTGTGGCTGGGTGAGGGCAACCCGTCTGCAGCCCGGATCCCAGCCGTGCTTATTCATGGGCTTTTCAAAAACGGCAATCTCCCATTTTTAAAAAAGCCGCTGGATAAGCACAGTTGGGATCTGGGCTGCAGACGGGTTGCACTCGCCTGGCTGCAGCTGGGTGCAATAGCACCCGCTTTTAAAATTAAAGGCAACTTTATCCCATCAGGGATAAGTTGCTTTAATGTGATAATCTCCTCTGTGACATTTTAATTTTGTTTCTTGTCTGTCCTTAACTGCTTTAAGAGTTTCATCTGTCATCCATTGAGGATTCTCTTTCTTTTTGACTCCAGGTAATGTCTTTTTACATTCCTCCTTGACAATATCCCTGGCTTTAGTCCAGAATTCTTCCTACTCCCAGTCAATTAGGCTTAATAGTGCAAACCTATTTTTAAAATTACCCTTAAACTCTGCAGAAAAGTTCTTCATGTTGTATTTTTGCACAGTGTTTGGCTTATTGTTCTCCATTAGCTTTACTCTGATTTTTGATACCAGCAGTTCATGGTTTGTGTCACAATCTGCTCCTGGTCTTGATTTTGCAGAAAGAATTGAGTTTCTCCATCTTCTGCTTCCAAGTATGTAGTCTGATTTCTATATTGACTATCAGATGATGTCCACATATACAGTCTTAAGTTGCTTGGTATTTATATCCTGCTTTTCTCTCAAAATAGGATTAAAGGTGGCTTACAATAATTTAAAATGTTAAAACTAAAACATTAATTACAAAAGCTAAAAAATAATTTAAGAATACTAATATTATTACATAAGTTAAAATACAGCATTTAAAAAGTAAAAAGCATGCTTTATTAAAACAGCACACCGCACTATATAAGCAAAATTCACCCAACAAAAACCTGTCTAAATAAAAGTGTCTTCAGCTGCTGGTAAAAAGAACTGGGAAGCAGCTGTCTTGACCTTCCTTGGGAGGGAGTTCCACAGTCTGGGAGCAGCCGTGGAGAATGTTCTCTCCTGAGTCCTTACCAACCGTACCTTTAAAAGTGGTGGGTCTAAGAAAAAGCTCTTCCTTGCCAATCTTAACACTTGGGCTGGTATGTGGAGGGAGATATGGTCCATCAGATAGTCTGGACCTAAACCTTTTAGGGAAGTGGTCCCCAACCTTTGTTGGGACGCGACCCCCTTGCGGCCAGAAGTCCCGCCCCTTTTCAGCTGGCACCCTCCCTGATTGGTTGGGAGGTCAGGAAGGGGCAGGACTTCCAGCCGCATACAAGCCCCAGCGGCCGTTGCATCCAGAGGTCCTGCCCCTTCCTGGCCGCTAGAAGCCTCATGCGATCACAGTGGTGGCAGGCCAGAGCAGGCTTGGCCACCAAGGAGGAGGAAGTGGGGGGCAAGCCCCAACCTGGCAACCCCCGAGAAAGTGTCGTTTGACCCTTTGCAGATTCATATCTGTGGCCTCCTTATTGGACTCCATCCATCTAGCGTGTGGTCTACTTCTCTTTCTGTTTCTACTTTCTAGCACTGTTGTCTTTTCTAATGAATTCTCATGATGTGATCAAAGTACTACAGTTTAATCATCTTGGCTTTCATGGAGATCTCAGGTCTGATCAGTTCTAGGACCCATTTATTTGTGTGTGTGTGTGTGTTGTTGTTGTTGTTGTTTGGCTGTCCACAGTATCCTCATCACTCTTCTCCAGCATCACATTTCACATGAATTTATTTTCTTTTTGTCCATTTTCTTAATTGTTCAGCTCTCCCATCCATCCATGGTAATGGAGAATACAATTGCTTGTACAATTCTAATGTTCATGCTTAGTTGTATATTCTTGCTCTTTAAGAGATTTTCTAGTTCTTTCATAGCTGCCCACCTAGCCTTCTTATGATTTCTTGACTTCAGTCCCCCTTCTGATCTGTTTGGTCCAAGGTATAGGAACTCTTTTACTGTTTCTGTTTCCTCATTTCCTAAGTTGAATTTATGAAGATAGTGGTCATTATTAATTTTAAAAAAGAATATTACATTTTTCTTCTAATTCAGAAGAGTGATATTTGGGTCTTAGTGAAGTGTTTTTTAATCAGAAATACTAATCTGAATACATCTGGACAGTCCACAACTAAATAACTTTGAGATTCTTGAACTATATCCAAAGGATCTTAGGCTTTCCAAAGTATCTTGCCTCCTCCTTATTTGGCAACACCATCAAAGATTCCATGGACCAACTGAGTATAAGGAGCAACATGTAAAGCTAGCACATACAAAGGCATTAAATGTGATTTACAGTTCAACAACAGTACTGTATTTGTGACAATATGTATAAATGAGATGAGTTGTAATTGAGCTGAAACAATTATAGTACGGTGGAGGTGGAAATAGTATGGCTTATGGACATGTCAAGTCTGTTTCTGGCCAGACCTTCCAAACTCTCCCTCTCTGACATTCTCCCATAGTAGATGATGGACAGTTCAGTTTTCCATTTTTCATATGAGTTCATCCTAGGAGTTGCAGGGACTCTCTCTGTGTGTGTGGTTGGGCAGGTGGGGCTCCCAGCACTTCTGTGGCTGCCACCCACATGACCACTGATGGTAAATATTAAATATTAAATTTCTGGAAGTATATATGGAAAAAAATAACTTGCATGATCACTCAGTTATTCAAATGGGAGAAATTTTCCAGCACAGAGATTGTGTTATTGACCATAGTAAATGGCAGCTATTAATACAGTAAGGAAACTCTTTTTTAAAATTGCTTTCTGAATGTTAAATATTCACAGCTGCCAGAAATTTGAAACTCACAAATGACATGTTACATTGTGGTGTCTAGAAGCTTTTACTCTTTCACAACTATTGAAGTTACCTTCGTTTTCTGTATAAAGCACTTTTCTTAGCATAAGTCCAGAGAAGTTACTTCTCTAATTAATATGAAACATGAACTAGCATCAGCTGAGCGGAGTGATAACCTATGGAGACAATGGTACTTCCTCTCCAGTTCCAACTCAAACACATGTCAGTAGTATTAATGAAAGACAAGGGCTTGTTTTACTTTGGAACATTTTATTAATGTTCCAAAATGCCTTTTGAACTGTACAAGTAACTGTTTTAAAAGAAACTCTCTCTAGATGCCTTGTAAAGCTGTTGGTCCCTTGTAGACAAAGCAGATGAAAATACACAATATGGGACAGTAAATGGAACCTTTAAAAATCGGTGGATCAATAAATTCCTAAGTAAGTTTCCTTGTTACAACTGCAAAAGCTAAAACCTTGTCATAACTGCAGAAGTAAAAAGTAAAAGCAGCCCTTGTTTATTTCCTAGATCCAGGAAGCTGATAACTTGCTCAAATCACTGTGGCCTAACTCAGTGAAGAAATAATGCTTCTGATTGACTGAGGGGCTGTTCAGACAGCCCCAAAGGGGAGGCATGGAGCTGCCCCTTCTTCAGCTGGATCGGGGCCATGGCAACCTCATGCTGTGGCCCCAACCTGGCCTTTCCAAGGTGCGAAAAGGAGCTGCAAAAAGCGGCTCCTTTTTGTGCCCCAGAAAGGGTACCATAGCCCTGTTGCCATGGCTTGGTGGTGCTCCTTTGGCACTGTGTTGTATGGATGCAGTGCTGGAGGAGCGCCATCATGCCACATGCCATGTGGAGCAGCATGCGGCATCATGACACCCTAGAGGGCAGAGTTTGGGTGTGCATCATGTGGACGCAATGCCCCAACTCTGGCCCTAGGCCAGCCTTTCAGGCCAGTCTGTATAGGGCCTCAAGGAACAGCAGGAGGCAGCTGCATGGCCACTGTTCACCTAACAGATGATTTTTAAGGTGCACCTTTTCCTGAAAGGAGTGCTGCTACTCACACTCAGTATTATCCCCTCTCAGAAAAGAAGATAATTTTACTATTTCTTGCTGGCACTGATAAGCAGCGCTGTGTCTTTTGATGTTTGATAATCAATGGTGTCTCTTTAGTACTTACATATTTGGTATTTACACATTTATGTACTATCAAGGGGTTGGGTGTAATTACCTTCAGGTTACTATGGCTGAAGCACAAGAGGCTGAAGGTAATATGTATGTCTCATCAGATAAGAAGAGCAGGGTAATAGTACCGATACTACAAAGAGGATATGAGAATATATAACAAGATCTCAGATACAAGAGAAGGTGAAAAAATTATTTTTGCTGTGTGCTTTCAAATCCTTTCCAACACATGGTGACCCTAAGGTGAACCTATCACAACGTTTTCTTGGTGAAATTTGTTCAGAGGGGTTTGCCTTTGCCTTCCTCTGAGGCTGAGAGAGTGTGACTTGCCCAACATTAATTCCAACATTAAATATGTAGAAGTTCGCTAAAGCAATGGAGATTTCTCCCTCTTATTTACAGCAGATTTTTAAGGCTGTGGATGGTGCAAGAAGGGAACTGTCTCTTTCTTACTGAGCAAAAGACAACATTTAGAATTTTAAATTACATGATAACAGATGCAGATTAAACTCTGGGATGCATTTCTTAATTATAAAATGAGTCCAGCCATGCTAATGGGCTGTCAGCCATATTGATGCCATTTTGAAACTATCCACAGGAAACGTTCAGCAGGTATGTGTCAGTGATGCTTTTGGTTGTAGACCCTGTCTTAAGGGATTCTGGTAGATGCTTTTCAAAGCTTATGACAGCTTTTCAAGATTTCCCCCCTCCCCAAGTCTTTTAGGAGAAAATTTGGTAAGGACTCTTGTCACTTCTTATTTGAATAAGCATGCATTGTTTAAGAATTCACAAACCTTAATTTTGTAGGCATAACCTGAAGAATTGTCAATCTTGTTTCACCTAGATTTTAAATGCTAACACTGCCTTTAAAACCGGGTAATAAAGCCTATTCACTTATCTGCACCTCTGAAAAGGATTAGCAGCTCTCATTCCTTTGATTACCTATAAGGGATCAACATAAGGACTATCAACTAACCATATGTATATATATTTTTTGGAGGCTATGGTTTTATAATAAAACATTAGTATAACTTTCGTCCCATGCATATCTTGTTTGTGGTGAAATAATTTATTCTGACATAACTCTAGTTACCTAAATCATTATGCCATAATAAATATGTTCATTTTAATGCACTACAAGATTATTATTATTATTCTCCTTGATTTTGCATATACTCCTGTTGAAATGAATAGAATTTTAAAATGCTTAGATTTGGGTGGATTGTGCCCTATGCTTCCATTTTTAGATAAAATATGTTCTCTGAAGCTGCAAAACAACAACAACACAACAACCCTCTCAGATTCAAAAGCTCCCTGCCCTCTTCTTATAATGGTGTACAGCTTAGGTATATGATAGTATATGTGAAACACTGAGAAACACCAGAGACAGGATAATCATCTATCCAAGACATTATCTTGATCCTTCCATTGGCCTGATCCTCCACGATTATTCTCACAGTCTAATTCTTACTTTCCAGTTTAACCTGCAGTTTTTACCCTGACCCACTTTAGGTCTTTCAATTTATTTACTCATTTTGTTTGTTTCTCTATATTCTGACTTTGTTCTGTCTTTGCTGAGGGTCGTCTACTTTTTTTTATTCTCCAAGGCAAAAGAAATTGTTTTGTCAACTATTTAAATTAGTGAACTATCATATTAAATTTAACTTTTTCTTATTCTGAGACATTCAGATTTGTTTTTGTGCATTCCGTTTTTATAATGGAGGCAAGGTGGCCTAAGTGGTTCATAGCACTTCAATGGTCAGCTCAAGGTCAGACATATACAAGTAACACTAGGCTACATGATGTCCACCACATTGGTCACGCATCATTCTAGGCTTTTAATGCAGCCTCTGCAAGCTTTCTCAGTTCAGTCTGCTTCTAGACTCTCCCATGAATTGGCTCATCATTCTGAGAACTTTCTATATTCTCTTCAGTAGTGGTTGGAGACAGCCCATGTTCGGAGAAACATGTTTTTCTCCCTTTCTCAGCTTCAATGGGTGGGATGAAGCAATGTTTGGATGGGAAGTCACCTCAATAGCTTCTTCATACATGGTCTGTGCTCACTGAAGGAAAAGACTTTCCACATCAACACCCTCAAACTGTAAGCAATGGAGAAGGTGTTCCACTCCTTTGAGATTCTCCTACAAGGCAGAGTGGTGCAGGTGTTGACCAACAACGCCAAAGTCATGTACTACCTCAGCAAGCAAGGGGATACACAGTCCATGGCTCTCCTGTACTTCACACAATAGCTCTGGGATTGGTGCATTGACAGAAACATCATGATTGCCATAGTTCATCTTTCTAAAGAAGACAATGTCCTGGTGGACATGCTGGGCTGGATGGTTCTTCCCTTCTGAGAGGAATGCTCAGTGCAAGGAATTCTGTCTCTAGACTCTTTGGAGGAGGTCGTATGGAGATGCCTTCCTTTAGCATTGGGGATGCGTCACCGTGTATGATTTTCCTCCCTTCCTTCTTTTCACAAAGTCAATAGCCAAGCCCCACAACAACAGAGTGGTTTGTATCCTGATCAAGCCATGGTGGCCTCGGAAGCTGTGATTAGCCCCTCTTCACTATCTGTTTTGAGGGGTCTATATTCAATTTCAATGCAGACTGGACCTTCATACCTTGTATTGGGGTCAGATCAGACATTATTACCTTGATACCCTCAACATAATGGCATGAAGGATTGTTCACTAGCTTTCTTGCTGATTGCTGACAATAATCAACCTTCCACTGGACAGTCATACTCTTACAAGTGGAAGAAGTTCCAAGGTTTCTTGACTCCCCATGCATTCCTCCTTCTGAAGCCAATACCCGACATGTTCTGGGTTTCCTGCTTGTGTTATCTTCCAGGGGTTTGTCTCTTTTGTCTATTTGATGTTGCCAATTTCTGTGAACTTTGTGGGAGAAAATCAAGATACAAATTAACATAATAAATAAATTGTAGGATAGGGGGTGTTATGCTAATGTTTGATGGATTGCTTTGATTTGCTGTTTAGTAAACTTCTGAATTGTTTGCAATGCCTCCAACTTGTCTAGCTTGCTAGTCTCCCATCACAGAGACCACAAAGAAAGACAGGTTGCATACCTGTAACTGTAGTTCTTCACGTGGTCATTTGTAAACTCACACAACCCCACCTGTCCTCCCCTCATCCTGTTTGTCCTTTGTGGTGCTGCATTGACATCCATGGAACTGGTACTTTTGGAGGGAAGGCTTCTATATAGAGGTGTTGGAGGTGCCGTGAAAACACTTATGTAATGCTCTAGAAGGTTCAGAAAGATGCATGGCACAGGCACAGGCCAGGATAATACATTTGTGTGAGTTCACAGATGACCATCCAAAGAACTGAAGTTACAGGTATGCAACCTGTTAATCTCACCCTACTCTGACCTGCTGATACCAAAGATCTCTGGAGGAAGCTCTTCTCCAAGTTCCTTTGCCAGAGGAAGCTTGATGTGTAGGAATTAGGCAGCAGGCACTCTCTATGGTGCCATCCTCTGTCTCTGATTCAACTGGCACTCGTGCTACCATTTTGGCACCAGGTTAAAAATTACTTGGCCAGGCATTTTAAAGTGTTATGCTTAATTCCCTCTGATCTTCTTATGATTCTGATTTGGTTTTTATCATATTCCATTATGCTTTGCCTTGGTTTTTGCTATGACTCGTGTGCCATTCTGATATCATAGGATGAAGGGTAGTCTTAAATCCTTTTATAAAATAGATTTATTTAATGAATAGAGCTGAATGAAATCACACCCTGACTTCTGTTTTCAAGACAAGAACTAAGAACTGGGAGATTTTCAGAATTGCTAAGTGTTATGTGGACTTTGAGAAGGGATGGACAATTTCACTTTCCAAATGTTTTTGGCCTAAAGCTGAACACAACTGGAGGGCCACGCTTATCTACATCAGATCAAGTAGACATTATGTAACTAGGTTACATAACTTGGGCGTTATGTAATTGGGACCTGAATTTTGCATGCTTTCTTCTTTCTTTGTCAGTCCCTTTGCCTTTTATAGCCTGCTTGTTTATTTGATTATTGTGTGAGGCTGCAGGTAAGGGTCACCATCTTTTAATTGTATTTTAGTGCATAGAAACATTAAGGCATATTAATTTTGAGAAATATTTATCACTTGCATGTCACTTATCAGTCAATCAATACTTGTTCATAAATAATAACATTCACCAAGTAGGCTAAGCAGAAAGGTATTTGATAAAGTCATAGTGTCACCTTGGGTGGAAAGAAAGAAATGAAAACAAAATGTTTTACCTTGGTGCATAAAAAGGAAAGAAATTTCAGAGGCATCTATTACTTCCACAGTTACCATCTCCCTACAGAAAATGCTATTCATGCATGTAGCACAAAAGAAATGGCAAGAAACAAAGGCATTATTCACTCTTGCTGCTGTATCCCATGCTCTTAGTTCAGGTATCAGTTGTTTTGTGAGCAAGCTATTCTGTGATAAAATCAGAAGGATTCCTTCTTATTATTTGCACCAAGGCTTTCTTATCAGCATGCTAGACAGGATGTAATTATCTTGTCCTTTGTTCATAGTACAAGAGCACAAGTGTATAGTCATTGTCTGCATGCGTGTGCATGAACCACAGTTCTCCTCCACAAATACTGGTGTGAACTAGCCTTTGACCTCTTTGCTTCAGCGAGAAATGGATACACCTAATGTTTATGGATTAATGTCTTTGACCAACCAATTTATTTTCAAAGTAGATGCTGTCCTAAAATCCTTTCTGTCCAATCTCTTTCGTGTTAGGAAATTCCAATGTGATTACGTTGCATAGTGTAAGAAGGTTCAGAACACTGTTTAAATCAGTCAGTCAACCAGTCACTTTATTTGTATTATTTTCCACCCAAGAGTGGGACTCAAGGTGGCTTACAAAATAAAAATAGATATAAATAAAACTCTGGGCCTTGTACCTTTTGTCTCTAGGCTTATGTTTGTGGCTTCTGCAAAAATAGCAATTGCAGATCCCTATGCCCAATCCTTGTGCTTTGTGAAACCATGTCACTGGGGCTGCCTCCTGAGCAGACACTAGGGCTTACATCTAAGTAGACGTATCCAGAATTGACTTTGTCTGGTAGGAAAATATCCAAATTAGGAAAAACAAAACCTTTGGTTTTGCCACCTGCCCCTGTACCTGACTGTTGTTAGAATATGGGCCCAGGGTTGATTATGGGCCAGGGAGGGGAAAAAACACACCCTTGAACCTTGTGGACCAAAACGTAGATTGGAAAGACAGCAGACCAAGTACCTCTCACCAGCAACCCAGACAGTAAAAATAATCTTGGTAAAGTGTGGGTTGAATCTTTGTTGTTCATGTGCATTTCAAATGCACTAATAAAGAGGGTTTTTTTTAAAAAGGAGGGAGCTACCAAAAAACCCACTTAACCCAAGATAATTGATCCCAGTCCCCCCCTCCCAGGTTTTCCTAAAAGATTCGCAGTGTCAGTTGTGTGAATAACCAATGTGAATAGATCCAGGATAAATTAGGATAAAACTCTGCATGCCTTAAATGTATTTTGCATAGTCACACTAAAAAAAAACCATCTGAATAAACCCCTAGAATCCTTTGTGCAGCCTCCCACATAGATTCTATGGTCAATGAGATATTACAGTGGGAAAGGGTCATGAGTTTGTCTGAAACTGGGAAAATTGGAAACAACTGACAGTGTGGTAGCAGTAAAAAGGCAAATTTTATGTAGAAATTATTAAGAAAAAATCCACAAACAGTATCCTCCCATCTTTTAGATAAAACTATACAGTCAGAATACTATGTACCATTCTGATCACCTGACTGCAAAACAGGTGAGGTCGGCCATTATGAAGTGGTAACCTCAAATTCCTTCCTAAACTATTTCTTTTATTGTTATTGTGGTTTTACTGCCTAATATTCTTGAGCGCAGTTAGTGGTCTAAGTGTTGGACTACAACTCTGGAGATCAGGGTTTGATTCCCTGCTTGGCCATGGAAACCCACTGGGTGATCTTGGGCAAGTCACACACTTTCAGCCCCAGAAAAGCTGAAGAGTCACCATAAGTCTGATATGACTTGAAAGAACACAGCAACATTTCTTGAGTTCTGGTATATGTTATTATATCTGGCAGCACTAGAAAGAAGTTATTTGATATTGCTCCTTCCTTATCAGAAAGATAGCAATTCCAGAGTGGATATTCCCTATTCATGGTATTCTAGTCTTCAAAGCTATATTGTACATTTTTCTTATGTTGTTTTTGTAGCATACCTGATAGACATTGTGAGGGAAACTAAATTGTGAAAGAAAAAAATGGATTACTTTCCATTGTAGAAGTTTAACATTCCGTCTATTCACCTTTGCACATGAAAAATGGCTTATTCTTATTCTTTCAACAGTGTATTGTCACCTCTACTGAATCACTTACATAGACGTGTGTACATGCTTATTATTGACAGTGGGTATGCCCTGTTTCCATTTATTGGAATTTCCAGACTAGCCTAAACATCCAAAGAAAATTCAGTACTACAGATTACATTAAATTAAATGTATTTACATGTGAATGGGAAGAATTGGTTAAGGGAAGATATACTTTCTAACAATGTAGAAAGTTCAAGATGGTTAGTGTCCTGGATGGTGTCCAAAGGCGCACTTGTACAATGAAATCTCATTGATTCCAGTGGAATTCCACTGGCTTGAACACTGAACAGGATTCATTCAACATTCTTGGGACTAGAGGCAAACTCTTGTTTTTTTCTTCCTTCTTTCAGTTGTTTCCTCACTGAATATTTCACCATACTTTCATAATTCACAGCAATTGGATTAACTACAAATGCTCCAAATCTGTTAACACAACAGCAGTACAAGCATACCTCAGTTAATGAAGTCTGTTTGTTCTGTTGTGTGCCTTCCAGTCGATTCCGATTTATGGAGACTCTAAGGCAAACCTAGCATCTTTCTTGTAAAGTTTGTTCAGATGGAACTAGCTTTTGCCTTTCTCTAAGGCTGAAAGAGACTTGCCCAAGGTCTCAGAGTTTCCATGGCTGAGCCCTGGTCTCCAGAATTGTAGTCCAACACTTAAACCACTACACCATGCTGGTTCTCACACATTCCTAACCATTAGTTTTTCAACTCAAAATTTGGCACAGAGGCAGAAATCACATGGAGACAACAGGGATAGGTTCCTACACCACAAAAAAGGACAGGTCAACATGTTTCAGAAAACCTTTTATTCAAAAACTAACCATATGTGCATATGCACTGATACAACCAGGTCAGATATGCCTTTAATAAGTAAAGAGAATCATTCTGAGCCTTCTAACGACTACTTGAAGGCGTCTTCCAAAATGAATTCTTTCACCAGCCTCCACTTTTCTTGCCATTTCCATTTTGGTGGCCAGATGTATAGATCTGTGCTTTTTTGACATGTTTGAGGGAGCTTGTGAGGCAGGCTTATCTGCTTTTGTGCAACCCTGCAACCCCTCCAGTGCTGATAAAGATAAGAAATTTGCACTTCTAAGGTATGCCTCCAGTTAAATTCTCTACTGATTTTTACACTAAAATGTACTGTAAAGATGGTTGGTAATAAACTCCTGTTCCAAGACAAGAATAATTGATGTCTCCACATAACATGTGCCAGTTGTCAGACAAAGGACATGTGCACACTTCTGTACTAAATGTGGCTTTCTTTTGAGACAAGTGTGCACCATGTTTTTGACACTGAAGGCTACATCTGTGTCATCTAAGGGCTCCACATGTCCACATGTGTTTACATGCTAAATGCTTTCTTCTCCCTCCCTACTATAACCTAGATTTAAACCTCTCCTTCTTGCCTGCTGAGATCCTGCTTGCTGAATCCTTAAGATTGTTAGGTATTGTTGGAAACAAGTGTCTCTTAATCCCCAGCCTTCTCTCAAACCATTGTTATTTCCACTAAGTTCACTGTTTTTGCAGCCCTTGTACTTCAAGTTACTAATAAAGGAAAGCAGCCATCTTGGAAGCTAGGGAAGATCATTTTTTCCATTGCAGCCGAGCACGTGGGGACCTTGGTGGGAACATCCTAGAACTTCAGGTTGTTTACCCAACTACCCATTTAAAAACATGGGCCAGGATCCAATTGCAGCAGTACTGTCACACAACCTTTGGTTACTTGACTAGCTGTACTTTTCTAAAGCTTGTGCAAGGAAGTTTCATATACTTTCTTATGCAAGGATTGCTATGTTCTCTTCAGGAAATCAGCAGTTTCTGAATCTGACTAGAAACCTAGTTATCCCGCGGCGGTGTAGAATAAGATGCAAAGTCCCATCTCCCTTTCCCCAACTTTCTGGTTCCCCTGTACTACCATTTTATTTGAGAAATCTGAGGACTCAACTTCAGGTGAGGACATACATCCCTGCTCCAATCCAGGCTCAACATGAAAAATAAAAGCTGGGAATCAACAGCTCACACACCCAAGTACAGTGAGTTGGTGCTTACAGAGCCTATGTGGCTGGCAGAGAGGAAAGTGAAATCCTGTCCCATCAGCAGCCCTCATTCCAGCTGTTGTTGCTGGACACCATCCTTCTCCTCCTTGAGATCCAGCAGAGGTACACTGCTGGGATTTTTCATTCCACCAGAATTATATTGAATCTCAGGCATGGTAATCAGCTTGAAAGGTGAACCAATTATTTGAGTATCTCTTAGATTTTTATTATATGTTGGTTGATGAAAACAGTTTTAAGCTGCCATCCTTTACACCAGGGATGCTCCAGCTGCTCTTGGAGTACAGTTTCCATCACTCACTATCATCATCAGTGTCTAGAAGTGAAAGGAGTTTCTGTCCAACATTTGGAGAGCTATATATTTCTCACCCCTGCATTACATACTTACCTGGGAGCGAATCCCATTGAATTTATTGGAAATTATTGCTGCATGCATATATATATATATATATATATATGATTGTGTATTTGCCCTATTCTACTGCCATTCCCAGATTTGTAATCGGTCAAGTGTAAAGCACTTTTAAAAATGAAACTTGCAGTTGTAGTCTATACATGTGTACTTCAAGATATATGGGACTTAATCTGAGTAGACACATACATACTATAACTGTCAGTTTAATCTTTTTAATTTACACTGCATTTATTACAGATATAGGATAGACAGTCTAATACAGCAAGAATACAGTCCTGTATATGATTTACTACCAGGTAAGTATGTGTAGGATTGCAGCCTTCCTCAATTATCAGTGGTATTTTTCAGTGCCCGCTAGAGCACTGTAGGCCTGTATCTTTAAAGAATTAGTCTGTTGGACCTATGAAAGAAGCTTTGGAACTCAAAGGTCAGGTAATTCAGTCTATTTTGAGCTATGCTATAGATGTTAGTCAATTATGTCTGTTCCAGCATTCTCCTTCTCCTTTCTAGAAAACTGTTAGAAAAGTTAAATTTCAGAGGGTTTTGTGGGAAGGAAATTTTCAAGGACACTAACTATACAAGAACAAAGTTTGCATGTTGTGAGCATGTTGATGCATTTTATATGAGATGAAAGAATACTGTGAATCTTTTCAAATGGGGCATGTGTACTATGTGTGATACACAGATCAGCATGTATGAGCAATTACAGTGTTTATTCAGTGTCTCTTCAGTACACCAGACTATTCAGAGTATATGGCACACCATGCAAAGGAGATGTCTGATCCCTGTCTCACAAGTTGTTAAAGCTCTGTTTATTCAGTGAAAGGTTAGCAAGCAAATACCTCTTCATGTGGGCTACTGTCTGGCTTAAAATACTATACCACATTTGATTAAATGACTCCAAGCAACTTTCATACTATAAAGAGATGTGATTATGTAACAGTTTGGAAAGAATAGCTGGTTGATTTCTTTTCTTCTCTATTCATCCAACTTTGTTTTGTGACTTCATATACAGTGGACCCTTGATATCCTCTAGAGTTTGGTTCCAGGACCGCTTGTGGACACCAAAACCTGTGGATGCTCTCAAGTCCCATTATAGATAGTGGGGTAAAACAATATCCCTTATATAAAATGGCAAAATCACGGTTTGCTTTTTGGAATTTATATACAGATATAGATATAGATTAATATTTTAACAGATTAATATTTAGCCTTAGAGGGAGTGAAAGGACAGCCCCAACGCCATCGGGCCCAGTCTCGATTAAGAAGCAGAGCCCTTCCTCCAGTCCATCTGCCTTGGTCCAGGCCTCAGAGGGAAGAATGCTGGACCTGATCCCCTCCCCCCCGACCATTACCTTCTCCTTTTGTGTCGTGTCTTTTTAGATTGTAAGCCTGAGGGCAGGGAACCATCTAATTATTATCCCCTCTGTTGTAAGCCGCCTGGATTCCCAGTGACTGGGCAGCATATAAATAAATCCTATTATTATTTTTTTCAAGCTGTGAATGGTTGAATCCATGGTTACAGAATCCATGGATATGGAGGGCTGATCGTAACTGTAGAATACAACCTAAAGGACAATGAAGCTGGAATTAATATAAAGTTTTTTTACCAAGTGCATGGCAATAGTGGTGGCCTTCCTTTGTTTTTGAGGTGTATCCATCTTCTCCTATATAGACATCTACCTTTGGCTCTCTAGTTCCCAAACCAAGCTCTACCACAACCTCATGTACCTTGTTTTTGCTCCATTGTCTCTTTATGAACCCCAGAAGTCACAGTTGCATCTGGCCCAATGGCTCCAATACATCTGTGCCATGCTGGACTCTTAGTTGGGCAAAGCCAACCTGCCACTCAACAGAGCATGTTGGATTGTGGAGGCTACTTACTGCATGCATCAGGCTCAGGCCATGCAAGCAAAGAACATGTAGGTTCTTCTAGGACTGATATGGCAACAGCCCCCTTCTCTCTTATGTTCATCTTGGAATTAAATGATCCTCTGATGAGTCTCTGGCCCCTGACCTTGGTTCACTGGCCTCTGCTCTGATGGACTTTGCTTGACCATGAGAATAATGACAAGGTTGGAGAACTCACCTAGAATTTTTAAATGATGAATTCTAGATGTGGATTGTTTTAATACGAGCACATCTTATTTGTTCTTTTAAATTGATGTGTGTTTTAACCAGTGTGTTTTAACTGTTGTTGTTATTTGTTAATTGTTGTCGTCCCCACCGCAATACATGGGGAGAGGTGGATAAGAAATATTATTATTATTATTAGGTCTCCTCAAGAGAAAAGGAAATGACATCAGCTTTCTCAATCTACATGCTGTGGTCAAAGCTTTCAGAGCCTTCAAATGCCTGCTTGCCAAACATCATGTTAAGATCATGACAGATAACAAAATGGTTTTTATTTGAACAAGCAAGGAAGCACTCACTCCTGCTTTCTTCTTGATCTCACCATCAAATTTTGGGATTGGTATATTGTGAGGTACATCACTTCTATTGCAGTTTATTTTCCAGGGAAGGAAAACATTGTGACATCCTCTGCAGATCACAAACTCAGTCTCACAAGTAACAGCTGCTTCCTGGAGCCCTCCACAAGGAACTTTTCTCCCCTCCCACTCATTACCAAGGTCCTCATGAAGATCAGGGTTGATGACACAGACTGCATTGAGTGAAATCTTACTGGCCTTGAGAGTAGGGTTGCCATAGGTCAGGACAAATGTAGGACAAAATTTTCAAATGTAGGACACATTTTTTGTGTCCTGCAATTGAATAGGAGCCTCGCTGAGGGGAGGCTTTCTCTCCCAGCCTGGGCTCTGGCCTTGCAGCAGCAGTGGTAACACTGGAGCTCGAGCGGGGAGGGAATCCTCCCTTCAGGGAGGCTTCCCCCCCGGCCTGAGCCCAGGCTTCGCTGTGGCGGTGGCGGGACTAAGGCGAGGAGGGAATCCTCCCTTCAGGGAGGCTTTGCCCCCAGCCTGGGCCCCGGCTTTGCTGCGGCGGTGGCAGTGGCGGAGCTCGAGCGGGGAGGGAATCCTCCCTTCAGGGAGGCTTTCCCTCCCGGCCTGGGCTCTGGACTCGCTGCAGCGGCGGTGACACCAGAGCTCGAGCGGGGAGGGAATCCTCCCCTCAGCCCAGGGGCAGGCGAAATCCCGGGGGCGGGGCCAAACTGGGGCAGGACCGTGTGGACCCACCCAAAACCAGGAAAGTCCCGCCCACAGGCGGGATAAGGCAAGCCTACTTGAGAGCCATACTCCTGCACTTGTTCCATTGCTTTCACAGACTTCCATTTTGTCACGATCTCCTCACCCAAGCCAATGGTCAGATTCAACATCCAGATCTTGATACCCTTCACCTCATGGCTTGGAGGACATTTCCCCAGAGACATTAGCCATGAGTTGCCCAGGATTTGCAATGCTATAAACTCCTCTTTTCTCAGTGACATGTTTGTGGTCTTGCACAGAGCTTCCATTAACTCTGTTCTTCTTTTCCTTGGCATTGGAAAATAAAAGTTTATGTGGCTGCTTGCTCTGCCTTCATTTGACCTTGAGAATTCCCTCCATGGTTTGTGAAATCCTTGGTTAAGCTTTTCTTAAAAGGTTTTGGTAACGCTTTTTCTTCTTGAACTCCCATCACTCCTGCCTGAGACTGACTGGTTCACTCCCAGTTAATGAGGTGTCCTTTCAAACCCCTTGCTTCATGTGACTTGTGGCTTCTCATGTGGAAGACTGTGCTCCTTGAGCCCATGACCTCTGCCAGGAGGGCAAGTGAGCTGGCCACTTTGAGGGTGCATATGATGTTCCTCTAATTCTACAAAGACAAGGTGGTTCTGTTTCTAGATGGTACTTTCCTTCCAAAAGTGGCTTCCTCGTTTCATTTGTCTCAGTAGCTTTCGCTTCTGACTTTCCCAAGCCATGGATGATGAATGTGTTTGGCACACACTACATGTCAGATGTACCCTTCTAAGCTGATCTGGAAAAAAACCTCAGAAAATCTCCATGGCAGACTTTTTGTCTGCCATGGAATGCGTGAGCAGGATTGTCAAGCTTCCTCACAGCATATTTCCTAGTGGGCAGCCGCTACTATCTTGTTAGCCTATCAGACTGCCAGAAAGTCAGAGCTTTCCTCCATCCATTCCAGTTCCACAAGGGTTGTCTCTACTTCATTTGCTCTCTTGATTCATGTGCCAATCTATCTGTCAAGTAGCTTCTTGGGCTTAGCCATTTAGTTTGGTAAAGCACTATAGACTTGATATTTGGTCCAGGGGCTCTACTTCCTTTGACTTGTACGTGCTTCAGTCATTGCACATGTGTATGGCTTGCTAACCTTCCATATGTGTGAGTCCTCCAATTCTACTCTAACTTTGATTCTTTGCATGGTCATCTGTGAACTCATGCAATCCACCTGTCTTCTCTCTCTTGTTATGCTTAACTTCCTTGTTGGCCACTGTTGCGGATATTTAACTGAGGACATTTGAGAGGGAACTGCATTGAACATGTGATTTATGGGGGGGGGGGCAGACCCTCAGTCAAAGAGTTCTACCTCTAGAAGTTTCAGAAGTGGGTTTGCAGAAACACAAAGTCTCTCATTTGTGGGAGTTTACAGATGACCACACAAAGAAACAGTTAAAGGTAAGCCACCTTCTTTTTGTGTGTGTGCTATTTGTGTAGCTAATGTATATACAAGAGAAATTTGTACTAGACCAGAATTGTGCTTAGTAGCAAATGACATGTCACATACAGATGAGTGTTAGAGTAGCGTTAAAAGTAAATTGAAGGAATGTAGGTCCCCCCCCCAGATTTTGGTATCCACAGGTGTCTTGGAAACAAATCCCAGTGGATACCAAAGGCCCACTGTAGCATGATGGGTGGGCTCCTGGACTCAGCCCTGAGTTTCAATGGTGGCTTGCAGTATGTTATCTATCTATCATCTATTCATTTATTTAATATCCTGGCTTTCCTCCTGTACAGAACCCAGGGCAGCTCACAAAGTAAGTTAAACCCCAATAAGACAGAACAATAGATTAAAAAGTGATTAAATAAACAACCATATTAAAAACATTTAATTTAAAATATGTTTCAAAAGGCAATTATGGCATAATAAGGATGGCAACGGAAAGTACAGTACAAACCATAGGAAAAGAGATTCCACCCAAACATTAGGGAGAACTTCCTGATTGTAAGAGTTGTTTGATAGTGGAAGACACTCCCTCGGGGAGTGATGGAGTCTCCTTCTTTAAAGGTTTTTTAAAAAAATAACTATTTCTTACCAAAAAAGGCAGAAAACAATAACAAATACAAACAAAAACAAGCTAAAATATAGATCCTTAAAAACCAATTTCAAAAATTCAAGGTCACATAGGATATAAAAGGGCAACATTACATAAAAACAGGGATGGACTCAGAACACAGAGATACCTTCTTTGCACCAGTTCAATCATCGAAAGGGAATCATATTACAAAGGAAGACCCACCTCTGCTCCAATGTTGTTGAGATAAGATATAAGTGGGGACCATCGTGGAAGGGTAGCTTTGACAAGTTGTGATTTTCTGTGGGAAAGCAAAAAAAATGGATGTTTTAATCATTTCTACACTTACAAAGAGGCCTGTGGCTTCACAGGAATGGAAACATACTGGATTTCAAAAGAGGAGTCCTTGTTGATGCAAATGGACTTGAAATTTCCTGGACTTTGCCCAATTGCTGCATGGCCAGAGGAGGAGGGGCCAGCCTGCTAAAGATACCCTCCCCATACCATCTTAACTAAGGACAGAAGCAACAAAATGCAGGCTTCTTACTAACATCTCTAATTTTTTTCCCTCCTGTTTGGTATGTAACATCTTGTCTGATGATGAAGCTAGTGGAGCTTTGAAAGCTTGCAACAAGTATATTATGCATTTTGGTTGGCCAATAAAGGTATCACTGTTTGGTGCATTTCCACACCTGCTATTTTTCAATTCCAAATTGTTCCTTGAGGCTGTTCTTTCTTTCACAGAATTCCACATGCATGCTTACCCTTGCAAATATACACCAGTAGACTTGTCATCTTACTTACCAGTATCTCAGGAGATTGATTTTCTGTATTCGTATGAGAATCAGAGGAGAAAAGAAGCTTAGGTGCCCTCAAGTGGTAGTTTTTTAGCACTGCAAAAAGAGAGTTTGAATATGTCATATCTTGGTTTAGTTTTAAAAGACACAGATGGAAACAAGCCATAATTAGATTATTTTATAGAATATAAAATACACCACAGTCCCATAGTTAGCTGCACTCATACTAATACCTTCATTTGTTCCAACTAATGGATTGCTCAGAAGCATCTTAATGGCATGCTCTTTTTGATAGATTGTAATATTTAGACATTGTGATAGAACAACCTGGATTTTTTAAATGAAAGTTTTAATTTCCTCAGTTTGAATATACAAATGAAGATAACATTGGCCCTTTGTTTTCATGGGGGTCTGTTCTGGAACCATCACCACCCCCTTGCAAAAATGGAAGCTTGCACATATTCAAACCCCATAAGTTTGAATGGGCCTTGCTACCAGGTGTGCACACCAGGCATGTGCACCATTGAAAATAGTGGAGGTTGCTTCTCTGCAGATATTCAAGGTTGTGGATCTCAGATCCGCAAGTTAGGAAGGCTGACTGTAACTGCTTTTGTACTTATTACTTTCTTATTCTATGGCACAGTTAGTTAAAATATTTGTTTTTATTTGAAAGGCTGTCCAGTCCACGTTTTGTTTAAAGTGGAAACACACACATATAAAATGATGAAGTCAGAAAGACCTTCATTTATCAATACCACCTATAATTTGCCTAGATTAGGCACATTTCTTTGTGTGTCTTCAACTCACCTGTTGATTTATGGCAATCCCATTAATTCCATAGGGCTTTCTTGGGCATGCAGGTTATTAAAATCCAGTTGTTATTTCCAACTAAAGGAGAACAGTTGAAGCAGTGGGAATGTAGTGATTCAATATCTTTAGTTGGGAATAGCAACTGGGTTTAGAATTATTGTTCAGTCTCCCTACAATGGTGATATCTATTGCATTCTATTTAAATTATAGTAAACAACAATAGTAATATTTATTTCTTACCTGCTTTCTCCCAAGGCTCAAGGCAGCATACAACATGGATTAAAAACATGAAACCATTTAAATACATATGCTAAAACACATAAACATAGGACACATTGAAATTGTCCAATATAAAAATTTAAATATACCATTTTAAAATTCTTAGTTTAAATCGACAGGATAGG
>NC_056523.1:235043609-235087046 GCF_019175285.1 Sceloporus undulatus
CCTGATGATGTAAGAGATGATTCTTTAATACTATTTTAAATTCAGACAGCATGTTTAGCTGTTGAATTTCTCTTGGCAAGTCATTCCACAGTTTAGGGGTGGCTGGTGAAAATGTCCTCTGGGTGACAGTTGTCAGTTTGCTTGAAGCAAATGTCCCCCAGAAGACATTTTCCAGTTTGCAGCAATACATTATACAATACACAAACACACACACACACACACACATATACATATAATATCTATCTATCTATCTATCTATCTATCTATCTATCTATCCATCTATCTAATGTGTAGATACATAATAAGTATCTACATATATAATATATATCTTATGTATACATATACATATTTCATTAAAATCTGTATCTTCTTTGGTAATAGTGTTTCTTCTTCTTTGGTTATGCACAAATAGACACCCTGTTTTAAAAATGCAGATTCCTTAATACCAATTCTTTTCCAACTAAGCCTGAAAGTAATGAAGGAATCAGCCTCATTCCCAGGCAACAGAAGGTGCAGTCTGACCTGAACACTTTTTCTTAGAAGTAAGATCAGCTACATTCAGCAAGTCTACTTCATAATAGGATTGAGGTCTTTTGTCACCTTTTTCACTGGTTCACCCCCTGTGCCTTTATGAGCTTCCTAAGATACAATGATATTCAAAAAGTATAGGAAGTTGAATTGGTCCCTTAAGGAAACCGTTTAAATCCATATACAGTATTAAAATCCATATGTGAGTAAAGGGACTTTCCAATATATTATAAAACAGTGAGCATACTTTTCAGATTTCTGGATGAATTCATTTAATATTATTTTATCACAACATTTTGATGTTTTTTACATGTTAAGTATTTTTTTTTAACCATGTGTGCTTTTATTTGTAATTCTGTATATTTTGTAAGGTGCCTTGAGTCCCAGCTTGGGGAAAATGTGGAATATAAATAAAATGAAATGAAATGGTGGATTTCTTAATTGTGGAGAACTGGAAAGTTTGCTTAATTTTGGGTGAAATTTTAGTTGGTCCTAAGAAATATTTTGCATCATTGTGAGTTTAGAAATACATTAGTGAGACCTTTCTCATCCCTTCTGTCAGGAAAAAACTTCATCTGCTAAATTTCTATGCGTTTCCATATGGTGTAATGGTGTGAGTGATGGACTAGGACTCTGGGAGACCAGGGTTCAAATCCTTGCCTGGCTCTATGGGTAACCTTAGGCAAGTCACACACTTTTTGCTCAGAGGAAGGCAATGGCAAGACCTCTTGGAACAAACCTTGCCAAGAAAACCCTATGGTAGGTTTGCATTAGGGTGACCGTAAGTCTCAATGACTTGAAGGCACATAACAATAACAACAAATTAAATTCTCAAGGCTTGGAACATACCTAATGTGCCAGTGGTATGAGCATCAGCAAAGCCGAGTGTTTTGAATGTATGGAAAAGAGGGTAAAGGCAATTTCCCCAAATTCCCTATGCCATTCAGCATCCCTCCCCCATGCTGTAGACAATGTGCTTCAGGGAGTTAAGGATCCTCTGGAACAGTGTGGAAGATGTTATAGAGATGTGTTGGAGGATGGAAAAATAAGTGAAAATTGTCTCCCTGTTCTCTTTCTATAGCAGAAGCCTCTGCAGGATCACACTCCCTTCCATGAATCGTTCTTCTGTTCAAAGAACTTGGCATTCACCCCTATGTGTTTTGGTCTTGATAAAAGCATAGGAGCAAAGGTGAAATTTCTACACAGTCAACTAGTGTGTGATCTAGTGAGGATATGAATTGTAATCCATGAAAACCCATATTAAAATAAACCAGATAGTTTTAAAGGTGCCACAGATTTCCTTTCCCACCTTATCCTTCTCTACTTTTTATATTGAAACAGATTAGCATGGTTATTTCTTTGTGGATATTTTGGAGTGCTATGATCACATTTCCATAACAACATTCAAACACTACCTAAATTGGAATGCCATTTTTACTTTTAAAATAGCTTAGGCTGAAGTTACTTTGCAACACTAGGACAGTATTCCAACTCCAATCTATCCGGTCCTTGTTTGCTCTTTGTTAAGGTCACACCCACCCATTTTAATCCGAAGTCCAGTTGTCTTGAAAACCAGACAAGTCCCCCTCCATGACATTGCTTCGCTACAGAAGGATGTTTCTACATGTTTGTGTGTTCAGTGTATCAGATTATTTTAAGTCACATCATGGCAGCACTGCACAATTTTTTTCCTTCCTGGCTTGTGCTTGGAGATAGGTATTTCAGACAAGCTTCATTTATATACCACTTCATACTAAACTTAACAGTGTCTAAGCGGTTTACAACTGTAAGCTAATTTGCCCCCAACAGTCTGGGTACTCATTTTAGCAACCTCAGAAGGATGCAAGCCTGAGTCAAGCTTGAGCCCTTTTGCTGGTCTTGAACTCGCAACCTTATGGATTTGAGTGAGTGGCTGTAGTACAGGCATTTAACCACTGCACCACCAGGCATATATATATATATATATATATATATATATATATATATATATATATATATATATTCCACTATCAGCCAATAGCCTTTCTTCTTTTCCTGTTAATCTTACCATACCTCTACACTCCCACTGGATGGCTCCTTCTCTCCTCCTATCCAAGTGATTGACTGAGTGAGGAAAATTTAAATATTTTAAAAACTGCATAAAGAGATGTTTATTTCTCCTGACAGACATATACATACACACACACAAATGCCAAAAGGTGAATGGTGTGTGCAAGTCAATGGTTGCAAGAGCAGAGGGAAGGGGCTTCATTGGCTCTTTTCTTGTCCTCTCCCCCTCTTCCGCTCCATCCATGTGCCCTGGAGATCCATACACCACATGCCCTGCCTCCTCCTTCCTCCATCTGATCTCCTTCCCACCCAAATGAGTGACTTATCACAATCTTCCGGAATGGGAGGTGGGCAAAATTCATGGCAAGAAAGGTTACAAAAACGGGCTGGCATCCATGTCTGGCGAGCATGGTATTGGCAAATTTTTTAAGCTTTAGTTTATCTGTGTATGTGGGTAAAAGTTTATTGGAATAACCGAAGGCTCCCAGGGCTTCTGAAATGGAGACATCCCTTTGGATGTTTGAATATGCCAAGATATGTATACATAATACAATGAAGTAAAAAAAAAATGTGGATATCAAGGTCAACCCCTTTGGAACCCTTCCTTCGTGAACTTTACCTACCTATCTCCACCCATACATACACTAAATGCTTCAGAAGCCCTGCTCATCTTCAGTTATTCGAATATGTACTGAACATTAAAAAAAGCAATGCCACTTTTTCCAGACCTAGGTAACCATCCATCTCAGTCCTAATTTGGGGCAAAAGGCACTTGTTTTCCTAGATAATGCAGAGTAAAAAGGGAGTTGTTTTTTTTAATTGCATCAGAGCTCTCAGGCATTTAATAGAAGTGCTTTCACATTGAAATCTGAGGAATGTCATATGTTCCAACAGGACTGGGATCAAGGTAAGTATAAATTATTTTGCAGGTGTGGATTTAGATCTAGAAATATCCTGTGGTAAAAATGCATATCATGCTATCTATGATGACAGAAATAGGAAAAGAACAACCTGCAGGCCACATGTAGCCTGAGCAATATTTCGTGGCTCTGGGACCATTTGTCTTTTTGCAATGGTCCAAAATATAGGTCCATTTCTCCCTCACAAAAAAATCCATGGGGGAAAAACAGGGAAAATCAGCCAATGAGAACAAGAACTGACATGATACTACTTCCAGTTCAAGCATCCACGGTTTGAAAATGTTAAAAAAAAGTATAAATTTCAAATATCAAATCTTGATTTTCCATTTTTTGTAAGGGACACCATTTTGCTATGTCATTATATTTAATGGGACTTTAGCATCCACGGATTTTGTTATCCACGGGGATCTTGGAACCAAACCCCACCTGTATAATGTTTATTGCTGCTGTTCTGTGCCTTCAAATTGACAGAATATAGGAATTCAAATAATCTGAATTTGTAATTTGATATTCTTCATTTTTTGTCTTTAAAATGTAACTTTTAAAGTCCCATTTTCACATGTAAAATATGTCTCCTCCAATTTGAAAAACATATTGTAGAAGCACTTTAATGGGGATTAGTTTGATAAGAGCCTTAACCGAATAATTATTATTTTCTTCTATCTATTTTTAGGGGGAACAGACTTAGTAGAATTTTAAACTTTTTTTGAATTCTGCAGAGTCGCAAACTATCTTGATTAATTTCAGCTAAGCTCCTCATGTCCCTGGTTTTGTTTTCTGATGCCTGGACATCATTAAATGCCTACTGATTGACCTTATAACATTAACATCTTGGTTCTAAATACACTGTATGCAGTTAATGCATTTAGGATTTGTTTGCCAGTAAAGCAGGTAAGGCTGACGTCTGTTTGCAATGAGAGATGTTCACATTTAACACTGTCTGAGAAGCATCAAGAACGTTAGATATATTTGAATAAATCAGTGAGGTTCCTAAACACTTAAGGGAAGTCAAGGAAGATCAACACAATTTTGTGTAAACACTGAGCTTTGCATAACTGAGTGAGCTATTATTTTTATCTATTTTAGTTTCTTTTTAAAAGTGGCATTTATAGATGAATATAAAACATAAATTACAATGGGAGTGAAACTGAGTCCATAGAGAAGTCATTATTCTTCCTACATGTAATTATTAGACAATTTCCACTTTCTTAAGAAGGTCTTACTCTCAATTATTTGCTAGCGAATAAATGAGTATACTAATAATAATACTGGGGTCTTAGTCCCGTTTCCATAATAGGTGGCTCAGAAGAGATCTTTGGTAATTCAGTCTCAATACCATATGTTCCTGTTGACATTAAAGTGCTTAGTTCCAAATGAGTCGGCTTCATTCAGGCATCTTAATTCAAGAGTGGATGATTAGATCTTAAGCTAAAAACCTATTAGGAGGTAAGCAGTTATGCTAGTAAGGAATTAAAGGAACATCATAGTGCAGTTGCAAATAAATCCTCTGAAACTAGTTCTGGTAAGTTAAGTAGTGTTTGATTTTCATACAGTTTAAAAAAAATGTAAATGTTCAAAGCTGAGTACATTCCAAGAAATTATAATTAGATGTAACACAGACAGGTCTATTTTCATCATTAGAATTGAAGTCTATATAAGTTACAGAGAGATGAATATGATCTGCTAAAGTGTCTCCATAGGAAGAAATGTAAAACCACGGGGTGTGATATCATTACTTTCTTTTCCCTTACCCCACAATTATAGCCAATGAAGCATAGTATGTGGAAACACTAATACAAGGTTGTGACATCTTATATTTATTTTGTTATTCATTTTGTGAATTTATATTTGATTCATAATAAAATACAAAGGAATACTGTCCGTACAATGGAGCAAAATTTGACCAACTGTAATGAAATAAGTTGTTCAAGGAGCAAACAAATTGACCCAAAAGCATGGGAGAATAAAAAGCAGATCCCAGAAAATTACTTTACAGACAAATGGATATCGGGGGATCATCCTGGCACTCCTCTGTTATGGATAGTTTTAGCATGTCATTATATTCATTTCTCCAAGCTGTGAATGTCTTTTCTTCCTGCTGCTCCCTTCCTGTAAAATGTAGAACCTGGTGAGTGAGTTCCATAAATGGGGTGCCATCACCAGAAAGGCCTTCTTCATCGTTGCATCATCTTCTTCTTTATATCATGAGTCTATGCTCATGATATAAATAATGGGTAAGATGGCAGGGAATTAAACATTTGATCCCACACTGTGTGGGGGCATTAAAGGTAAGCACCAACATTTCGAATTGTGCCCAGAAATTGATCTGAAGCCTGTGCCGTTTTCCAGTTAAACATCATTAGGGAAATGAGGAGCAAGCTGTGGTTTAGTGTATTTAATGATTTGGGGATTAATATCTGAGAAGTCCAAGGATAGTATCTAATGGTTGCATGAGCAGAAAGGTTCTTGTGTCCAGGAATTGGGTAAACAGCTTTCCTGGATGGGGTTGCATTTCCCTTAAAGGACAGATAAGTAGTTTGGGAGTGCTCCTAAATCCACCTTTTGAGCAAAATAGACAGGGCTACTGCCCCTATTGCTGTGGGACCACCACAGGACTGTGGAAACTAGATGCCACAATCCCAAGGGCAGTATTTCATGCCACTCTTAAATTGTCCTGGCTGCCAGTATGTTCCTGGTCTGAATTCAAGGTGCCTATAATGGCATTTAAAGGCCTTAATGGCTTGGGATCTATATCATGCTCAGCCAGGCTGAGGACTCAGAAGATGAGGAGGCTGAGTTTGAGCACCAGGTGGAGGGGGAACCTGAAGCTGAGCCGGGTCCTAGCTCTGCCCTGCCAGCTCAAGCAGAGCCTGTTCTGTGTCAGGAAACTCAGCAGCCCAGCCTTCCACCAGCAGAGATTCCAAGCACAAGAGATATGGACAAGCAGGACAATGAGGTACCTACCTTTAGTCATCAAAGGTCTGAAAGGGCATGCCTGTGCTGGTCCAGGAGGCCTTATGAGAAACACTCAGCAATCGAGAAGCATCTGTGATTAGGAACTGGGTAATATAAACAGGTGCAGGTTGCTGAGCTCCTTTGTCAGAGATTATCTGATTTTCGTGGTGAAAGCATGTTTCTCTGACTCCCTTGGATTTTGTGGCCTGAAACCTTGCCTCTTGAACTACTGACTGACCTGGATCCTCTGGACCTCAGAATTACCTTGCTAAACCTGCCTTTTTGGAACCCTGGACCCTTGGATTGTTTGACCCTTCTCTATTGGACATTGAACTGGCACTTGGATGCTGTACTTTATTTCTTGCATTTGTAAAGACCTTTCATTTTAGTTACGAAGCTCTGCTAGGCTGTTTTGAGCCTTTAACAGCAGTCTTGGCAGCTTTCCCAAACACTTGAGGGAACACTTCTCCCCATATGTACCTGCCCAAAGATTAAGATCTGCTGGAGGTGGCTTCTCTGAGTTCCTCCAGTGAGAGCAATACGTGGTATTGGGACATGGGAGAGGGCCTTATAAGCCGTGGCACCTCGATTGTGGAATGCTCTCCCCCTGGAAGCCCAACTGGCACCAACACTTATGTCAGTTAAGCACCAAGTTGAAATGTGGCTGTTCATCAAAACCTTCAGGCCTCATTAACTCATCCCAAATACGTAGTGTGCGTAGTGTACGTAGATTTCTAAAATGTTTTAAATCTTTTACATCTGTTTTAAACTTATTACTGAAGTTTAATATGTTTTAGTTAATCTAGTTAACTTTAAATTGCTTTTATTGCTTTAAATTATATAACTTATTTTAGTGCTTTTTAATGCTCTGTGATCTTAGATATAGGGTGGAGTATGTATAAATAAATAAATAAATAAATAAATAAATGTGGCTTGTGTGACCATTTCCTTTAACCTTCAGCCTCTTTACAACATCTGGAAATCACTTTCATGGAGATTAAAATGAGTTACACAATTAGAGGGAGGATTGTCCATGAATTGAAGGGTCATACTGCTTTGAAGTGTGATGGAGGAGCGGCCCACAATCAGATGAAGTAATGTTTCACAGGCTGTATGAGATCAGAGATATATGTGGAAGTGGTGGCTCTCAACTAGTCCTGTTGCTTAGGCTTAGTTCTTTAGCTATAAAATAAGACTGGCAATATTGACAAAATTAATCTGTCATTACTTTTTTTTTTTAAATGTTATCTTTCAGTTTTCTTGGAATGCAACAGGATTGTCATTTGGGAAGGGTGATTTATGGGCAGCCCATCCAAATTTAACTGTGCAGGCTCTCAAGTTCCGGATATTATTATGTTCAGCATCAGGGCATAACATCTGGTTGCTGTGCAGTATGGAGACTCATAATTTATTTCCCCAGGCTCAGTGGTATGGAGATATTATACGTTTTTATGTCTTGTCAACTAATTTGTTACACCATAATCTATGGGAATTTCATGGGTTTGTATGAACCCATGTCATCTTGTACCTTGCATATCATTAGTCAATGATATCCTGCTTTCCCCCCAATACTGGCACTCAAGGTGATTTACAAACTATTAGCACAAACACAGATTAAAAACATGTAAAATAATATGTAATATATGTGTGTATGTGTGAGAGGGAGATTTTATAGACTGTACTATTTTTGGTTGTTGTGTACCTTCAAGTCATTTCTGACTAATTGCAACCCTAAGGCACTTTTCAGAGTCTTTACTTGGCAAATTTCTTCAGAGGAGGCTTGCTATTGCTGCCCTCTGAGGCTGAGATAGTGTGACTTGCCCCGAGTCACTCAGTGGGTTTCATGGCCGATCAAGGAGTCAGACCCTGTTCTCCAGAGTCATAGCCCAATGCTCAAACCACTACACCACTAGTAGTAATAGTAGTAGTTATGCCCATTTATATTTCTCCCAATATAGGGACTCAAGGCAGCTAACTACCAATTTAATACAAATTAAGAACAAATATTAAATTAAAAGCATTTAAAATTCATGGAAGGACAGAATATAAAAATCATCAAAACAGCAAATCAATAAATGTCAGTTGCAGTCAATTCCTAAGAGCCTGCCAGAATAAAGAAGTTTTCACTTGCCAGTAGAAGGAGAGCAAGAAGAGGATCATTCTAGCTTCCTTGGGGAGAGAGTTCCAAAATTTGGGAGCAGCCACAAATAGGGCCCACTCCCTCGTTCCTACCAAACATGCCTGAGAAGCTGCTGGGACTGGAAGAAAGGCCTCTCCTGAGGTCATTATGTTCCCTTAAGACTGCAGGTCTATGTAGAAACCTTTTAAAGATATTTCCCTCTGTAGATGAAAAATAAATAAATAAAATGGAAAACACAAGAAAAGTATAGAGTGTGACAACAAATGCAAGGCTCAGACCTATTTGTTTATGCCACTGGAGAAAATGGTAAAGAGACAAGCTCCATCTACTCTAAGATGGTCAACTGTTTATTTGTTTAAAAAGCCCAACGCATTTCAACCTCAATGAGAAAAGGCCTTCTTCAGTACCATTGAGTATAAAAAGCTTTATATAGTCAAATAAGCAATTGACCATGTCAGAGCATGTGGAACCTAGCTATCATTTTCTGATTTTAATGTGCTTTTCAGTACTCTCTTCACTACTACAGTATTACTGTTTATGACAGTGGCCCAGTCATCGTAGCAACCTTTGTTAAGATAAAGGACAAAACAGATGTTGTGATGTTTTTTGGTAGGCTCTTTCTGTCTTAAATTTGCTCCATTTTCATAAATCCGTGAATGTTTATCAAGTTTACTCTTTAATAATTTGGGGGTATTAGTTTAATAATTTAGTGGAAACATGTACCTCTCCATATGTCATTCGACTGCAACTTCCAGGAGCCCAGTCCAATATAGCCAATGACGATGGATGATGGGAGTAGTAGTTCAACAACATGTGGAGAGCACACATTCCCCATACCTGTGTTAAGTAAAATGTAGGAGCTTTTGCACATTAATTTGCCATGAGGAAGTCCTTGTTTATTTTATATGTATTCCTTCCTGCCCCTAAACACAAGATGCTTCTTGCAAGGCATTGCATCTGTATGCATGTTATGTCAGAATACAACTTGCATGTGTGTGCGCATATATGTGGTAAAGATAACCTTGGATTTTGGCATGACAGATTATCCTGAGTTGTTTTGTGGGTTACAGGAGAGGGCTGGATAGGGAGAAATCCTATTTCACCCAAGCATTCAATAAGAAATCTTGGATGAGAAATGTCAATCCCAACTTCACATCTGTATTAAAGCAATAATAATGACCTTCTTTAGGAAATTAATCTGCAAATACACCTGATTGATCTGTGGACAGGTAAGAAAATTAGTTTTTTACAGAAATGGGAAACAAGTGTTGGTAATATGGGAATGAAGAACACTGTGATTAACGTTGTGTATATTGTTGTTTTCCTTCTATATGTAGTCTTATTATATAAACTGAGCCCATGCTGTGCAGAAAGAAGATTCCCATGGCTCTATGCTCTTTGAACACAGATCCGCTTGGTGACATGAACTTTGAAAACGCATCTGTCCTATTCTAGTAGGAGTGAAGTGAGGCCAGTACTTTTATCACTTTAACATTGAACAGCATATCGGATGTGCTAGGAGACACTCTCCTTAAGTGCAACTTGATGTAACTTTTAAATTATTAATAGATGCTCTATTGAAAAGTGCTGCCAAGGCACACCAGGTCTGATGGCACAGAGGAAGTGTTGAAAGCCTATGACTGCTTGTTTTCCCCCTGCTTAGTGACAGCTATTCAGTTCTGGTTCATCCATATGACTTACAACTCAGCCATGGCTCCCCAGTCTGTCATGCAGCACCATCCTAAGCGTGTTTATTCAGAAGTGTCGTATTTTGAGTTCAATGACACCCGCTCCTAACTCATTTTAGGTGGGATTCCTTTCCAACCTTAAAGGACACCTAAGTGGGATCTCCCTGAGAATTCATGCTCCTAATTTTAAGTGCTTTACAGTAAGAAAAGGTATGCTGTTTGTAAAGCAGTAGAACTTGCTGGAAGAGGTCTGAACTTGTTTAGCTCCAGCATATTTCTTTCCTCTTCGGTGTTTTTCATGTTTGTGACAGAAGCTGGCTGCAGATGGCAGACATCACTTATACACACCACTATCCCCATAGGAGTTTGAAGCTTTTCTTTGTTTATATTTTAAAAAGTGAAAAATATATATCTCCAAAGACAAAAGTTTATCAGAACTTTTTTAACAAATGGTGGGCAACCCCCTGGAAGAATTGGAATGGAAAAGCCATATGTTGTGCAAACTGTATGGGATGTATATATGTCATGCAAACCAGGAGAAAGCTGGCCTCTTACCTTGGCTGAAGACCTCACTGTAGTCTTCTTTTTGTATGAGAGCTAGTGTTTGTATGGATCACTTTTTAAAAAGTAAATAGCAGGCCCAGAGGGTCTTAACTAGATCAGGTGGCAATGGTGGTGGAGGCTTTATCCCTGAATCATTGTGTTAGTCATGATCCCAATTATAAAGTTGTAAATTTCAGGGTCAACATACCACAGACTCCACATCAACTATTGTTCCTGATGTCTGTGAGTCTGTTATTAAGCACGCTTTGGTGAACCTATCACAGCATTACAAGATGTGGGGATGAATATTACAGAAATACGAGAAGTGCTGAGATAAGGACTCGGCTCATTCTAATGTATAGGTGTAAGCGTATTTTTAAAATTATTTTATTTATGACTATTGTACATCTTCCCCCTAGCAATACCTTACTTACAATATCTCATATATCTTTTCACAAACAAAATATAAAAACAATAGCAAAACAACACAAATCAAAATCAAAATGATGGATCTTATTGCACAGGGGCTCCAGGCATGGGACGAAATCGGAAAGAAAGGGGCCGGGAATGAGTGGGGGACACATTTTACTGCACATAGAAGTCCCCATTCCAATCCCTTCCATTCCCAATCTGTCCCAGAGGATGTGTTTTTTGAGACCTGTTCAGAACAGTTCTCAAAAATCACCTCCTCTGGGTTGGATTGGGAAGGGAAGGGAACAGAATGAGTGAGAACTTCCTGTGTGCAGTAAAATGCATCCCCCACTTGTTCCATTCACTTCCCGGCCCCTTTTGGACCGTTCTCGTCCCAAGCCTGGTAAGGTCCTATATGTAATACCCAATCCAACCTTCCCTTCCTTTCCCATCAATTTCATTAACCAACCATTAAGTGACAGTATAATTTTTATTTTCTAATTGTTTGCAATAACAATCCTCACTGCTGTGAATATATATGTATCCCATCTGTGTATTTACCTGTTATGTTATGTTTAGTAGGTAAAGTTCTGGTTTCATTTTTATGTTTATTGGTAAGCATAAATTTTAATGAACAAGGTGACTTGGCAAACTCAAGGGTTTGCAACTGGAAGAAGGAAAGGTAGAGAGGATGCTACTGCTACTATGTTTCCTTTTCTTAGGTGGCATGTTATTAATGGACTGGTGATGGGTATGCAGCTGCAGAGAGCATACAGTGCAGAGGCCTAACCTAATGCAGGACAGGGAATGAGAAGCAGAGACGGTACTGAGCAGGCTTTCTAAAGTCCAGGCAGTCTGAAGGAACCTTTACTGTACTCATGCAACCAGGATAGGAAATACTGTGGCCTTGTTCCCACTATGTTTAAATCAAGATTGGGATCAGGGTTAAAAGGTCATGGTTCCCACTGAATCTGGTTTTAGAAATTGATTCAGAAAGGGGGGCCATACTTTCTGCCCTTTTTTGCCCATTTAAGCCACGTCAAAAAGACGCTGGGTTTTTGCAGTTTTTTGGGGGGGGCTGAATCTATTTATTTTCAACTAAATTGATTCAGTCCAAGTGGAAACCAGGCGGATTCTAATTGGATTTGAATCCACCCTGGTTCCCACTGGCAGCCCGTCCCATCCTGTCACTGGTCTCTCCTGGCTCCTAAATTCCTGGCCCAGCCTCCTTACCTGCTTCTTTGGCCACTGACCAGCTTCTCTGCACCTTTTTAAAAATTTCCTGTGGCCGGGGAGGCCGGAAGGAGGTTGCAAAGAAGCCAGAAGCCTTGCGACCTCCTTCCTGACATTCCCCCGGCTTCTCTGTGTAATGGGACAACTCTTTCTTTATTGTCCCATTCCACTCTCTTCAGACCATTTTAGATGCTCTTCTGGTTTATGAGTTATACCTAAATATGGGTGATAAGGCTACAAACAGTATTTTTGAATAGACTTACCAATACACACAGACAGACTTCACCATGTTACCACCACAAATGTTTTCACTAACATTTTTCATGGCAAATAGAATTTAGGGGTACATGCTTGTTTTCTCACTGCACATGAGCACCTGGATAGAGGCTCAACATTTTGTACCCCTGATGTGTTTTACCTCTGAGGAGCATTTATTCAGACTCCAAAGTGACCAAATAGTGAAATAAGCACCACTAGCCTCAACTGATCTGGAAACAGCCCCCCTTAAAACACCCCCAGATAGCTAGTGATTCTCCCTCCTGAAGGCTTATGAGGGGTGCATTTTTTGGTGTGTTGTGAGACATGTGGGGGTTTGGGGGGAAAATGAAATTTGCAGGGTGGGTCAGCCTTCCAAGATCTGGGAGCAAGGGCAGCCCCTCAGCTCCTGGAAATTGTCCACCTCTGTATTTGCTGTTCTGGTCATGGATCAGGGCCCATCGTAATCTGATAATTCTTTTCTTCTGTACTTTTCTCTTTAGCCTTGTGCTTTTCTAGGAAGCATAACTGGATAATTCCTTATTTTATATATTTTATATAATATATCTTATATTAATCTTAAACCCACACTTTAAAATCAGTCCAGTTTATGCTGGAGAATGGACACTTTGTGGTGGAATTCAGCATAAACCTGCAAATATTGTCTCTGTGATATGTTATGATTGATAACCCTCCTTGAACACTATATTTAACTGTGGACTATAATTGGCTTGGGTGAAATGTGTCTAACTGCACTGCAAAGTCCAGCTGTGAAATTTATACCTTCAGCCATGATCTCAAGCTATAGCAGTTATCAAAATAGCCTTAATTGCCGCAGTATTGTTTGATATTCTTGTGTGATTGATGCTCCGCTAAAGAAAATTGAAGGGTATAGTTTGTTTTAATAAAATGGTATGGTTTCATTTCATTATGGTTGACTAATGAGTGCAAATCCATTTTGTTATACCAAAAATTGTCTCTGTTGGAATCTTTGTGGAGTATTTAGCATGTTTCCTGCTATGATTTGTCATCTATTCTGCATAATCCTTTATTTTACAAGGGGGGCATTTTCTCCCTTGAAACGTATGTAGAATTCTCATTAGGAAAACTGACACATTACTATCAAAACCTTTATTAGGGAAACAGTGATTGCTGTGACTGTGAAATTCCCAAGACTTGTGTCACATAATTAAGGGGTGCGCTGTTGTTATCTGTGGATAATAGCAAATTATTTCCGTTTATTAAACTTATCTCCAGTTTTAGACAATGCAAATTTTTAACATGTGTAAGTAAGCGAACAAGACAGATTAAAATCTGCAGAGACAGCAAATTTTGAGTTGATTAAAACATCCTTGGGGGTCACAGCTTTTATATGCATCTGATAAAAGATAAGTGATAGGAGTGTTTTTAGATAAGTCTGCTTGTATATTTGTAAATAAAAACTTGTGTGATAGAGATACCAGAAAATTAAAGTGCTTTTGATCCAAAGAAGACAAAATAATGGAACGTTGTCTCTGGAATGTCCCACTGCTGGAGAAAATGGGTGTGAGCAATAATGCTTTCTGTCATGTTGAAAATGAAGTTGTTTCTCAAGGAGTATAGTCTGAATGTCAGGGGGGAAAGGAGGACTTTAACAAAACTCATAGCTTCATTTCCTCCCAACCTCCCACTGCTTTTCTTCTTCTGTACATTTCACAAGAAGCCTTGTTTTGAGATGCAACATGGGCATATTATAGATGACACTGGCCTTTTGAAACAGTTGTGTGCAGAGTTTTTTGTGGTTTTTTCGGGCTATGTGGCCATGTCCTAGAAGATTTTCTTCCTGACATTTCGCCAGCATTTGTGGCTGTCATCTTCAGAGAATAGCAAGAAGAAACTCTTCTAGAACATGGCCACATAGCCTGAAAACCCCACAAAAAACTATGGATGCCGACCATGAAAGCCTTCGACTTCACAGTTGCATGCAAAAATTTTTATAACAATACTCTGATTGTTATGTATTAGATCTTTAATATATTGCCATAGGTTCTGTTTATAACATTAAAATAATGAAAAAGCAAAGGGACAATGCTACTTTGATTATAGGAATGTTATAAAATTCAACAGTCAACTGATTTTACCTTTTTGTTTCCTTCGTTTTGGCTTTTTTAAAACCATCAGTCTGCAAAGGCCTTTGATACCATTTTGTTACTTATCTAGCTTCCTAACCTAATAATAATATTTATTTGTATTTCGCTTTTTCACAAAGGAATCAAAGCGGAGTCCAACAGTATAATTAAAACATCAAACAATTAAAAATTACAGTTTAAAACCCCCCAAACCCCAACCCTCCCTCCATCATAAAAACAGTGAACAACCCATAAAAAGAGATTAAACATTCAAATTTAACACTGTCCAATAGGAATATACTAAAATTCGTAATAATTCGTTACAGATTTTATATGTTTTTATAGTATAGGCAATTCTGTTTCTTTCACAAACTGTTCATCCATTCTTTAGAAAGAGACCTTCGTCCAAATTTCCATCTCAGCCCTATTTTTAAAACAGACAAAAATTAATTTGTTAGACACGTATTTCCTACAGGTGCAATAAAAAACTAGCTTAATGCACTTGGATGAACGATAAGCAAATAAATGGTCTGAACATTAGTTCTAATCAGTTTTAGTTCATTGCTGGCACAGCAGCTAGGTTACTTTCAAGTGATGACAAAGCAAATTTTGTCTCTGTCTGTTACTCAGTAGATGGCGCCAGTTATACATAGGTCATCATTTTAGTGTAGACTAAAAAAGCACACCAAGCTATCCAGTTCTGAGATAGCTTGCCGTGATCGTATAGTGGTTAGTACTCTGCGTTGTGGCCGCAGCAACCTCGGTTCGAATCCGAGTCACGGCAGAAAGGGACTTGTACATTTTGAAGAGCCTGAAATCCCCCATATTATGACATATGCCCACTTATGTAAAGTCTAGCTATTTTAAAACAGTTATTGAAAAAGAGTTTAGCATATCTGCCCCAGAGAAATGTTACTTGAATAATGTTGAATTTAATGAATGTATACATTCATATATTTTTTTTACTGTTAGGATTAACATAACAGTAAAACATTTCCGTTCATAATTATCTTATATTAGGCTATACACTGATCTCTGAACTTAAGATATGGTTCTGTTCTATTTGATCTGACTGTTTTATAATATACTTCCCCCAGTCTTACAAATGTAAAAACAGTCAAGCAATTTTAATCATCACTGAAGTGAAAAGTAGGATAGAACTGTTTTTAACTACATAAAATAATGCTTTTTAAAAAAAATAATTTAATATATCCCTTTTATGGGATGGGTGAATGAATTACAAAAGGGGGAATAAATTATCCTCAATTATACATGCAAGAAATTTGGAACAAGAGCGATGTGTGTATGGATATACGATGATTTCATTTTTGACTGTGGTAGTTCACAAGATATTTTTAAGGTCCATTAGGGCGAATGTGTCTTTTATGCAAAATTATCACCATCATTTATTCAGGTATGTCCCATCTTTTCCTCTTACTGGGGCTCAAGACAGCTTACAAAAAAAATAAAATAAAACTATACAGGTACAAAGACAACATGCAAAACATTGTTGTCAAATGTGATTAAACTGCTAGTTCTGCTCTGTTGGTTTAAACCATTATGTTAGAATTAAGGCAAATCTATTAAAAGGCAAAAGAGGGGGGGGGACAATAGAACAGCTCATTATAAAAAGTCTCTACAGACATTCCCATAAAGCCTGTTGGAATAGAAAAGTTGTGAGCTGCCAATGGAAAGACAACACAGAGGGGAGTCATCCTGGGAATGGAGCTCCAAACCTGGGAGCAGTCATTAAGAAGGTCTTGTTGCCACCAAACATGCCTGTAAAGGTGATGGGGGAAAGAGAAGGATCGCCATCGAATAGCTGCACTTGAGTTGTATGATTTAAGATATGGGTGATATGATATGATAAGATATGATGTAAGATATGGTTGTTCAGGAAGCTGTGACCCAAGCCCTATAGGGCTTTTGGGTCATGTGTGTATGAATATGCAGAAGAAGCTCACTTTGTGTTATTTCTAAAATACAGCACCACCATGAATTTGCTATGTTTCTCCTTTCAAGTGGTTTGGCATAACAAAATTTTGTATTTTTTTACATAGTAACACGCATAATAACACACACAGAGAGACATACACATGGGAAAGTGAGTTTTGTATGGCTAGCAAATGTATGAATTTTCAGTTCAGAAGTAATGCTGGCACCGCATATAGGTTAAAAGAATAGTGTTGCTTTATGAAGGGTTTATCATTATTATTATTTAAGAGAGCAAGTAAAATGTCTCCCATTTTGCCATGACTGTGAAGGGGCTTTTTATTTATTTATTTAAGAGAGAAACTAAAATTTCTCCCATTCTGCCGTGACTCGGATTCGAACCGAGGTTGCTGCGGCCACAACGCAGAGTACTAACCACTATACGATCACGGCAAGCTAACCGAGAAACTGCTGTACTTGACTTGATCTGTATCCTCCTTTAGCAGAGCTGTGAGATTATTGCCATCTAGTGTCAGTATGTTATATTGGCAGTTCTACACATTAAAGAACAGTGTTGAAAGACTTAGAAAGAAAAGAAATCTATAACACAAGGTAGCCAAAAGTGTTGCAGCTTCCCAAGTGTCCCCAACATTTAGCGTGACTTCAGGGAGAAGACTCTATTTTTGCAACTTGAAGGAAAGTAGAGGTAGTGGTAAGCACACATTTCAGTTGTGTGAACCCAAAAGCAACATGAGTCTTAAAACAATGATCACCACAGTAGTTGAAAGAGTCTTCATCTTGTTGTTGTTAAATGCCCTGGAGTTGTCCCCAACTCATGGTGACTCTGTGGATGAGACCTCTCCAAGCTCCCCTCTCCTCCACTGCTTAAGTCTGGTAGATTCATGCCTGTAATCTCTATGTGGTGTGCGGTCTCCCTCTCTCACCACTGCCCTCCACCTTCCCTAGCATTATTGTCTTTTCTAATGAGAGCCTTAATTTGGTCATCTTGTCTTCCAGGACCATTTCTGGCTAAATCTACTCAGGAACCTACTTGTTTGTCTTTTGACTGTCCATGGTATCATCAACACCTTTCTCCAGCACCACTTCTCAAAAGAGTTAATTTTCCTCTCGATGCTGCTGCTATTAGTTGTCATAAGCAAGCACTTAATCAGAAGCCTTGACTGTGGACCACTTTTTTGGGGTGGTGGTTGGATGAGTTCCATAGACATTAAGTAAGATTTGCTTAAAGTGAAAGATGGGGAATGCATGGTTTATTATTATTATTATTATTATTATTATTATTAACCTTTATTTATAAAGCGCTGTAAATTTACACAGCGCTGTACATAAATTTTTTAGTCGGACGGTTCCCTGCCCTCAGGCTTACAATCTAAAAGACACGACACAAAAGGAGAAGGGAGTGGTGGTGGGGAATAGGATCAGGTCCAGCAGATCTTCTCCACCTCCGAGGCCTGGACCAAGGCAGATGGACTGGAGGAAGGGCTTAGCTCCTTGGTTTAGTAGTACTACATGTGGAATTATTGTTGATCATAAATTTAAAATGAGCTAGCAGTGTGATACTGCAGCAAAGAAAGCCAATGCTATTTTGGCCTGCATTAGTAGAAGCTTGGGGGCTATACAGACCACCCCAAAGGGGCCGTCTCCAGCCACTCCTTTACTGGCCAGATCAGGGCTGCAGCAACCTCATGCCACGGCCCCGATCCGGTCTCCGGAGAGCACAAAAAGGAGCCACATAAAGCACAGATTTATGACACTCCTTCAGTGCTGTATCATGTGGATGCAGCACCGGAGGGGGGTTATCATGACTCACGTTGTGTAGACCGACGCATGGCAAAATGGCACCCTAGGAGCAGAGTCAGGACATTCAGCGTGTGAACGCTGAGCATTAATTCTGCCCACAGGCAGTCACAAAGAGCTGGTCTGTTTAGGCTCCTAGCTTCCAAGCTGAGGGAAGTAAAACTCCTATTTTGCACTAGTCAGGCCTCATCTGCAGTAATACATTCAGTTCAGGACAAATGACTTCATTTTAAGAAGGATATTGGCAAGTTGGAGAGAGTTCAGAGAAGGGTAACAAGGACAATAAGAGGTATGGAGAACATATGAGGAAAGGATGAAGGAGCTGGGCTTGTTGAATTTGGCGAAGAAAAGATTGAGAGGCAATATGATGCGTTATTTAACTATCTCAAGGGCTGTCCAAAGGATAGGACCAAGTTGAATAATTTTAAGTTACATTAGGGTAGATTTTGATTGAACATTAGAAGGAACCTCTTGACAGCAAAACTGGTTTGGCAATAGAACCAATTGCTGAGAGGAGCATTGGGGTCTCCTTCACTGGACATCTTTTTAAAAAGAGAGTGGGCAGCTACATGGGCAGCTAAATAAGCTCTCTTAAAGATTCAATGTCAAATATGTTAAGCCACTTGAATTCCAACTCAGGTTATCAGTGGAAAGGTACAAGGCTATCTTCTCTTGAAATATGCCAACACAAATTATTGATTGTGGCTCCGAAATCCCTCCAGTAAGGGGTTCCTGTTATTAGTCAATTTGAGTGAGGGACTTTGGAGACCAGGGTTCAAATCTTGGTTCAGCCATGGAAACCCACTGAGTGACCTTGGGCAAGTCACACTCTCTCTGCCTCAGAGGTGGCAATGGCAGCCTCCTCTGAAGAAATTTGCCAAGAAAACTCCACGATAGGTTCACCTTAGGGTTAACATAAGTCTTAAAAAACTTGAAGGCACACAACAACAACACTAGTCAGTGGTGATGAAAAGCAGTCTACGCATGCTCACAGTCAGTCTTTTTAGCATTACAGCTAACTTTTCTTGAAGAGTCCTGCTTTACCTCCCCACCCTCCTCCTATGGAGAGGATCATCTTTCATTCAATTCACTCAGAGGCATGCTCAGGGAAAGCCAAATCACATTCCTTGTGGAGTTGGGAAGGAAAGCTTTCCATTAATAGATCTGGGAGTGGCCAGACTAAAGCTGATAAACTGGTTTGACCCATTCTAGCAATCTTGATTCACAACCAAAGATCCAGTAATTCAGAACAAAAGCAAATGCATTACAATATACATTTTAGGTACATTTAAAACAGACAACAGCTTAATTTAAAAGTTTGTTATGTCAATGGTAATTGTAAATTGTTGTGTAATCTGAAACTAATAAAAATATTATTAATAATAGGAAATGGCTGTGTTTTGTTTGAGAAAAGAGAGGAATGGTAGAGATGCTGTGTCAAAAGGGAATGAAGCAAAATAGGCAGTGACTTTAAAAGCAGGGAACTGGGTGATGAAAACAAAAAAGTACTAATGCCATAAGAAAACTGCCAAGCATACAGTGATCCAGTACCAGAACTGTCTCTTATCTACCCTTCACCCACCCTGATAATTGTCTACTGGATATTTATGAGAAAGAGTTCTCAGTGTGTACATGGAGCACTCTTACACTCAAGAGTTTATCACACGGGAAGAGTTTCTCTTAATTTCGAATGAAAAGAAAGGGGGGCCAGAACGCATTCACGTGAATTTGCTAGTTTAGCGAATTTACCTGAATTCAAATTGTGTTTGAACTGACTTCCCATTGCCCGAAAATAGCTTGCCTTTGCCCAAAATTGTGCAGTAACGTGAAACCCCACGATTGCGTTTGGACTGACTTCCCATTGCTTGAAATTGTGTGTGGTAGTCTACTATGCAATAATGTTAAACCCCATGATTGCATTTGGATTGCCATTGGATTATACTTTCAATTTCCCTTGTCTGATAATGTCCTCAGTGAGTCCTCCATCAGGCTGCTTCTGAAAATATAGGAGGATGGATGTCATTGCACTAAGCAAGAAGAAGGGTTCCCTCTATCCACCATCATCCAGAGGAGAGAAGGGCAACCAGCTCCATCAGGCCTTGCCTGAAAAAAGAAGGGCCCCCCTCTATCCACCATCATCCAGAGGGAGAGAAGACAAGACATCCGACCTGGAGAGAATGAAAAGGCAGGCCCAACTCCATCAGGCCCAGCTGAGAAAGAAGAAGAAGAGCCCTCTCTCCATGCCATTGTCCTCATCCGGCAGGGAGTGAAAAGGCAGGGCCAGCTCCATCAGGCCTGGCATCAATTAAGAAGCAGAGCCCTCCCTCCACTCCATCTGCCTTGGTCCAGGCCTCAGAGGGAGAGAAGAACTGCTGGACCTCATCCCCTTTCCCACCACCATTCTCTTCTCTTTTGTATCATGTCTTTTTAGATTGTAAGCCTGAGGGCAGGGAACTGTCTAATTAAAAAGATTGTATGTACAGTGCTGTGTAAATTTACAGCGTTATATAAATAAAGCTTAATAATAATAATAATAATAATAATAATAATAATAATAATAATAATAATAATAATAATAATGCAGTTCTAGACGTAGACAGCACTTACATGGTTTCACTGAATGTGTTACACAGATGGGCTTGTGAGACACGCCCTCCCTGTTCCCAAGAGATAAAAAAGGGAGGGAACTGATGAAGAATTGGAGTGAATCAAACACATGGGGTCTACAGACTGAAAGCACTATACACTATTGATACAAAGGAAATCAGTAGGCAAGGGAGGAAGCCAGGGAACTAACCAGTTACGGTTAGTTAGGCCTAGACTCCACTAGATTGTGAAAGAGAAGCTAATTTCAGCATGATACTTATTAAATATATACATCCTGTCACTGACAGCATTGTGATCTTGCTGCAACGGATGCTGAAAAAGCAAATACACTGTTTTGAACTAATCCAATAGTTCTTTGGCCACAAGCTCTAGTTTTGTTTTGTCTTTTAATAAGAGTTTTTAAAATGAAGGATCAAAACCTTATCAGCAGTGTCTATAGAGTTTTATTGCACAGCTTTAAAAAGCAACTTACTGCTACGGAATTGAATTCTAATTCGGGCTGCATCCACGTCCAATGGCATGGCTTCTGTCTCCAAATCCACCCTCTGAGTACAGCCTGGCAACTAGAAAATACTAATTAAATAAATATTTTTTCTTTTCTTTTTTTGTTGTATATCCACATTAAATCCAGAGTAAATTGCATCTTAAATATATGTAATGAAAATCCAGAAATCCGAAAATCTTGATTTTTGTATCCTGTCTGAAATGCATTTCTGTTGATGATCATATAAACTGCCAAGTTCTCTTTCCACCACTTTTGCAGGGACTACAGCTCGGAATAGAGATTTTCTCTGAGTGCCAATATTCATTGAGCCCAATTCTTTGTACATCAGCCTGCCAGGTTAACAAAAATGCCAGAAATAAATAGCATGGCTTGTTCATGACCTGGAAACTGTACTTTTTGTTTTTGAAAATTAATCCAATTCAAAGCTGGATTAGAGATGGCACATCCCTCAACAACAGGCATGTAGGATCAAAGCAGACAGTCATTTTTACTCTGGCTGGAAATCCTGTACTTTATGCATAGATCTGATTCATATCCAGAGCTGGCTACAAACACAGCTGCCTGCTTTAAATTAATAACAGTTCAGTCATCTCGCATCTGAATCATCATAGGATAAGTGAATCAAACAAATCTTGGCTTTGTTTGGCAGCTCACAATACAACACCATATATTTTCCACATAGAATTGTAATCACATTTGAATTCCCTCAATTGCCATTGTTCTGTACAAAGACAGCAAGGGATTGGTGAGAAGTTACTCTAAATGAAGTATTCTTCAGTGAGACGATCTTAATAATACAGCAGATACTGACACCTTGCCAGGACTGGCTCCTGTTATGTGATCAGAAGTTGCATAGAATCCTCACCATAAGGTGAACAATTATTCTTCAGACCAAAAATCTCACCTGATTTGGTGTACAGGCAGAATCCTTGCTCCATTTCTTAAGATTTAAGACACAGAATTTATTTACTTAAGCCCTGACAAAACTACCTGAAACTTTTTTTAATGTGCAAAGGGCTCACCATAGACAGACAGTTGTGTGTGTGGTTTCTCCCCCCCCCCCCATGGGTACTTGTAGGGGAAGACAGAAAGATAGGTATGTAGGCAGGTAGGTAGGTAGGTAGATAGATACATTTTATTAATCTGACCTTTATGGCAACACATTTTTAAAATATTAAAGATATCTGTGAAGCCAGAATTATTCATCATAGTGCTTTTCAGAGTACAGTAGTGGTTCCTGGACTGGTTCCAGTCCCTGCGCCACTGGCTGCCAGTCCCTGGCTAGTTTCCAAGAAAGAAAGAAAGAATTGTGCCCAGTGGGCATAAAAATAGTAATGGTCCCTGGCATATTGGGGGGGGGGATTGCCAGTCCCCCACATCAGATAGTCTGAGAACCACATATGCTAGAAAAATGGTACTGGAAATAGGTCTTCTTTCAAAATAATGTCTTATCACATGTGACTATTAAATGTTGGTTTCCATGTAACTATCTACAAATGGAGCATGCTTGGAAATGATTTGTGTTATGGGTGTCTATTACCACGTTCATAGGTAGTTGCTCACTGTGCAGATGCATCAGGTTAAATGACTGAATTAGTCTGGTGAGAGTCAGCGCATGGGTGTCCAATGCTTACAAACCGTTCACCATAACCTGTGTGGAATAAGTTAACGTTGATAGATAGATTATTATGGATGCTTCCTGCTTTGTCCATACTATATGCTGGCTGCAAAAGAAAAGCAACCATGGCTTAGGCTGCTGCCAGACTGCAAGAAATGAAGCAGTTTGATACTACTAACTTCCTTGGCTCAATCCTATGGAATCCTGGAACTTGCAGTATGGTGTGGCACCAGAACTCTCTGACAGGAAACATTATACATCCCACAAAACTAAAAATACCATAGCATTGAGTCATGGCAGTTAAAATAATGTCAAACTGCACTGTTTCTGCGGTGTGGATGATACCTTATTTGTGGTGCATTATCATTCTTGTATTCACACATATACTTATTTATTTTTCAATAAATAGTTCATTGTTTAATGCTTCCATGTGAAAATAATTCCAACTATACATATTTATATAAGCTAAATGGGTCTTCTGAGTAGACAGGTTTATGACTGCACTATTAGTAAGGCTATACTATGGATGCATCATGCAAACCATATAGCTCAGTCTTGCTTAGGGGAGAATTTCTGAAGATAAAATTACCATAATAACATGATACAGAATGACCTTTCAATTTTCTTTTTGCTTATTATTGTTGCACCCTTCATTTGCAGTTACTGTTGTGAGATGCTGTGTAATGAGACACATTCACAGCTTTTCTCTCTGCTTTGAGACCCTCCAGGATGTGATAGATTGGTCTCCAAAATCATCTTCTTTGCTGCTTTCTCAGAATGACGCTTTCTCTCAGAAGCTTCTATCTTTGTACTGACAGGAGCGACATGTTGCTTGCCAGCTGTAGCACATTATTACTCATATACAGCACAACAAAATTCTGCCTATAAAAACTTGACTCAGCGCCAGCTTTGCAGTGATGCTTCCATTTCATGATTAAAGACACAAGAAGTATGAGGGTCACACAGAGAGGATTCCCACCTGCAATGGAGACTTTGTTTTGCTGCCACAAATATTTACTGTAAAACTGCATGGCCACCCACTCATCCCTGTACCTATGGTTATCTGCTCCTGGCAACTGTTTTGAAAGAATGTGTGGCTGTTACCACTGTGCTCAGTCAATGTTTATCCCCTATTATCAAATTCTATGTTGTGATGTTGCTGGAAAAATATCATTAATTCCATAAACATCTGGAGATGGAAGAGATGGCAAACAGTGAAGTGAGTTTGCTCATAAGGGGCTTAATCAAAAGCCCAATGAAACTAACTGGAAATCTGCCATTGAATACAGTGGTTCTTAGTACAAAACAGGTAGAGCGATATGTAACCTGCTGAGTTCACAAGATGCTTGCCTAAAACATGTTTATTCATGGTATAAAAAGGTGAACAGTGCTGCAGGCTTTGAAGTCTTGTGGGTCACTGGGAAAACTTCTTAATCTTAGATGTTTTGATTGAGCGCTGGGTTTAATTTTGGGGAGACAAACAGTATCAAAATTGTTTTACTGAGCCTTCAGTTTGAACATTTATTTTTTATTTGTTGTAGTATCTGTGTGCCTTGGGCGTGTTACACACCACCATTTACTACGTGCTCCGCGTGTACTAGGGTTAGGAAGGGGTGTGCTAGGGTTAGGAAGGGTCTCACCTTCCTAACCGGCCTCATTCCTAGGACGTGCAGAGCGTGAAGTAAATGGCGGTGCCTGTCCACACGGCGCCGCCATATTTACGTCTCGGACACACAGCGTCCGGACATAGAATCATAGAATCATAGAATCGTAGAGTTGGAAGAGACCACTAGGGCCATCCAGTCCAACCCCCTGCCATGCAGGAAATCCAAATCAAAGCATCCCTGACAGATGGCCATCCAGCTTCTGTTTAAAGACCTCCAAGGAAGGAGACTCTATCACCTTCCGAGGAAGTGCATTCCACTGTCGAACAGCCCTTACTGTCAGGAAGTTCCTCCTAATGTTCAGGTGGAATCTCTTTTCCTGTAGCTTGCATCCATTGTTCCGGGTCCTGTTTTCTGGAGCAGCAGAAAACAAGCTTGCTCCCTCTTCAACATGACATCCTTTCAAATATTTAAACAGGGCTATCATATCGCCTCTTAACCTTCTTTTCTCCAGGCTAAACATCCCCAGCTCCCTAAGTCGTTCCTCATAGGGCATGGTTTCCAGACCCTTCACCATTTTTGTCGCCCTCCTTTGGACACGCTCCAGTTTCTCAATGTCCTTTCTGAATTGTGGCGCCCAGAACTGGACACAATATTCTAGGTGGGGCCTGACCAGAGCAGAATACAGTGGCACTATTACTTCTCTTGATCTAGACACTATACTTCTATTGATGCAGCCTAAAATAGCATTGGCCTTTTTAGCTGCCGCATCACACTGTTCACTCATGTTCAACTTGTGGTCTACTTGGACTCCTAGATCCCTTTCACACGTAGTTTCATTCAGCCAGGTGTCACCCATCCTATATCTGTGCATTTTATTTTTCCGCCCTAAGTGCAATACCTTACATTTCTCCGTGTTGAATTTCATTTTGTTAGCTTTGGCCCAGCTTTCTAGTCTATTCAGGTCATTTTGAATCTTGATCCTGTCCTCTGGGGTATTAGCTATTCCCCCTAATTTGGTGTCATCTGCAAATTTGATAAGTATGCTCCCAATTCTGTAATCCAGGTCATTGATAAAGATGTTGAATAGCACCGGGCCCAGGACAGAGCCCTGTGGGACCCCACTGGTCACTTCTCTCCAGGATGAAAAGGAGCCATTGTTGAGCACCCTTTGGGTTCGGCCGGTCAACCAATTACAGATCCATGTAACAGTTCCTTTGTCTAGCCCACATTTTACAAGCTTGTTTGCAAGAATGTCATGGGGAACCTTGTCAAACCTCGCGGCGCCACTTCCGGGGCCCAAAAAGGAGCGCCATTTCGGCGCTCCTTTTTAGCTGCACCAGGAAGCCTCGCGGTCTGGCCGCTGGGACTTCTCGGCGTAGCTAATGAGGGTGGCGGCAGACCGCCTGCTTTAGGGCGGTCTGTAACGTGCCTTGGAGTCATTTCCGACTTATGGTGACTTAAGGCAAACTTATCATAGAGTTTTCCTGGCAAGATTTGTTCAGAGGAAGTTTGCCATTACCTTCCCCTGAGGCTGAGAGAATGTGACTTGCCCAAGGTCACACAGTGAGTTTCATGGCAAAGCTGGGAATTGAACCCTGGTCTCCAGAGCTGGAGTCCAGTCTTCAAAACCACTGTGTTAGCTGGCTGCCAAAAACTCTAAGGTAGGGGTTCCCAACTTTTTTGACTTGTGGAGGCCTTATTTCTATGGTGGAGCCCCTAAGAGATCTACCCTATGTCTTACAAGTTAATGGTGTTTAGGAGTATATATAAGAATATATTCTTATTATTTAATTACATTCAATTTTTACTTCTTTCATTTTTCTGGAATGGCTGCGGAGCACCTGGGAAGTGCACATGGAGCCTTAAGGGCTCCTTGGAGTAAGGATGGGAACCACTGCTCAGGGGGAAAGGCTTGCATCCTGAAAATGGTCAAAGTCAGTTGCCAGACTTCTAGTTGTTGTTTCAACTGCAGTGACATCACAGGAACTTCACATACATTTTTACTGGTGGTAGGGAAAGGGCAATCGTGGAATATTCAAAACCACTATACCTGTTTTGAGTCTCGGGTGAAAAAAAATCACAGGAACCAAAGGACAAAATTTGGAGAGACAGCAATAGATGGTAGGTGGGGATCCTGGAAATCATAGGATTTGGGGTTTCTATAAGAAAATGGTAGTTGAATGCTGCAGGGGACACTTGAGATGTGAAGCGTTAGCAAGAAAGAGTCACAAGGAGGCAAAAGGGAAAACCTTCAGGAAGCCTAAGTGCTCATTGATGGACAGTGCCAAATTCACACAGGGATTCAAAACAAGCAGCAAAAATCTTGGCTGCCATAGTCTGCATTCTCACTTGTCCCAAGGGCTTAACGACAGGCTTTAAGTTTAACCATAATCTTTACAGTCCCGATGAGACATTGGGAAGATGGTCAGGTATTGGCTACGTATCCCTACTGTAATCAGGACTGATAGCAACATTAGTGGGATGAGAAAAGTACAATCCAGGAGCTGGAAGTAACTCACAAGGCCTTTTTTGTGAGCTGTACCCACACTGCTGATCTTCAAGGGAAAAGTATTAAAACAAAACATTGGTTTTCACTGCTCCTTAAGTCTTTCGGGAGTGGTGGTTCTGGTCAGAAACGGGACTTATTTTCCTTATATTAGTAAAAGGAAAATAACAAATATATTTGGGAGGGGACTGTTAAATGAGATTGTATTTAAGTTTTCATATGAACTTTTTTAAAGGTCTTGTATAAAGTGTAAACTACCACATCTGCTCATACATCTAGACATTTTCTTACTTACTCTGTGATAGCAGCAATGTTTTGAAACATCCTGGATTTCAGGTGACTGGTTTCAGTAAGATAACATGTCACACTTTTAGAAATAAACTCAACTTCCAACTTCTGCCATTTTAAAAGAAGAATCAGTTCTACATTTTTATTGGAAAAATATTTGTAGAGAATAGGCTATTTCACAAAGCCTCATCACTAGTTCGCAGTTAGATACAGGACATTGAATAGCTATGGGCTTACCACATTATAAATCAATCAAGAGCTTCATGTGAAATCATTCAGGAAACCTCAAAAATGAAGCTCTTATTAATAACAGCTGATTCCTGAGATTAATCTAGAGTGTACATTATTTAGAATCACGAGGCTGGAAGAGATTGAAAGAACCTGAAGTAAATGACGTAGTTTCTACCTGATGACACTGAACACAGTTAATGATTGTTTTAATTATTATTGTCAAGGGGATAAAACTTTTTTTGATTGTTTGTTTTAGAAGACGCTACACTGGTCCTCCATAAAAAAAAAACCTCCTGCTTTAGCCTGAGGGGTAAAAGTAGTGCGGACAAAATAAATATTTGAATGGTCATTGGTTTACTACATCAAAGACGTGAAGCAAAATGACACAGTGGTCAGATTCAAATGCCTTTCTCCCCACTGTCTCAATGTACCCCCAGAGCCCACTGAACCCTCACTTTATTCCCATGTGAGTGGCTGCCCTAAAGAGAAAGGGAAGAGGCAGCCCTACAGCTCTGACCCCATCCCAATTCTGGATGACTTGAAACTACACCAACGTCCCCTTTATCCTGATAGACATCCACATGCTCCGCACCCTCTCCAGATCCCATCTGGTGTCAGCCTTGGTTAGTACTTGGATGGGAGACTACCAAAGAATACCACAGGAAGGAACTGGCAAACCATATCTGAGTATTCCTTGCCTAAGAAAACCCTATGAAATTCATGGGGTTGCCATATGTCGAATTGAATCGACATAAGCAAGCGCTGGTAAATCCTATATGTCTCTGCATTCTAACGCTGAAAGAGCAAGAACGCTTTTTTTCCCCTCAGAGGATTGGGCATTATATTTTATTTCAAAAGTTAATAAACATTTTGTTCTGAAACAATACTTTTCTTTAATGTTTTTGAAGGGTGAATAGTTCACTTAATTTGAAAACAGCAGGAATCCAAAATACATATAAAAACCTGGAATCCATTATTGTTTTCTCTCTCTCTCTCTCTCTCTCTCTCTTGGATTGCTTAATATTAAAGAATAGTTCTTTCATATTAAATATCTTTCTAGCTTAAGTTTTGTTTCAAGATCAGTCCTAGTTCTTTGCTTGCTCCTTGTCTATCTAAAAGCAGATGTAAAGTTTAGGCATGCAGTAATCATTTATTTTGAAGCAAACGTCTACTTCGGAGCAAATGTCTCACCACGTCCTTCACCTTGTTGTAAACATCTGGATGTAGATTTATGGTCCTCTTATGAATTTGTCAGCAAGCTGGGATTTGTGAAGCGCACATGAGGGTATGCCTGTGTCTTTCCTTATTGAACAAATTATACATTTAAATACTCATCAAACACATTTTTACCTCCCTCTTCATTCTGGCTTACTCAGAAAAACGATTGTCTATTTCCTCAGATAGGGTGGCATCATAAATGTGCGGATCTGGAATTTATTATAACACATTTAGAAGTTAAAAGGTAATAATGATGTATTACAGACAATGGTCTCCATTCTTTCACTGAAGTACAGAACAATATATGAGGCTATTGTTGTAAATGATTACTAAAGAGGAAACTCTCCTGTTCTGTACTGTCCTATACCAAGGACAGTACAAAGAAGGACGAGTTTTGTATTCTTTAGATTTCTTAGGCAACAAAAGTAGAAAGTTGAGGGAGAGGAGAGTTCCCCACCTTCATTTTGCCCAGACAATGAGAAAGCTGCTTTTCTAAAAGTGTCTGTGCAGACATGGGGATTCTGGCAATTGCAATCCAAATGTTCCAAACTCTGATTTTGCCTCTGTCACAGTACTCACCAAAGTTTATTTATTCCACATAGCTGACTGAAGTGAAGAGGGACACATCAGATCTTCTCAGACTTCACTCAGTGAAGCCAAGAGGAAAGAGGACTGAGGAACCTCACAAATGCTATTGGGCACAAGTTCTATGGAACTGTTGTGATAAAACAAGGCTGCTCCTCTCTTAGGTTCAGCCAACATACATAAATTCCCCTGCCTCCATCCTTTAAGATGTGACAAGGGGACGGGCTGCAAGATCTTATGGAGGAAATTTAGCTTGTAATGTAGGGTATTCACCTAAGGACACACATCCTTCAGGCAGGTTGCACTTTACTGAAGAGAAGCACATTACATGTTTCTTCAGCCCTGCTGTCTGTCCTGTCCAGTTGTTGGTCACATATGTTGTCTTCTGGTACCTGTTTGTAGCAGAAAGCAGTGCTTTCGGCCCCTTGGGCTTGAGGCTGTATCAGATTATTGACTGTTTAAAATAAGTTAAGTCATACATAATTTTTCTTTCAAAGTGAGTTTGCACAAAGTGGACCATGCTGAAATTTAGCACAGTGGTGGCCATTCATTCATCTTGTATTTACTCATTTTTTGTTTTCTTTTTTGTGGAAAACAGTGTTTTGCTTAAATACTGGGTGTAGTGGGTGCCTCTTATTCTAATTCACATCCATGCCACTGCATGGGCACCAACACTGAAGATCAAACTAGGTGATCTGTTTATCATAGCACATGATTTTCCTCACCTGTGCCATTTGCATTTTTCATACTTAGTATTATTATTATTATTATTATTATTATTATTATTATTATTATTATTATTATTATTATTCTCATGCATTCAGGTTTAATTTGCAAGTCTGGCTACTGAAGCATGCACCTCTGAGGAAATCTCATTGTTGGAAAGGAACAGGGATACATATTCCTTTTAATAGTTAGTTTGATACTGTGGCACTGTGCAGTGCATGGCCTGCTGTTCTAGACCTTGCAGTTGTGAATGTCTCCTGTTGGTAACAGGACAATTATGTGCCAAAACACATTGCAGGAATAATCCAGTTTGAGACTGCTTTAACTGCCCTGGCTCAATGCTGTAGCACCAGAGCTCTCTGACAGAGAAGGCTAAATCTCTCACAAAACTACAGTTCCCAGAAGTCCCTAGCATTGAGCCAGGGCAGTTAAAGCAGTCTCAAACTGGATTATTTATGCAGTGTGTTTTGGAGAAGAACAGTTTTTGGAGTGGTTTTTTAAACAGAGAAAGGCTTACATGTACAGAGTCTTCAATAATGTATGTAGGGCAGAAGTAGGAATATTGTCTTTGGTATGAAAATAATTGCGTCATAATATTGTTTGAAAAATGCTGGCATGTATAGCACTGTTGTGAATCTATTGTCATGCATCTGATTAAAGTAAATGATAAAAATCCCATAATTGTCACTTGCACAGATAGAGGCAGAATTGAACCGAAAAAACCCCCACAAAACACAAATACAGCTTCTTCTGCCAAACTGATAGCCTGTGTGTAGAATAAATCTTTTTCAAGAACCTTTTTCTTTGTAGTCAAAAATAGAGTATTGCATTGTATTACCTCACTCTTCTTTATATCCAGGGCAGTATCTAATAACAATAAAATCCACAACAATAAATCACAATAAAATAACAGTCAGTCCTATAATGCAAAATAAATGGATCCCAGCTGCATCTTCAGATTCTCAAAGTCTCTCAAGATGGGAAGGAGCTGGGGCAGTGTTAGGCCTGGGTTCACAGACCTCAATCCTGAATTTTCTCAGCACTTCATATTGGTTCTTACAACATATGCAAATTATATGCAGATTTGTGTCCAATAGTCCAGGGATCCACATTTTTTAAATAAAAAAAAGAGCTTCTGGATTAGCATCACCACAGCAAAAGTCTTTTACTCCATCTCATGTCTGTTGTTGTTCTTTCCTTTACAAATGGGACTCTAAGCAGAGCTTCTCTTCAACAAGTAGTGGTGGGGCTCCCCAGGAAGAAGGCATATGATGAATATGAAGTCCATTGAAATCCTGGAAGGCCCCTTCATCTAATAAGATGTGCATTTATTTTTCAACCTCATTGGTGAATACAATTTAAGTTTAATTGTGTAGGAACTAACACTTTATTCTTTAGTTATATAGCCAAACATAAGGTAAAACACTGTGTCTCCACTCACTCTGGGCAGATACCTACATTCTGAAAATGCTTTTCTGAGCTGAGCTTGCTAAAGGAGGAATGAGCCCCAAAAAAGAAATGCTGAGTGCATTGTATTGAAGAGAGAAGCGCTTAATTTTCTGTCCTGTTTATGCTGGGAACTGGTGTTTCTGGACACAGTCAAAACAGAAGCCATCGTTTTTGACCACCAATGAATAACATACATACATACATACATACATAAAAACATGGTGCGCATGACATGAGTGCTATATACTTGGTTTCCATCAGTCCACCATCATCACTAGCTTAATATGAAGCCCTCAGCTAATCAGGGGATACAAGCATGCAGCGCCTAGTTGTGCTTATATGGAGAAGCCTACCTGTTGCTTATATTCAGAAGCCTGCCAGGCTTTCCTGGCATTTGATGTTTTTTGGCAAGTGTGAAGCAATATTATTATTATTATTATTATTATTATTATTAAACTTTATTTCTATAGCGCTGTAATTATACACAGCTCTGTACAAAGTCGGTAAAATTAGGAGTAAATAAAAGCCTGCCCAAGGCATACATTCTAAGACAATAACAATTAAAAGAGGAATAGATAAAATTACCATATAGAAAGGAAAAACAGATTAAAAACATCAAATATCAAACAAATCACAATAGTCCAAGGTAAGGCATTCATTCTCCCAAAAAGGTTCTCTTGGTGACAGTTTTTATATTGTTACCACTGCTGTCTGAAAAGCTCCTTATTTGCTCTCCACAAAGGCCACTTATAAAATTTGTTTGGGTTGCTTTGGTCCCTACAGGGCTGAAGCCTGTCCTCTTGGGTGAAGATGCAAAGAGTCCATGAAGAACATGGGTTAGTAATGACAGCCCTAGATATCCTAAAGGTACCAGATCCCATCTGATCTTGGAAGCTATGCAGGGTCAACCTAGTTTAATACTTGGATAGGAGACCACCTATCAATCCCAGGTGCTATAGGATGTATTTCAGATGAAGGAATGGGCAAAACCACCTATGGCTGTTCTTGCATAAGGAAACCCTATGAAATTCATGGGGTCACCATAAGTTGACAGGCAACTTGAAGGCAGGCACACACACAAGGATAGGTACTGGATACCACTATGGGTTGTGAGCAGAGCATAGAGTTTATCACACAGGAGGAATTTCTCTTAATTTCGAATGAAAAGAAAGTGGGGCCAGAAAGCATTCATGTGAATTCGCTAGTTCAGTGAATTTACATGATTTCAAATTGTGTTCGAACTAACTTCCCTTTGCCCGAAAATAGCTTGCCATTGCCTGAAATTGTGTGTGGTAGTCTATCACGCAATAATGTGAAACCCCATGATTGCATTCGGACTGACTTCCCATTGCCCGAAAATAGACTGCCATTGCCCAAAATTGTGTGTGGTAGTCTATCACGCAATAACGTGAAACCTCATGATTGCATTCATACTGACTTCCCATTGCCCGAAATTGCATGTAGTCTATCACGCAATAATGGTAAACCCCATGATTGTGTTCGGATTGCCATTGGATTATACTTCCAATTTTCCTTGTCTGATAAACTCCCATGTTTTGCAGTCATCATTAACCCTGCAACATCATGGAATGATTGTGAGAAAACATGTAATTTTATCACTGGAAGGAGGAGAAAGAGGGAAAAAATTGTGAGAAGTACCTTGGAGGGGAAAAAGGAACTAAATGGAATAGTAAAATCATTCCATTTAGTGGAGCACCAGGGCTAGTCCTCCCATTGGGCAGAGTAAGGCAGGCAGCAGAGGTTGAGAATGCAGAACAACAACAATGTATTGGAAGAAAGGACTGTGTGTGTCATGCAGCCTGTCTTGTACCTCCTAAATTAGTCTGTTGTCCGCACATGCAGTAGAAGATGATGTCTTGTCACTCATATTAAAATAGGCATCACCTGCCAGTCTGTTGACTTGTGAATGTTGACTTGGAGGATAGCGTCTTGTCCTTTAGTTCATATACCAAAATGTTTTGGGATGTTGGGTCTTGTGGAGCACATGATAGCAAATACTCCATGCACATGAATTCTTTCAACTGTTAGACAGTGCTTATGGGGAAAGCATACAAGCTGGGCATGAATCAAAAGTTGGTGCAGATGGGGGGACTCAACCCTCCAAAGAAGAAAATTGATATATGTGTTGGTCTTCTGGCCCTGGTTTTGATCTTATCCGTGATCCCTCTCTGTATTACCTCTGCTTCTTTTGGAAATACTTTATCTTACCAGCCTCTGTAATTCTATCCTACACCTAATGTGGTGAACTTCCTGACAAAATAATATCAAACACTGCAGTAGTGTAGGCAAAGACAACCCCCCTCTGAACCAATATTGCCAAGAAAACTCCATGATAGGTTTGCCTTAGGGTAGCCGTAAGTCAGAAACACTGTGAAGACACACAACAATATCAAAGTATTATTTGACTGGCAAATGATCTGAAAACTTTGGTGGGGAATCACATTTATATTATAGGAAGGAAATGTCTTAGGAAGCTGCACTTTGATGTGATGAAGAAAGAAGCAGGGCTGATCGGTGTAGGCATCAGGTAGCTTATTACATGAATACACATGTCTAATTAAATTAATGATAATGAGTGGCATCTGTCACAAAGGGAGCATACACAAAGCCCAGGATAACATAGTTTCACTTTTTTTTAACCACTTCTTGTCATCTGGCATACAGATACACACTTAGATGGCAACCACTTCTCACTAGTGTTGCTGTAAATGCCAGTGGTAAATTAAGAATGGTCAGGTCCATAAGACAGGATGATATGTGCCGCTACACTGCATGCAGCATCCAAAAAATAGGCTGTATTCTCAAGGAATCATGGCAGATGCATGAAATCCTTAGAGTCAAACTGACATTTTTTTAAATGCAAAAAAAATAATAATTCATTCCATTTGCAATTTGATAACTGGTAGCAGCCCATTACAAATAACATTTACATGCAATGTATTACCTATAGAACGTATATATGGCTGCCCCACTACCAACCCCATCACACTTTTTCTCCCTTTTCTTCTGTGCCAGGCCTTGCAGATGGATCAATACTTCTGACTTCTGTGTAAAGCAGCACCAGACACTTGGTGGAGCTATTGCTTCTTTAGAGGGAAGGCAGGCAGCAGCCCAAGTGGTGCAGGAGAGGAAAGGGGGGTGGGATATGCCACAGTCAGTGCAAGGGAGGGAAGCAGTAGGTGCAACATGACAAAGAAGTGGCTCCTAGAACAAATGAAACCTGCAGTCTCCCTAAAAGCTAAGATGATTAAACTGAGGTCCAAATCACACTGCAGAAATAATCCAGTTTGAGACCGCTTTAACTGTCCTGGCTCAGTGCTAGGGGATTCTGGGAACTGTAGTTTTGTGAGGCATTTGCCTTCTCTGGCAGAGAGCCCTGGTGCCATAATAAACTACAATTTCCAGGATTCACTAGCATTGAGCCAGGGCAGTTAAAGCTGTCTCAAAGTGGATTACTTCTGCAGGGTGTTTTGGATCTGAGACTGTTGTACTTTGGCCATATAATGAGAAGTCGTGGCTCATTAGAAAAGATAATAATGCTTGGTAAGGTAGAAAGCAGTAGGGGGGAAAAAGATTACATTATAAATGGATGGATCCAATCAATGATGCCACAGTCCTCAGTTTGCAAGACCTGAGCAGGGCTGTTCATGACAAGGGTGACTTGGAAGGCTCTCATTCACAGGGTTGCCATAAGCTGAGGTCCACTTGACAGCGACTAACAAGAACAACTGTGTGGCTGGGTTAGGACACCCTTGTTCAGTCATGCACTAGAAGCAGAGTATTTCAAAAAATCTGAGGAGTATTCAGCTGAGAAGTGAGAGAAATCCACATAATATACAAGGCATTTTCAAAGGAAAGGGGGGAAAAACATATACGGCTTTACAGACTTTCTTAGTACCATTGTGTAAAGGTTCTGGGCTTGACTGCATATTTTACATAATACAGTTTTCTCTTTTACTTCATTAACAATAAAATAAGTTGAGAGAGGGCCTCAGATTTTGTGCTGTCTTTTTTTGGTATGCAATATGCAACTGGATCTAAATTTTGGGCGAGTGCCCAGTTTCAGATGTCTAAAGCCTGTTGAAAGCAATGGAGACTGCATGCTGCCTAGGTTTTTATGTACGCAACTGCAGATTGATTATCTAATGGCAGTACTATGCTTTGATCATGAGCCTCTAAAGGGAGACATTCCTAACCCATAATTCCCCGATGTGTGCGAGAGTGTGCGAGTGTGTGTGTGTGTGTGTGTCCCTGTGCTTGCTGCAAATCTTTCACTACTAGTGAGAAATGAAAGTCCCTCCCCCTCTTGTATCTCATTTTGCTTATGTATTAGAAGGCAAAATCATTGTGGGATGGACTGGTTTCAGTAAACAAAATGTTGTACATTGAAAGCATTGTCTGCATTTTCTTTCTTAATTGGGAGTAAAGATGATGATTTCTTTCCTTAATCACAGGCTCTTACTAGTAAATTATTATGGTTTTTTGGGTGCAGAAAAAGTCAGAACATTTTTAGTGGAGACCTCACACCTATTCATTTGAAGAAACACAAGGTTGCATAATGAGACTTCTGCACATAGCCTTCTCTTGTTCCCCTGCAGCTTCACAGCCCTATAGTATATGCTCTGAAGGATCCTTCTGCCCCACAGAGTAGATTTTGAGAGTCTGCATGGGAATTATTATGCCTCACAGTTCTGTTGATGGAACTTGTTCCCTCATTGGGCGGACTTAACTACCTACTACCCTTTGTGCATCATTCTGAATTTGCACAGGCATAGAAGATGGTTATTTTGTTTCTCCTCTTTACCGGAAACGCAAACTTAATGACAAATCCAGTTATCCTCTGGCCAGGTTAACATGGACTTTCCCTAAAAAATAAATAAATAAATTGCCAGTGTTTATATATTTGGTTACCTTGAAGGTGTTGGCCCTTTAAGCCTGTCTCCTTGGTGACTATAATTTTGTCACCATGTTCAATAACAGTGTACATGATACATGCCTCACAGATTCCTCATTCCTGATGAAGGCATGGCCAATGCGCGTGTGTGTGTCTTTGTGTGTATACTTGAAAAGGTGGGGTTGAAAAAGTGAGAAAACTGGACTAGTATTACTCTTCTGAATTACTCCAAATAAGAGAAGAAGTATGTATAGCTTTGGGATTTGGTGCTGAATTTAGAAGTTATATTTTAAGCTATACATTTATGTTGGCTCTGGAGTTCTGAGAATGCAGTCCAAAAAATGTAATGTTTCAAAGCTCTGTTCCGGAGTATACAAGAAGGAGGCCTGATATGGTGCTCCCTTTGGCATCCTGTAGCTGAAAGACAATTTCCCCCCATGTTACTGTGATGTAAAATATGGTAGCCATTGTGATTTACAATGTTATATAAATTGGAGCAAACACAGATGGCAGAGTTGGGGTGAGTTTTTGTAAAGTCATATAAACAGGGAGCATAAAAGTGGCCAGGCCACCATTGTGTAAGATTGTACATATTTGTAATTACGCAATGTTGTTGGTTCAGAAAATCAATACATGATCAGATCCAGTAATTCTTACATGGAAACAGCAGAGTGTTTGGACATTCTCAGAAAACTTCACCTACAAGTTTCCTATCAGAGCATTGCCTATATTAATTAGATCTGTCACTGGATTTTGAGTCAGTGTTGGAATATTGTTAGGAAAGCCAGCTTTTTTTTTCTTGTTTGGACAATACAGTCTGAAGAGACTTTATAGACTAACTCCCAAGTGTTTCTGGTCATGCTGAGTTCTCAAAACAGTTTTCATCATCATACAGGATTTAGCCTGTTTAGAATTTGGATGTCCATTTAACCTTTAGTTGAACTTCCCTGGATAGATACAGAACTTATATCGATATAAATGCATATATGTTTGCATACAGAGAGCTTGGAAAAATTACATTTTTGGCCTACAGCTGCCAGAATCCCTGGGGGATTCTGGTAGTAGTGGTCCAAAAAAGGAACCTTGCCAAGCTCTCTGTGTACATAATGATATATTCCAACACTGCGTATTATTTTTAAGGTGGAACTGACAATTACACAAGCTGTTCCCTTTCAGGGAAAAGTTTATTTCTGGCTCATTTCAAAGGCAGAATAAAGAACAGGACATATATGAATGTACATGTACATTATAAATATATTTATAATTGCTTTGAGAATTGGAAGGCAACAGTAGGGATTCTTTTGTTCCAACACATGATACTGCTTCACAGGCTCCTTTCACCGTATGACTGGAAATTCAGAGTCAGTTTCACTGTGAGTAGACCGTGCTGCAGATTTATGGAGGCTTTTGCTAGAACGTTTTTCCAGAAATGCATTGGCTAAGGAGATATTATCTGTCTTCTAAAGCAAGACCAGAGGCAGGTAGCACTGGTAAGATTGAAACATCAGTCTTCATCAGGTTCTCAAACCAGTTCTTAAGTAATTTTTAAGTACTGCAGTTTGTTTGTCCTTGCACATATTAGTGGATGCCAGTAGGGCAAATCACTTTCACCTCTGATACAGGTAGATGTGACTTTTCCACTGGCCTAAAACGCCAATTAGCACATTGGCATTTGGAGACTTGGGACGGCCAATTGCCCTCTAGTGGCCACGGTTGCCCATTCCATTTCCAAGCCGTGCCAATACCAGAGTCATCTCTCCACTTTGCTGAACACAAGAGCATGACTCACAATTTATGAAGCTTGTATGTGGTGGCAGTAATTACAACCATAACAGTAACATTACTAACAGCGAAGGCAGCAGTCCAAAAAACACATATGAGGAAGTTTCCCTGAAACCAAGATCAGCATAAATACTTTTATGACTAAGATGGCTGGAGGCAAAAGAAGACAAGGCTCTTGCACCTTTATTAGTTATACAGAAGAGGGAGCAGAAGCCCTGTCCTCTTTCACATCTGGCCACTCTATTCAGGATGGAGATATTTGGAGGTTTGCTTTTATTCCTTCAAGCAAACTGTTTCCACTGTCCCATGAAGCTTGACATGCAGGGAACAAAAACCCTCCTAGAGCCCCTGAGGAAATATCATTATCCTTTAAAACAGTGATCCCCAAACTGCCCTTTAAGAGATTTTGTACTTGAGCTCCCAGAATCCATCTTGGCCAATAGTCTGGGATTCTGGGAATTGAAGTCCCAAATCCCTTAAAGAGCACAATTTGGGGACTGCTTTAAAACGATGTATATCATATAATCTGTACCTTTCTTCCTCAAAAGAACGTTTTTAAGGAAACTGGAGATAATGCTCAATTTCAAATTCTCTTTCGGGGGCGATGCTGCTTGCAGTTGCAGAGGGTGCTGAGTGTATGAGAAATAATAGTCAACATGTTACATGCCTCACAGGTTCTTCATTCCTGATGAAGGCAAGGCTAATGTGTATGTCTTTCTTCATATGCTTGAAAAGGTAAGGTTGAACAAGTGAGAAATCTGGTCTAGTATTACTCTTCTGAATTCATCCAATTAAGAGAAGAAGTATGTATAGCTTGAGACTTCCATACCTTCAGTAGTCTTCCTGTACATCAAATGCAATAATTCACTAACAAGGGATTCTTGCAGGGCATGCTTACTAAAAACCTGGGCCATTATTTTTGCATGTGTTTATGTTCCTTTAGGCCACCAATTGACTTACAGTGATCCCATGAATTTTACAGGGTTTTCTGAGTCAAGGAATCCTTAGGGGAGGTTTGTCATTGCCTTCCCCTGAAATATAGCCTACATCCAAGTACTAATCAGGGCCTATCCTGCTTAACTTTCAAGATCATATGGGATCTGGTGCCTTTATAGTATGAGTAGCATGAGGTTTCCTTGGCTTGAGCCTCCTTCCTCAGATGCACAACTGAAGTTACATTAGGGCCTAACCTTGGGCGAGTCTACCCAGGAGTAAGCCCCATTGAAAGGGATGCTGCTTAGTTGGGACTTTGTAGGGAGATGGGAACTAGCAGAAAAGCTCTTCCTTTCACTCCCCCTTTCTCCTTGTGGCTGGGGACTGTCACACTTTCTGGACTCCTGCTGTTTCTTTTCTGCAAGGGGGGAAGTAGAGGGGGTTCATCTGGTTCCAGGAAGGAGGCTGGTGGGGCAGGGAGAGGGGTTAGTAGGGGGCAAGGTCAATGTAGGACTGCCCCAAGGACCCTGCAGGCAAAGACAGATCCTTAAAGCAAAAGCCCTTTTTGGAGGAGAAGATGCGAGGAAGAGGAGGCAGCAAAGGAAGAAGAGTCCCTTCAGCTAGTTAAATCTGCAGAAGGGAAAAGCAAGACTGGAATTGGTTTAGCTGTCCCAGCATGAGTAGTGGTCTGGGTGTTGAACTAGGACTCTGGAGACCAGGGTTCAATTCCCAGATCCAGCATGAAACCCACTGGATGACCTCTTGGGCAAGTCATACTCTCTCAGCCTCAGGGGAAGGCCAGGGCAAACCTCCTCTGAACAGATCTTGCCAAGAAAACCCCATGATAGGGTCACTCTAAGTGGGAAATGACTTGAAGTCACACAGCAACAACTGGGGGAATTACCCACAAAGCTTGTGTGCGGACTTTTTAATTGGTATGCCATATTTTAAAGCACGTATTATGTGAATGTATTTTAATTGTTTTATAGTACTGCAGTTGAACTGTGAGTTTTATGTGTTTTCTTCTTCTGCTTGTGTTTTGTATTTTAACACGTTAAACAGTTTTATTGCTTTGATTATTGTATTATTTTAGCTACCACTTTATTGCAAATAATAATAATAATAATAATAATAATAATAATAATAGAGGCAATACAATGGTAGCTAAAATAATACAATAATCAAAACAATGCAATTCATGACATTGTTAATTGAAGACCAGGGCAGCTGAAAGAGTTAACAGTTAGGAAATGAACAGGAAAATACACCAGGAAAATGCCTGGTTTAAACAGATGGATTTTCATTTGATGGCAGCCAAGTACAACTTATCTGTACAGATTAGGGCAAGAATTTGAACGTGGCTCTGTATCTCATGGATAACCTATAGTAGGAGACCCCACTAAACACCTTGGCTGCTGTGTTCTGCACTAGTTGCAATCTCAGAACCAAGTACAAGAAGAGTTCACTATAAAGTCTAGTCTTGAGGTTAAGATTAGGAGCCCAGACTATCCTTATCCAGAAATATGCCATAGCTGTCATGCCAGGTGGAGATCAAATAGGCCAAGGCCTGGGCCCTGGACTCCTTGGCACAAAAGATCCAGCCTTGGCCATGTACCTAGCTGGAATATGAGGCGGCTGCTCTTCCTGTGCAGAGTTGGAAGAGACCTCAAGGAGGGCCATCCAGTCCAACTCCATTCTGCCATGCAGGAACTCTCAATCAAAGCATCCCCATTGACAGATGGTCGTCCAGCCTCTGTTTAAAGACTTCCAAGGAGGGAGACTCCACTACACTCCGAGGAAGGACTGTGTTCCACATTGAAGGTATAGAGAGAGGAAGCAAGCAAGCAGAGGTGGCAGCTTGCGTTCTTGGCAGCCTCATGCACCTAGTGCTCACCATCCCAGTGCCCAGAAACCAACACTAGAGGATTGGCTGATACCTTGGCTTCTTTGCCCACTTCTTCTCTTGAAGCAGAGCTCAGAGGTGGAGTCATGAAGTGGGGAGTTCCAGGGTCTGAGAAGGGAGATAGATGGACAAGGTGGGGTCTCCTTCCTTGGAGGTCTTTAAACAGAGGCTGGATGGCCATCTGTCAAGGATGCTTTGATTGAGAGTTCCTGCATGGCAGAATGGGGTTGGACTGCATGGCCAACTCTATGAATCTATGCTTCTAAGGCATTAGGATTTCTCTTTTACCTTCAGGGCCAGATAAAAGGGACTGGTCCAAAACAAACTGCAGGACTAACCCACTTTGAGACTGCTTCAGCTGCCCTGGCTCAGAGCTAGGGATTCCTGGGAACTGTAGTTTATTGTGGCTCCAGAGCTCTCTGACAGGGAAGGCTCAAATGTCTCTCAAAACCACAGTAGCACTGAGCCAGGGCAATGAAAGCGGTCTCAGACTGGGTTAGTTCTGCAGAGTGTTTTGTTGCAGGTGAGGGTTGAATATCCAGGGTACAGTCTGGCCACCTCCATTCCCTCCCAGCCAGCCCCCAAAGGGAAAGAAAAGAAAAGAAAAGGAAGAAGGAAAGAAGGAAGGCTGGAAGGCAGGCAGGGAGGGAGGGAGGGAGGAAAAAAGGAAGGAAAGAAGGAAGGAAAGAAGGAAGGAAGGAATCCAGGGCTGCATCCGCAGTGGAGCCATAATACGGTTTAGACAGCCTGCCATGGGTCAAGGCTGTGGAATTCTGGGAAGGGCAGTGTGTTTGTGGCACTTAAGCGAAGCTCTCCAACGAAATCCGGGGATCGGCACCAGAAGAAGGGATGCAAATCTTAGGAAATGATCCGGTTTGGAAGCGCTTTAACTCTTCCTGGCTCAAGGCTATGGAATTCCCAAAATTTCATAGCCTTGAGCTAAAACACTTAAAGCGCTTCCAAACCGGGTTATTTTTCCAGTGCGGACTCAGCCCCAGATGAAAAGCACCCTAAAGAGAGCAATTCGTTTTGAGGAATGGTTTCCCATCGGGAAGGAACCCTCTTCCCAGCCCTCTTTTCTCCCTCATCGTTTTTAGGACAGAAATCAAAATAATATGGTTATATGAAATAATCCTGCCTTGTTTACAGACTTGATAAAAACTGTTCGTCCATTTGTGGTAACGTGGAGCCCAAAGTAGTTGCATATAGTAGTTCCATAGTCCAGAACGGAGTGTAACGAGGGGAAAACGACGTTATCGTTACTGGAATGATGCCATTGCCATTGAGTGGGCCATTTCTCAGGAAAAAGAGGGAGGAGATGGAAATAAACTGACATAGAATTACAATGATTACAAGCTCCGAGGGGGACATAGACTCAGTATTTGGTCATATATATATATACACACACACACACACACACACACACACTGAAGATACAGTCCAAGGACATAGCCATGTTAGTCTCTAAACTCCGTATGCAGAGAGAGATCTTGCAGCACTGAAAGAAAGACATTGGAAACATGAGTTTTCCTAGACTTCAGTCTACTTCCTCAGATGCATATAGTGGGACCAGGGACTTGCTACTTCATTTCCTTACCCAAAGGATTTTGAATTTGGATTGACCTTCTCACATACCAGTGGCATAATATAGGTCTGTCCCTGGTTTCCATTCCATCAAATGCATCTGAGGAAGTAGACTCCTGCTGTCCACTTCTCTCTTTCAGTTGTCACCACAGACCTCTCTTACTACAGAGTAACAAGGCTAGGTCTTTCAATTGCATCTTTATTGTATATATTAATCTATCTATCTATCTATGACCAAATGCAACTGAGGAAGTAGACTGAAGTCTAAGGAAAGCTCCTGCTGCCAACTTCTTTCTTACAATGAGCCTCCAAGGTGCTACAAAGTCTCTCTCTGTATACTGAGTCTACAGAGTAACAAGGCTAGGTCTTTCAATTGTATCTTTATTGTATATATTCATCT